>NC_141879.1:154764062-155069791 GCF_056163025.1 Triticum urartu
AATGTATCCCCCTAGGAGCATGCGTGTAGTACTTTGTTTCGATAACTAATAAATTTTTGCAATAAGTATGTGAGTTATTTATGACTAATGTTGAGTCCATGGATTATACGCACTCTCACCCTTCCACCATTGCTAGCCTCTCTAGTACCGCGCAAGTTTCGCCGGTACCATAAACCAACCATATACCTTCCTCAAAACAGCCACCATACCTATGGCATTTCCATAGCCATTCCGAGATATATTGCCATGCAACTTTCCACCGTTTCGTTATTATGACATGCTTCATCATTGTCATATTGCTTTGCATGATCATGTAGTTGACATCGTATTTGTGGCAAAGCCGCCGTTCATAATTCTTCCATACATGTCACTCATGAGTCATTGCACATCCCGGTACACCACCAGAGGCATTCATATAGAGTCATATTTTGTTCTAAGTATCGAGTTGTAATTCCTAAGTTGTAAGTAAAAAGAAGTGTGATGATCATCATTATTAGAGCATTGTCCCAGTGAGGAAAGGATGATGGAGACTATGATTCCCCCACAAGTCGGGACGAGACTCCATATTAAATAAAAAAAGAGGCCAAAGAAGCCCAAATAAAAAAAAGAGAAAAGAGGCCATAAAAAGAGAAGGCCCAAATAAAAAAAATAAAAAAATGAGGGAAAAAGAGAGAAGGGGCAATGCTACTATCCTTTTACCACACTTGTGCTCCAAAGTAGCACCATGATCTTCATGATAGAGAGTCTCTTGTTTTGTCACTTTCATATACTAGTGGGAATCTTTCATTATGAAACTTGGCTTGTATATTCCAATGGCGGGCTTCCTCAAAATGCCCTAGGTCTTCATGAGCAAGCGAGTTGGATGCACACCCACTAGTTTCTTTTGTTGAGCTTTCATACATTTATATCTCTAGTGCATCCGTCGCATGGCAATCCCTACTCACTCACATTGATATCTATTGATGGGCATCTCCATACCCCGTTGATACGCCTAGTTGATGTGAGACTATCTTCTCCCATTTTGTCTTCTCCACAACCACCATTCTATTCCACATATAGTGCTATGTCCATGGCTCACGCTCATGTATTGCGTGAAGATTGAAAAAGTTTGAGAACATCAAAAGTATGAAACAATTGCTTGGATTGTCATCGGGTTTGTGCATGATTTAAATATTTTGTGTGGTGAAGATAGAGCATAGCCAGACTATATGATTTTGTAGGGATAGCTTTCTTTGGCCATGTTATTTTGAGAAGACATGATTGCTTTGTTAGTATGCTTGAAGTATTGTTATTTTTATGTCAATATTAAACTTTTGTCTTGAATCTTATCGATCTGAATATTCTTGCCACAATAAAGAGAATTACATGGAGAAATATGTTAGGTAGCATTCCACATCAAAAATTCTGTTTTTATCATTTACCTACTCGAGGACGAGCAGGAATTAAGCTTGGGGATGCTGATACGTCTCCAACGTATCTATAATTTTTTATTGTTTCATGCTATTATATGATCAACTTTGGATGTTTATGGGCTTTATTATACACTTTTATATTATTTTTGGGACTAACCTATTAACCTAGAGCCCAGTGCCAATTTCTGTTTTTTCCTTGTTTTAGAGTATCGTAGAAAAGGAAAATCAAACGGAGTCCAATTGACCTGAAACTTCACGGAACTTATTTTTGGAAGGAAAGCAACCCGAGAGACTTGGAGTCCATGTAAGGGAAGCAACGAGGAGGCCACGAGGCAGGGGGCGCGCCCTCCACCCTCGTGGGCCCCTTGTGGCTCCCCTGACGTACTTCTTCCGCCTATATATCTCCATATACCCTAAAAACATCCGGGAGCACAATAGATCGGGTGTTCCGCCGCCAGAAGCCTCCGTAGCCACCGAAAGCCAATCTAGACCCGTTCCGGCACCCTGCCGGAGGGGGCAATCCCTCTCCGGTGGCCATCTTCATCATCCCGGTGCTCTCCATGATAAGGAGGGAGTAGTTCTCCCTCGGGGCTGAGGGTATGTACCAGTAGCTATGTGTTTGATCTCTCTCTCTCTCTCTCTCTTTCGTGTTCTTGAGGTGATACGATCTTGATATATCGCGAGCTTTGCTATCATATTCGGATCCTATGATGTTTCTTCCCCCCTCTACTCTCTTGTAATGGATTGAGTTTCCCCTTTGAGGTTATCTTATCGGATTGAGTCTTTAAAGATTTGAGAACACTTGATGTATGTCTTGACGTGCGTATCTGTGGTGACAATGGGATACCACGTGATTCACTTGATGTATGTTTTGGTGATCAACTTGCGGGTTCCGCCCATGAACCTATGCATAGGGGTTGGCACACGTTTTCTTCATGATTCTCCGGTAGGAACTTTGGGGCACTCTTTGAGGTTCTATGTATTGGTTGAATAGATGAATCTGAGATTGTGTGATGCATATCGTATAATCATACCCACGGATACTTGAGGTGACATTAGGGTTTTGGTTGATTTGTGTCTTAAGGTGTTATTCTAGTACAAACTCTAGGGCTGTTTGTGACACCTATAGGAATAGCCCAACGGATTGATTGGAAAGAATAACTTTGAGGTGGTTTTGTACCCTACCATAATCTCTTCGTTCGTTCTCCGCTATTAGTTACTTTGGAGTGACTCTTTGTTGCATGTTGAGGGATAGTTATGTGATCCAATTATGTTATTATTGTTGAGAGGACTTGCACTAGTGAAAGTATGAACCCTAGGCCTTGTTTCAACACATTGCAATACCGTTTACGCTCACTTTTATCATTCGTTACCTTGCTGTTTTTATATTTTCAGATTACAAAAACTATTATCTACCATCCATATACCACTTGTATCACCATCTCTTCGCCGAACTAGTGCACCTATACAATTTACCATTGTATTGGGTGTGTTGGGGACACAAGAGACTCTTTGTTATTTGGTTGCAGGGTTGCTTGAGAGAGACCATCTTCATCCTATGCCTCCTACGGATTGATAAACCTTAGGTCATCCACTTGAGGGAAATTTGCTACTGTCCTACAAACCTCTGCACTTGGTGGCCCAACAACGTCTACAAGAAGAAGGTTGTGTAGTAGACATCATGTATCCACAAGATCCCATCTTGGGGCCTGTTCCAGAGCTCCGCCGGAGGGGGCATCCATCACGGAGGGCTTCTACATCAACACCATAGCCTCTCCGATGAAGTGTGAGTAGTTTACCTCAAACCTTCGGGTCCATAGTTATTAGCTAGATGGCTTCTTCTCTCTTTTTGTATCTCAATACAATGTTCTCCCCCTCTCTTGTGGAATCTATTCGATGTAATCTTCTTTTTGTGGTGTGTTTGTTGAGACCGATGAATTGTGGGTTTATGATGAAGATTATCTATGAACAATATTTGAATCTTCTCTGAATTCTTTTATGTATGATTGGTTATCTTTGCAAGTCTCTTCGAATTATCAGTTTGGTTTGGCCTACTAGATTGATCTTTCTTGCAATGGGAGAAGTGCTTAGCTTTCGGTTCAATCTTGCGGTGTCCTTTCCCAGTGACAGTAGGGGCAGCAAGGCACATATTGTATTGTTGCCATCGAGGATAACAAGATGGTTTTTTATCATATTGCATGAATTTATCCCTCTACATCATGTCATCTTGCTTAAGGCGTTACTCTGTTTTCATGAACTTAATACTCTAGATGCATGCTGTATAGCGGTCGATGAGTGGAGTAATAGTAGTAGATGCAGCCAGGAGTCGGTCTACTTGTCTCGGATGTGATGCCTATATACATGATCATACCTAGATATTCTCATAACTATGCTCAATTCTGTCAGTTGCTCAACAGTAATTTGTTCACCCACCGTAAAATACTTATGCTCTTGAGAGAAGCCACTAGTGAAACCTATGGCCCCTGGGTCTATCTTCATCATATTAATCTTCCAATACTTAGTTATTTCCTTTGCTTTTTTACTTTGCTTTTATTTTACTTTGCATCTTTATCATAAAAATACCAAAAATATGATCTTATCATATCTATCAGATCTCACTCTTGTAAGTGACCGTGAAGGGATTGACAACCCCTTATCGCGTTGGTTGCGAGGAGTTATTTGTTTTGTGTAGGTACGAGGGACGCGCGCGCAGCCTCCTACTGGATTGATACCTTGGTTCTCAAAAACTGAGGGAAATACTTACGCTACTTTGCTGCATCGTCCTTTCCTCTTCAAGGAAATCCAACGCAGTGCTCAAGAGGTAGCACATCGCAACCCCAAACTTTAAGAAACGACAACTTAGGTTTCTTGCCAAACCACAGTTCATATGGCGTCGTCTCATCGGATTTAGATGGTGCCCTATTTAACGTGAATGCAGCTGTCTCTAATGCATAACCCCAAAATGATAGTGGTAAATCGGTAAGAGACATCATAGATTGCACCATATCTAATAAAGTACGGTAATGATGTTCAGACACACCATTACGCTGTGGTGTTCCAGGTGGCGTGAGTTGCGAAACTATTTCGCATTGTTTAAAAATGAAGACCAAACTCGTAACTCAAATATTATCCTCCATGATCAGATCGTAGAAACTTTATTTTCTTATTACTATGATTTTCCACTTGACTCTTAAATTCTTTGAACTTTTCAAATGTTTCAGACTTATGTTTCATCAAGTAGATATACTCATATCTTCTCAAATCATTTGTGAAGGTGAGAAAATAACGATACCCGCCGCGA
This sequence comes from Triticum urartu, assembly GCF_056163025.1. Lineage (NCBI taxonomy): Eukaryota > Viridiplantae > Streptophyta > Magnoliopsida > Poales > Poaceae > Triticum > Triticum urartu. The sequence goes on from NC_141879.1 coordinate 154,768,776, forward strand.
GCCTTAATATAAATCAGACCACATACATCAGTATGTATGATTTCCAACAAATCTATTGCTCGCTCCATAGTTCCAGAGAACGGCGTTTTAGTCATCTTGCCTATGAGGCATGGTTTGCAAGTACCAAGTGATTCATAATCAAGTGATTTCAAAACTCCATCTGAATGGAGTTTCTTCATGCGCTTTACACCAATATGACCTAAACGACAGCGCCACAAATAAGTTGCACTATCATTATTAACTCTGCATCTTTTGGCTTCAATATTATGAATATGTGTATCACTATGATCGAGATTCAATAAAACCATTCACCTTGGGTGTATGACCATTGAAGGTTTTATTCATGTAAACAGAATAATAATTATTCTCTGACTTTAAATGAATAACCATATTGCAATAAACATGATCAAATCATATTCATGCTTAACGCAAACACCAAATAACATTTATTAGGTTCAACACTAATCCCGAAAGTATAGGGAGTGTGCGATGATGATCATATCAATCTTGGAACCACTTCCAACACCCATCATCACTAGACCCTTAACTAGTCTCTGTTCATTCCGCAACTCCCGTTTTGAGTTACTAATCTCAGCAACTGAACTAGTATCAAATACTGAGGTGTTTCTATAAACACTAGTAAAGTACACATCAATAACATGTATATCAAATATACGTGTAACATCCCAAATTTTCAATTTGGAATGTTATACATTAGATCATCATTGCATATCATGTTTTATTGCTTTTTCGTTTTGTAATCCTCGAAATCCTAAGCAACTCAAGGACCCTCAGAGAGAGTTGGGGATTTCCCGGTTTTCACATTTGATTCTTTTATCAAATTTTGAAACGACGATTTTGGTTTTAATTATTTTTCTCTCCGAAAATATTTCATATTAAAATACAAGAGAGGAGATAATATGACTTCTCCAAAATAAATGAAATATTGGAGGAAAAATATTAAAATCAAATATTTGTTCCATTTGGATTTTATTGCAATTTTGTTTGCATTAGAAAAATTGCACGTTTTCAAAATTGCATTTTAGGGCCAAGAAAATGTCCATCTCGTTCTAAATATTTTATTTAGACGGTGAAAATTTATTTTGGCATTTTTATTTTTTTTATTTATTTTTTTCTAGGATTTTATTTCGGTCGGCGAATTTTTTTTTTAAAGTTCCCGCGCCCGATAGGGCCTAAGGCCCAGCCGAGCCAGGCTGCCGCCGCCGCCGCCTTCCCCGCGCGTGCCGCCGCCGCCGACTCGGACAAGGAGTCCAAGCCGGACTCCACCGCCGCCGCCTTGGCCCCTCCTCCATGCCGCCCCGCCCCTTTATATACGCGCCGCCCGAGCCCCCACCCCCACAGCCACCGCCGCCCCGCGCCTAGCCCCGCCGCCCGCGCCGCGCCTAGCCGCCGCCGCCGCAGCCGAGCGCCGCCGCCGCCCCCGCAAGCCGCCGCTCTGCCGCCGCACCTCGCCTCGCCGGACCTTTCGCCGGAGGTAGTCGCCGGACTCCGCCGCCGTTTTTTTTATAAAACCATTCGGTTTTTTAGAAACCCTAGATCCTTTTTTTCGGATTCGCCCATTTTTCTCGGTTCTTCGCCCGTTAGATACAGCTAACGAACGCTCGTTCGTTAGTCTGTTCATCAGTTTTCTTTTATCGGATTTATTCCGCGATTTCTGATCCGATCTTAGTTTTTGTTTATCTTTTCGCTCGTTAGTCGGAATCAGGCGATTCAAGCGCCTAGAGTTTCATCTCGAAACCCTCTTTCCATTTAACCAACTCAAACAAGTTTTCTCTACTGTAAAATTTGACCTAGTTTCAGATTAGTAAACGAAGCTTCTTTCTTTCGCCGTTTGAGTTTCGTTGCTCCGTTTGATTTGATTCTTTTTGCGAACCAGAGTTCTTAATTTGAACTTTCTGGTCAACCTCTTTTATTTGAGTTTTGCTTGTGCATCGTTGCTTGTTACTTTTGTATGCTATTGTTTGCTTGCGATAGAACACCCGGAGTGCGAAGCGTGCTACTACGAGTCCCTAGGTTTCGCAGATCGTCAGCAAGGCAAGTAAAACTTTGATCATACCCCTTTATCACCCAGTTTTTATGCATTAGTTCCAATCCTCAAACATTGCATTGATTAGGATGTCATTAACTTGTGGGTTGGGAAGTAGTTGATGAGGTAGAACCTATTGCCCTGTTACATTCAAACCCTTAGGAGTTACTCTACGTGTTGCTTATATTACTATGCTATGCTATGCTCGTAGACGTGGTTTGGGTTTGAGTGAAATCCATGACAGATGTGAGATTATTAAATTAATGGTTCAACTTAAGGTGGCAACTTAATCAAACAACTGGGTGGATTGAGGCACCTGGAGTACCCAGTGTTGCCTGTATTTTTTGGAAATCCCGGAGTACCCGTGTGATCTTCCTATGGACCGCCACCCAGGCTCAAAGGGAACTGAGATGATTCATGCTAGAAACTTCCGTGTGCATCCACAAGCTATTATGGGCTCTAGCATAGTTGAGTAAGTTACGTGAAGCTCTTGAAGAGGCAGATCAGCAGGTAGTGGGATGTAGGTTTGGTATGGTCTGTCTGGAGTAGAGAGTTAATGTTTCTGAAAGACCGTGCCTCGGTCATCCGTTTCTCAAACACCCTGTAGTGCGAGAAATCCAATGGAGGAGATCAAGTCTTGTGGGGAAAAGTGCGCAAACCTCTGCAGAGTGTACAATCTAATCATGGTTAGCCGTGTCCCCGTTTATGGACAATTCTTGAGTATCTAGTACTTGGGTTATCACATGTATCTCATCATGTTTAATTAATATTGTTGGGTTGTTAATCACTTTAATTGGGATTGAGTTGGAGGAACCTTCTCAATGATGTTTCAACTACCATGATAGTAAAATTTAAAATCTATTCCTTTGTTGTAGGGAAAAATTGGCTTTTCGCAAAAACTATAAACCATAGAGCTTTCCACCAGCCATATATGCATATAGTGATAGCATTATTTTGTTCTTGCTCTATTGTGTTATGTTGCCAGCATATTCCATGTGCTGACCCGTTTTTGGGCTACAACGTATTATGTTGCAGACTTTTCAGACGAGGAGTAAGGTACGTTAGGTCATCGCCGTGCAGCTCAGTTATGTCGTTGGAGTGGATGGACTCACTTTTTCTTCCAAGCCTTCCGTTGGTATCGTATTAGATGGCCTTAAGCCATATTATTGTAATAAGTTCTCTCTTGAGACATTCGATGTAATAAGTGTGTGATTGCTACTCTGTTATAAATCCTTCGAGTACTGTGTGTGTCAGCATTACCGATCCCGGGATGACACTGAAGCACAGAGACTTGACCATCTGAGGTCGGGTCGCTACAAGATGGTATTAGAGCACACGCTGAGTGTAGGACATGACCACTAAGATAAACCCTAGGTCACACCTCTCTTCTCATTTTTGACTCCTCTCCATTTTCTACTCTTTAGGATGACGGAGATGAAGAACAAGTTTGCACAACCGGATGAAGACACACCTTTTGGACGTCACTTGAAGGAAGTCACTAGGTACTTGAACATTGGAATACCAAGCTTCACCGGGACGTACAACGCCACTTTACCTGAAGAGGAGCGCTGGATGATTCAAGTACAAGTTCCAGGAAGGACGTTCTCGCCAACTTCTAAACCCATAGAGTTTTCTTTCGAAGCACCCACCTGGAGTCTAGGCAAGAGCATGGCAGCCCACATTACCATTGGACGCATTGGAGAAGTTTACAACACGGAGCTTAAGGACACTATTTACCAAATATGTGGGCGCCGAGACGAGCAATGGGAAGTAATCAGCACCAGGAAGGATAGATCCATTGCAGCTTTCATCCAGGAGTTAAACCAACACATCCGACGTCAGGAAAACCAGATGTGCGCGGACATGATGGACTTAAAGAAGGCGAAGACTAGGATCATTGAGCTGGAGGAAGAACTCAAGTTTACACACGATGGATATGAGGAGGAAATCAAGACACTACTAGAGAAGAATGACGACCTAGTCAAGAATATCGGAGTATTCATGGGAGGACCAGCACCGGGAGACGAAGACGAAGATCCCACTTGCCCGGACAACTACATCATCATCGACGACACCGATTCCGATCCTAGTGATGATGACTATGAAGACGAAGCTGGAGCAGACATCATGGAGTCTTCCACCGATCAAAATTTCTAGATGACTGCCATATATCACTAGTATTCCCCCATGTATTTAGTAGTAGTTGAACACTTGTGCGATAGTTCTAGATCGTTTGTATGCCCTTGCTTGATTGATTGAGTGAAATGATTGTGTTTGTCTCATGTGCATATGGGTAGTGTTTTCTCATTAGACCTCTTTTCTATTCTAAATCTCTTCCATCTAAACCCCTCAGATGCCTCCGAGACGTGACACCGGTTTTGCCTTCCCACCGGAGCTCACCCAGTTGATCCAACAGCAGAATACATTGATGCAATTGCTAGTTCAGAATCAGGGCAACAACAACAACAACCCGCCGCCCGTGGACAACCTAGCCCGTTTTCTAAGGTTACAGCCGCCGGTGTTTTCCAGTAGCACCGAGCCCATAGTTGCGGATGATTGGCTACGCCGTATTGGAAGGGAGTTGACCACCGTAGGTTGCACAGATGCTGAGAGAGTGCGCTTTGCCGCACATCAATTGGGTGGACCAGCAGCCTCATGGTGGGAGAATTACACAGCCACTTTTCCTATAGTCAATGTCACTTGGGACCAGTTTCAGCAAGCTTTCCGCACAGCCCATGTCTCCACTGGAGCTATGCAAATGAAGAAGCGGGAGTTCCGCAACCTACGCCAGGGGAACTGTACTGTGGCTCAGTACGTGGATGAGTTTAGCAAGTTATCTCGCTACGCCCCTAATGATGTGGCCATAGATGCTGCGAAGTAGGAGAAGTTTATGGAAGGGCTGAATGATGAGATGAGTATGCAGTTGATGGTAGCAACCTTCAACAACTACAAGGAGTTGGTAGATAAGGCTCTTATGATTGAAGGGAAGCAACAGCAGATTGAGAGCCGCAAGAGGAAGTATGGACAAGGGAAGTATAACTCAGGAGCTCAGCAAAAACCTCGCCTAACCCCGAACTCGGGAGGACTTGTTCATAACCATGGAGGTCAAAACCACACTGGAGGAGGATCGCATAACCACAATGGTTCTAAGAATGGGAATGGGAACGGAACCAACAATAATCATAACCGCCCCAACCCAGCCACACCCGCCAAAAGGGACTTAAGTCATGTTACTTGTTTCAAGTGCGGGAAGACTGGACACTACGCCACGGAGTGCCCTGAAGGAAAGAATGGAAATGGAAATGGGAGCGCTGGGAAGAAGCCAAATCCATTCAACAAAGGACAAGTGAACCACGTTAACGTGGAGGACGTTAAAGAGCAGCCGGACGCGGTAATAGGTAAGTTGTTGGTTAAGTCATTTACCACTCTTGTTCTTTTCGATACTGGTGCATCGCATTCATACATATCAAGGGGATTCGTGGATAAGTTTAAACTACCAACCCAAACCCTTAGGACCCCTATTTTAGTAAGTTCACCCGGAGCAGAGTATATGGCCAGCCGATGGTGTGACCAGATACCCTTAACCATTGGTACACATGTTTTTCCGTCCGACCTAATTATCTTGGAGTCACAAGGATTGGATGTGATATTGGGTATGGACTGGATGTCAAAATTTGGAGGAAGCATTGACTGTGCTAGTAAGTCGATTTATCTCACCACCCCGGAAGGGAAAAGGATTAAGTATGTATCTAGGCATGTGCCTAGGAGGAGTCAAGTGAATGCCCTTACGGGAGTTGTTCAGGAGGAAGTGCCTGTAGTGAAGGACTACCCGGATGTTTTTCCAAAGGAGTTACCAGGCATGCCACCAGATAGAGACATTGAGTTTTTGATAGAGCTGTTGCCAGGTACAGGACCAATATCCAAGAGACCCTATCGGATGCCCGCAAATGATCTGGAAGAAATTAAGAAACAGATCAAGGAGTTATTGGAGAAAGGATACATCTGAAGAAGTTCATCACCTTGGGGACCCCCAGTACTTTTGGTTGAGAAGAAGGATAAATCCCCGAGGATGGTTGTTGATTATCGAGCATTAAATGAAGTGACGATTAAGAACAAGTACCCACTGCCGATGATCAACGATCTGTTTGATCAGTTGCAAGGAGCTAAAGTGTTTTCGAAGATCGATTTGCGATCGGGGTATCATCAGTTGAAGATACGAGAGAAGGACATACCGAAGACAGCATTCACAACACGATATGGATTATACGAGTACACGGTCATGTCATTTGGACTGACTAACGCCCCTGCCTATTTCATGAGCATGATGAACAAGGTGTTCATGGAGTATTTGGACAAGTTTGTTGTGGTGTTTATTGATGATATTATGGTATACTCGAAGAACGAGGAGGAGCACATAGAGCATTTGCGCTTAGTTCTCGAGAAACTCAGGGAACACCAGTTGTATGCTAAGTTTAGCAAATGCGAATTTTGGTTGAAGGAAGTCGGGTTCCTTGGACATGTTATATCGGGAGAAGGTATAGCAGTAGACCCCAGCAAAATTCAGTCAGTCACTGAATGGTTGGCACCCACTTCAGTTAGCGAGATCCGCAGTTTTCTTGGACTCGTAGGATACTACCGGAGATTCATCGAGAATTTTTCCAAAATTGCAAAGCCAATGACTGAACTGTTGAAGAAGCATACTAAGTTTAAATGGACAGAAGATTGCGAGGCAAGTTTCCAGGAATTGAAGAAACGTTTGACTACAGCACCGGTACTAACACTGCCAGATATACATAAGGAGTTCCAAGTGTACTGCGATGCCTCACGCTTAGGACTTGGATGTGTGCTTATGCAGGACGGGAGAGTTGTTTTGTATGCCTCACGACAACTAAAACCTCATGAGTTGAACTATGCCACACATGATTTGGAGTTACCAGCCGTAGTACATGCATTGAAGACCTGGAGACATTACCTTATTGGAAACCGTTGTGATGTGTACACGGACCATAAGAGTTTGAAGTACATTTTCACCCAGAAGGAACTGAACCTTAGACAGAGGAGATGGTTGGAACTTATAAAGGATTATGACATGAAGCTACACTATCATCCAGGAAAGGCCAATGTCGTAGCAGACGCTTTGAGCCGGAAGAGTGATGCTAACATCCTTGAAAGCAAGGGACTGCCGAAGGAATTAGCAGAGAATATCATGGAACTTCGATTGGAGATTGTTCCTAGAGGATCCGTTGCAACAATGGAGGTCCAGTCGACATTGATGGAAAAGATTCGGGAAGCTCAGAAGGAGGACAAGGAGATTGCCGAGATAAAGGAGAAGATGGGAAAAGGAAAGGCCAAAGGTTTTCGTGAGGATGAGTGAGAGAGTCCTGGATTAGGGGGTGTTCGGATAGCCAAACTATACCTTCAAGCCGCACTCCTGGACTATGAAGATACGAGATTGAAGACTCCGTCCCGTGTCCGGAAGGGACTTTCCTTGGCGTGGAAGGCAAGCTTGGCGATACGGATGTTCTGATCTCCTACCATTGTAACCGACTCTATGTAACCCTAACCCTATCCGGTGTCTATATAAACCGGAGGGTTTTAGTCCGTAGGACAACATACACATCAACAATCATACCATAGGCTAGCTTCTAGGGTTTAGCCTCTCTGATCTCGTGGTAGATCAACTCTTGTAATACCCATACCATCAATATTAATCAAGCAGGACGTAGGGTTTTACCTCCATCGAGAGGGCCCGAACTTGGGTAAAACTTCGTGTCCCCTGCCTCCTGTTACCATCCGGCCTAGACGCACAGTTCGGGACCCCCTACCCGAGATCCGCCGGTTTTGACACCGACATTGGTGCTTTCATTGAGAGTTCCTCTGTGTCATCGCCATCAGGAAGGATGCCTCACCCTGTCTTTAAAGACGACACCATTGCTAAGGGAGTTTTGGTTGTCGGCCAAACCCTCCGGCTAGGTGGTTTTCTTATGACCACCTGTTCGGCTTCTACACTGACGATGACCTCTCGAGCCATCGAAAACAATCTTCATGTCAACTCGGAACTTGCCGAGCAGTTAGATCCAATAGAGCTTTCCTCCATAAACGAGCTCTTGGACCACTTCTCCGCCCTGGGAGTCGCTACGGATTACGACCAGATCGGGCCTAAAACCGATCTGAGAAAGATTAACTCTCCCCAGGCACCCACCACGTCGCCGTGGTAGAGGGACAGTGCGGCGACCCTTCATCTATCCTAAGGACTCGCTACCTCCGGATTCCCGATCCCTCCAAGACGGATGTCCGTGGAGGGGAGGATATCACTCAAGACCTGAACCTAGAATCAGGCGACGGACTGGATTCATTGGACGACATCCAGGAATCCAAATTTTCAAGTTCGGAAATTCCTCGGCCTCTGAGCCTCAGAAGGGGTAAGGCTTTGGACTTAATTCCACCCACCCACCCGAACATTAGCGATCTATCCCAAATCAGGCAAGAGCCCAACGAAACAGTACATCATTACTGGGCCAGATTCCTCCTGGTTATGCACAGGATAAAGGGCTGCCGCGAGGAAGACGCAATTCTATCCTTCTGCAATAATTGGACGGACAAGGGAATACTCAACGCCATAGGTCGCCGTGATATTACACGCTTCGCTGACTTAGCATCCATAGTACGAAAGTACTATGCGATGGAAAGCGTCCGGAAAACCGAAACAAAATTTTGGGACAACCCGGCCCTTAATGCAAGCCCAGTCTGAAACAAGAGGGTGCATCATCACCAGACACCCGGGTCAAACACCAAAAAGCAAAAACCCTCTCCAGGGCATGGAACCGTACTGGAAGGATGGCTTAATGGACCCTGTAAAATTCATAGCACAGAGGACGCTATACCAACTCACAGCCTTAGAGCATGTTGGATACTCCGGCAGGTGGCCAAGATCGGCGAGAACCTCCTAATCATGGAGACCACAGAAAGCCACCCCAGAGACTCCAATACGGTACTAACAGTCTTCGAGACCTTCACATCAAATAATATGCGAAAAAGGACACTCCGCAGCCTTGCCGAAATCTACCAAGTAGCAACAGTATACCCGTGGAGTGACACGGCCATTACTTTCAATGCCAATGATGAACCTAAATTCCGAACAGCCCGAGCACCAGCCGCATTGGTCCTCAGTCCAATAGTGGATGGCTTTCGTCTCACCAAGGTACTCATGGACGGCGGCGGCGGATTGAACCTCATCTATGAAGAAACCCTCCAAAAAATGGATATAGACTGGAACCGCATCACGCGAAGCAGCACAACCTTTAGAGGAATAATCCCCAGTCGGGAAACGCGCTGTACAGGAAAAATCACACTGGATGTGGTGTTCGGCACGCCGGACAATTACAGGTCCGAAGAAGTCACGTTCCACGTGGCCCCGTTCAGCAGTGGTTATCACGCTTTGCTAGGGCGGGAAGCATTCACAATCTTCCAAGCAATACCCCATTACGAGTACATGAAGCTCAAGATGCCCGGGCCTAACGGGATCATCACTCTCGCTAGTGATCCGGATGTAGCACTCCGCGCCGAAAACAAGACAACCGCACTGGCCCTCGAGGCACTATCTGAAGCCCTAGCAGCCGAGGAACTGACTGCGCTACGCTCTACCGTGAATAGGGACGACGTGGTACTCGACAAAAGATCCAAGTCCACCTCCTTTAAACCAGCGGACGAAATAGTCAAATTCCAAGTCCATCCAACGGACCCCAACAAAACAGCTTCCATCGGGGCACAGTTAAACCCTGATGTCAACGCCGCATTGCGAGAGTTCCTACGGGAGAACTGGGACATTTTCCCCTGGCATCCTTCGGACATGCCAGGAATCCCACGCAGGCTGGCCGAGCACAGCTTAAATATCCAAACAGGAATCAAACCTGTCAAACAGGCTCTTTGGCGTTTTTCCGAACCTAAGAGACAGGCTATGGGAGAGGAGCTAGCAAAGCTATTGGAAGCCGGATTCATCAGAGATATAAAACATCTGGACTGGCTAGCAAACCTGGTGATGGTACCAAAGAAGGACAAATCCTGGCGCCTGTGTGTCGATTTTAAAGACCTCAACAAGGCTTGCCCAAAGGATCCCTTCCCTCTCCCCCGCATCGATCAAAATTATCGATGCCACCGCAGGACACGATTCGTTGTGTTTCCTCGACGCATATTCTGGCTACCATCAAATCAAGATGGCAGAATCAGACCAAGCCGCAACGGCATTTATCACACCATACGGGCCATTCTGCTTCAAAACAATGCCCTTCGGGCTCAAAAATGCCGGCGCAACATATCAGCGCATGATTCAGACATGTCTGGCAAGCCAGATCGGTAAAACAGTGGAGGCATATGTAGATGATGTGGTCGTCAAAACAAGACATGTTGAATCTCTAGTAGACGACTTGAGGCTCACATTTGATAATCTCCGAACATACGACATCAAGCTCAACCCGGGAAAATGCATTTTCGGCATTCTAGCCGGAAAGCTCTCGGGCTTCATTATATCCAGCAGAGGAATTGAGGCCAATCCAGCCAAGATCCGAGCTCTGTCGCAATTGGATATCCCAAAGGACCTCAAACAAATACAAAAGTTAACCAGATGTGTGGCGGCTTTAAGCCGCTTTATCTCCCGCCTGGGAGAAAAGGCCCTCCCCCTTTACCGCCTCCTTTGGCGCACCGAACACTTCAAACGGACGGACGCAGCCACGGCCGGACTCGACAAAATAAAAGGCATACTAGCAACAAACCCAGTCCTGGCCACGCCAAACATCGGCGAACCAATGCTATTGTACATCGCAGCAACACATCAGGTTGTAAGCGCAGTGCTCGTCGTCGAACGAGAAGCGGACGGACACAAATTCCCCCTTCAAAGGCCTGTCTATTATGTGTCCACTGTCCTCACTCCCTGCAAATCATGGTACCCGCATTATCAAAAGATTGCGTACGCGGTATTCATGGCATCCCGGAAGCTACGACACTACTTCCAAGAGTGTTCAATAACAGTAGCCTCGGAAGTACCACTTAATGACATTATTAACAACCATGACGCAACGGGCTGGATTGCGAAATGGGCCATCGAGCTCCTCCCGTTCGACATAACTTATAAGCCACGACGAGCCATCAAGTCACAAGTTTTGGCCGATTTCGTCGCAGAATGGACGGAGGCCGAACTCCCTAAAGAGTACGGCACATATTCAAATTGGATCATGCATTTCGACGGCTCCAAGATGTTGGCCGGACTGGGGGCTGGTGTCATTTTGACGTCCCCCACAGGAGACATAGTTCAATACGTACTACAGAATATGTACACAGACTCCAACAATGCAGCTGAATATGAGGCCCTTTTACATGGTCTCCGGATGGCAGTATCCATGGGCATTCAACACCTAGAGGTGCGCGGGGACTCGAACCTCGCAATATCCCAAATAAATGGAGACTTCGACGCCAAAGATCCAAAGATGGCAGCTTACCGTAATGCCGTCCTAAAAATGTCAGCTCAGTTCGAAGGGCTTGAATTTCACCACATAGCCCGGGAAAATAATCAGGCGGCAGATGTCCTGGCATGCATCGGCGCAAAACGTGATGTAGTCCCCCCCCAACATCTTCTTGGAAAGGCTGTTCAAGCCATCCATAGTATGGGAAGGGGAGCCGCACAACAACAGCCCGGACCCAACCGCACTGCCCAACATCGAACATTCTGACACAATCGGTGGCTCTACCAATGAAATAACACCCTCAGCCCACGTAATAACGGCCGTCATAGCCCCGTGGACAGAACCATTCCTCGCCTACCTTACTAGGCAGGAACTCCCCGAGGACCAAAATGAGGCACGCTGCATAGTGCGGCGATCCAAAGCCTACAAAGTCCATGAAGGAGAGCTTTATAAGAAAAGCACTACCGGAGTCCTTCAAAGGTGCATCTCCGAAGAGGAAGGGCGGGACCTCCTGGCTAAAATTCATGCCGGACTCAGTGGTCATCACACTGCAGCTCGGTCCCTTGTAAGCAAGGCCTTCCGTACAGGCTTTTATTGGCCGACGGCTCGGGCAGATGCCCATGACTTAGTCCAAAAATGCACCGGTTGCCAGCTCTTTGCAAACCAATGCCATATGCCACCTACTGCCCTCCAAACCATCCCCATCACTTGGCCTTTCGCGGTCTGGGGGCTTGACATGGTTGGACCGCTTAAAGGCGGAACCCACAAGCACAAATACTTACTGGTCATGGTGGATAAGTTCACCAAATGGATAGAAGCCAAGCCTGTTAAGACGGCCGAATCCAGACCTGTGATAGACTTTATATCCGGGGTTGTACACCGTTATGGCGTCCCCCACAACATCATCACTGATAACGGCACGAACTTCACGGCCGACGAGGTAAAACTCTGGTGCAAAAACATGGGCATCAAGCTCGATTATGCTTCCGTCTATCACCCACAAACCAACGGCCAGGTCGAACGTGCAAATGGTCTTATCATGAGCGGCATCAAACCCAGGTTAGTGCGGTCCCTCAAGGAATCTAACACGCACTGGGTAGAGGAGCTCGACTCCGTACTCTGGGGGCTGCGGACCACGCCGAATCGCACCACCGGATACACACCATTCTTCATGGTGTACGGCGCTGAGGCAGTTTTGCCTTGCGACGTAATTCATGACTCACCTCGAGTGCGCATGTACGAAGAAAGAGAAGCCGAGCTCGATCGGCAGGACAGTTTGGATGCGTTAGAGGAGGAGCGTGACGTGGCAAAGGCTCGTTCCGCATTTTATCAACAACAGGCTCGAAGATATCAAAGCAGAGAAGTACGAGCCAAAAATTACAACGTTGGCGAACTAGTTCTACGCCTGCCGGACAAGAAAAAGGACAAACTCAAGCCCAAGTGGGAAGGTCCCTTCATCATCGACCAAGTCCTGACTGGTGGTGTGTACTGCCTGCGAAGTGCATCGGATAACCGACTCGAGCCGAACCCATGGAACGCCGCCCGCCTCTGAAGATTCTATGCCTAGCGCCGGATCCCGTGTTCGTTTCCTTACTCTGTCCATTTTTTATATATACCTTCTGCCGTACATTTCTCTCCTCCTCTATCTCTTCCCCTCTTATAGCCTTTAGAGGCTCACAAAGTGACGCGCTATCCGCGCTCAGCAAACCTGGGGGCTTCTTTCGATAGAAGCTTACTTCTACAGGCTTCACGCCCAACACATGTGTCAAACTTCCGCATGTACCTTTTATTCACCACTATATGCATCGATATGACTTAAGTTTTGGCCAAGCTGGGTTGCCTGGCTTCTGTGCTTACCCCTACGTTCCCGATTGTTCGGCTAGGCGGTAAAGGGAGCACCTCTGCGATTGTTACTGCCGGGTCAGCCGGACGTGTACCTCAGACTGGGTGAAGCCTAAAGCTAGCGTTCTTAAGGGAATATTCGGTCGGTGAACTAAAGGCGATACTTTTATTTTTTCCACATGCCCCCAGATGTTTTTTCTGCGTTTCTCTTCGCAGCATGGACATGCACTTTAGGGCATGCCTCCCAGTGAAAGGAACCCCTAACGGAACTATTCTCCCTGGAAGATGTTTCTTACTAACCATGTAATATAACATAACTAGTCGAGCACTTGTCTATTCACTCCACAATGACCCTCACGCCTGGTCTCCACGCATTCCCCGGTTCCTATATAACCGCATGGGAATTCGGACACACTCCGGACCGTCAGGTCCCGAGGCTGAAGCGAAAAGGTCGGCCATGACAAATGATCTACAATCCGGCTAGAAGGCATTATAAATGTCAATTAAAATTACAGAGTCATTTTGACTGACTGTACTCCTCCTCAATACCATCTAACAGGCTGTCTAATTTATAGTCCTGCTGGGAATACTTTGCAGCCAACTCCACTTGGCCATATACTAAGCTCACAGGGATCTCCTTCCCATCGGGCCCTACAGGACCAACCTCGGCCATATGGTTGGGATCGGCCTGTGAATATCGTGTCTTCACCATAGCCCAGGCCTCCCTAGCGCCTTGACGGCAGGCTGATATCTTCCACAACTAGAATCGCCGCCGTGCTCCCCTCAGCTTCTCCGCAAGCTCTCTAAGACCTTCGGGTGTGGAGACGGATGGCCACAGGACTTGGGCGATGCCTCGCATTGCCTGCCGAGCTCGATCGAGCAATTGCAAGAGCTCGGGAAGAAGGTCACCCATAGAACCGGGCATCTCCTCTGCAGGATGACCTGTTAACATACCTACGGATATTGCTCTGTTAATCAACGACACCGCCGAACTTTCTTTTAAAAGGTTCGCTCAAGCACTTACTAAATATGCCGCGCCGAAGCCGCTGATTCTCCTTCATAGAGTCTGACAGCCGGGCATGAACATCTTTTAGCTCAACGCCCAGCCGGGTGTTGGTATCTTGGAGAACGTTCTTCTCCCCCATCACCTTTAATAGCACCCTCTCACCAGCCTTTAGTTGGCGTTCGAGGTGTTGCCTTTCCAGATTCAATCCGGCGCCATCTGCGATTTTATTTGTCAGATTCGCACACAAGCCGTGCTTCACCACATACTTATCTTTCGAAATGAATATTACCAGAGGGGGTCTCCTTAGGCTCCCCTACCGCGGCTAGTGCGGCCCCCAGTTGGGCTTTGCACTCTTCCAGCTCCTGGGTCAGTAGGGAATTCTTTTCTGTAAGAACCTGCATTTCAAATGATCCTTAAACCAGTTATTCTAACTGTTTTCAGTCTCGGGGGCTACTGCTACATATATATTTATCAAAATTTTCTTACCCATATGTCTTTTACATATTGCTCTGTGGCTCTGGCTAGACCATTTTGAGCGGCACGGAGGTGTGCATCTCCCGAATTGAAGGCATCTAATGCCTCTTGGGAGAAGCAAGCGTTGCGAAGAATTGTCCGGCGACGCCTGTGGTTCATGGAACTTTCCACCTATGAGTTGGTGGCAGATAACCCGTCCGCATCTTCTGTCGGAGGAACGTCCGGCACACGCCTTGCGTTCGCTTCCGCCCCCGGACCAGGCCTTGGAGCCTGGCTGGTGGAGGCACGATTAGCAGCCTCTCCGGATATAGCTCGGTGAGGTCTCTTCGTCCTGAAAAGGGCACGAGTGTCAAGTGTGCCTCGAAGGTATAAAGACTGGGATAAAGGGGCGCGCCATACCTTCGCGTTGACGCCTCGGTCCGAACTGCACCTCTTTTCTGCCAATGGGGCCCTGCGGCCCCTGGTTGGTTTGTTGCCGCAGGTTCGGCCTTCTGCCTCAGAAACCTCCCCTGCAAAGTTCGGTTGCAATCAGGAAATTAAACACGCGTGGACGGATCCCTGTCCGGGGTACAAGGACTTCGGTCTTAGGTACCTGGGGTGTTCGGATTAACCCTGGGTAATCGGCCGTAATGGCCACCAAGGCGCTGTTCTCGCTCAATTGATGGAACACTCCATCAATCAACTCCACAGATATGTCCGGATCCTCCCGAGAGGCCGGGTCGGGAGACCGTCCTGAGTCCTCAGGTTGTGGAGGCAGGCTGCTTATGTCCTTTACGGCCCGGCGCAGTTCCTGCGTTGAAGTCATCAGACTAAGTATTTAACAATGGGAACACTAAACGGATGAGCAAGTAAAAGCGACCACTTACCCAGCTTGGGGGATTGTGCATAGAGAATCCACCCTGTGGGTTGACGCGGAGAAATTCCTCCTCTTCCCCCTTGTACAAAGTGGACAAGATCTTTAATAGAGCGGCAACTGAATCTGGCCCTTTATGGCCGTAGCGGGTGGCGTCATCCTCCCCGTTGAAATCCCACATGGGGTGGCTTCTGTACTGAAGCGGCTGCACCCCCCGCATGACGCATTCGGCCATAACTCTGATCATGGTTAGTCCGGAATGGGATAACAATCTTATTCGGCCCATAAGATAAACGATGTCCCTGTCGCTTTCCCTTTGAGGGCTCCGTGGACGCCAGCTTAGGCACTTTTTTAAAGGAGCACTATCGAACTCTGGGAGGCCGATCCAGACAGGATCCGGCAGCGAGACGTCTTCTATATAGAACCATTCCGAGGGCCAGTCTTCGGATGCCTTCTTTGGGGTTCCGGACAGATATCCGGTCCCGGCGATGCGCCATACTTCAGCTCCGCCCACTTGATACATTGACCCTTTCTTGGAACGGGGCACGAGGCAAAATAGCTCCTTCCACAGTCCAAAATGAGCTTCGATACCCAGAAACAGCTCGCAGAGGGCTACAAAGCCCGCGATATGCAATACTGAGGCAGGCGTGAGATGATGTAACTGGAGGCCGTAGAACTCCAGCAACCCCCGGAGAAACGGGTGGATGGGAAATCCGAGCCCCCTTATTAAGTAAGGAACAAGGCACACCCGCTCTCCCTTAGATGGATTAGGGGCATTCTCTGCTTGCTCTCCGCCGTTGTAGACGGCGAGACCGGCTCGGACCAGGACCATATAGGCCGGGGGGAGAAATTCTTTGGTCTGAAGCGTCACTAGCTCGCTGTGCGGAGTAGAACATCTCTCCCAATATCCAGGCTTAGGTCTAGAAGGACGAGAGGAGGAGTTGCAGCGGCTGGCCATGGTGGAATGGACTTTTGTCGGATGCGCTCTGATGAACACTCGTGGAGGGGAGAAGGTGTGGATTGGATCTAAATCCTCGTCCCCTTAAAAATGGCAACTCATTCACGCAGCTAGGGGTGTGAACGTAAAAACACTCAGACTTTTCATATTCGTTTGACACATGGAAAACGGCCATTATTGGGCGTAGAAGCCAAGGAGCGCAACATCTACACGAAACCGGACTTTATTTGAACAGGTACACAGATTTGGAGGAGAACCCGCCTTGCAATGCCGAAGATAATGTGTGCACCGGACTCATCATCATTGAAGCCTGGTTCGGGGGCTACTGAGGGAGTCCTGGATTAGGGGGTGTTCGGATAGCCGAACTATACCTTCAAGCCAGACTCCTGGACTATGAAGATACGAGATTGAAGACTCCGTCCCGTGTCCGGAAGGGACTTTCCTTGGCGTGGAAGGCAAGCTTGGTGATACGGATGTTCTGATCTCCTACCATTGTAACCGACTCTATGTAACCCTAACCCTATCCGGTGTCTATATAAACCGGAGGGTTTTAGTTCGTAGGACAACATACACATCAACAATCATACCATAGGCTAGCTTCTAGGGTTTAGCCTCTCTGATCTCGTGGTAGATCAACTCTTGTAATACCCATACCATCAATATTAATCAAGCAGGACGTAGGATTTTACCTCCATCGAGAGGGCCCGAACCTGGGTAAAACTTCATGTCCCCTGCCTCCTGTTACCATCCGGCCTAGACGCACAGTTCGGGACCCCCTACCCGAGATCCGCCGGTTTTGACACCGACAATGAGCATGATACCTTATGGTTTGAGGACCGAATCTATGTGCCCAATAACCAGAAGATCAGGAAGTTAATACTTCAAGAGGCCCATGACTCACCATACTCGATACACCCCGGAAACACGAAGATGTATTTGGATTTGAAGGAACGTTTCTGGTGGACCGGTATGAAGAAGGATATTGCCAAGTATGTAGCCGTATGTGATGTATGTCAACGCGTGAAGGCAGAGCATCAGAAGCCAGCAGGACTGTTACAGCTTATGCCGATACCCGAATGTAAGTGGGATAAACTGGGCATGGACTTTATCACCGGATTGCCTAGGACCAAAGCAGGATATGATTCCATATGGGTAGTAGTTGATCGCTTGACCAAAGTAGCTCACTTCATCCCAGTGAAAACCACCTATACGAGTGCAAAGTTGGCCAAGATATATATGTCCAGGATCGTATGTCTGCACGGAGTTCCCAGGACCATCGTATCAGATCGAGGAACACAGTTTACCTCAAAGTTTTGGCACCAGTTGCACCAGACCCTGGGAACGAGATTGGAGTTTAGTACATCATTTCACCCGTAGACGGATGGACAAATAGAGAGAGTCAACCAAATTTTGGAGGACATGTTGAGAGCCTGTGCGCTAGATTATGGATCTAGTTGGGATGACAATTTTCCATGCGCAGAGTTTTCCTACAACAATAGCTATCAAGCCAGTTTGAAGATGGCACCATTTGAAGCCCTGTATGGACGAAGATGCAGAACACCGTTAATGTGGGACGAGGTAGGAGACCGACAGTTGTTTGGACCAGACTTGATTAAGGAGTCTGAGGAGAAGGTTAAATTGATTCGTGACAGACTGAAGATTGCTCAGTCCAGGAAAAAGAGTTATGCTGACTCAAAACGCAAGGAGGTAACCTATGAAATTGGAGAATGAGCATATCTGCGAGTATCACCCTTGCGAGGAGTGAAACATTTTGGAGTTAAGGGAAAGTTAGCCCCGAGATTTGTAGGACCGTATCGCATTTTGGAACGGATGGGAGAAGTTGCCTACAAGTTGGAGTTACCCGAGGGATTGTCAGGAGTTCATGACGTGTTTCACATTTCACAGCTGAAGAAGTGTCATGCTGAGATGGCAGATATACCGCTAAGAGATACAGTACCCCTGGAGACGATTCAGTTGGACAGTGATTTGACTTATGAGGAGAAACCAGTTAAGATTCTTGAGTTTGCCAGCAGAATCATCCGAAGTAAGGTTATCAAGTTTTGTAAAGTTCAGTGGAGCCACCATACCGAGGACGAAGCCACCTGGGAATGAGAGGATGATCTCCGCAAAGACCACCCGCACCTATTTTCTAGCCAGCCCGAATCTCGAGGGCGAGATTCATCTTAAGGGGGGTAGGTTTGTAACATCCCAAATTTTCAATTTGGAATGTTATACATTAGATCATCATTGCATATCATGTTTTATTGCTTTTCCGTTCCGTAATCCTCAAAATCCTAAGCAACTCAAGGACCCTCGGAGAGAGTTGGGGATCTCCTGGTTTTCATATTTGATTCTTTTATCAAATTTTGAAACGAGGATTTTGGTTTTAATTAGTTTTCTCTCCGAAAATATTTCATATTAAAATACAAGAGAGGAGATAATATGACTTCTCCAAAATAAATGAAATATTGGAGGAAAAATATTGAAATCAAATATTTGTTCCATTTGGATTTTATTGCAATTTTGTTTGCATTAGAAAAATTGCACGTTTTCAAAATTGCATTTTAGGGCCAAGAAAATGTTCATCTCGTTCTAAATATTTTATTTACATAGTGAAATTTTATTTTGGCATTTTTAGTTTTTATTTATTTATTTTTTTCTAGGACTTTATTTCGGTCGGCGAATTTTTTTTTAAAGTTCCCGCACCCGACTGGGCCTAAGGCCCAGCCGAGCCAGGCCGCCGCCGCCGCCTTCCCCGCGCGCGCCGCCGCCACCGACTCGGACAAGGAGTCCGAGCCGGACTCCACCGCCGCCGCCTTGGCCCCTCCTCCAAGCCGCCCCGCCCCGCCCCTTTATATACGCGCCACCCAAGCCCCCACCCCCACAGCCACCGCCGCCCCGCGCCTAGCCCCGCCGCCCGCGTCGCGCCTAGCCGCCGCCGCCAAACACCGCCGCCGCCCCCGCGAGCCGCCGCTCCGCCGCCGCACCTCGCCTCGATGGACCTTTCGCTGGAGGTAGTCACCGGACTCCGCCGCCAGTTTTTTTAATAAAACCATTCGGTTTTTTTAGAAACCCTAGATCCATTTTTTTCAGATTCGCCGGTTTTTCTCGGTTCTTCGCCCGTTAGATACAGCTAATGAACGCTCGTTTGTTAGTCTGTTCGTCAGTTTTCTTTTATCGGATTTATTCCGCGATTTTCTCTGATCGTGATTTCTGATCTGATCTTAGTTTCTGTTTATCTTTTCGCTCGTTAGTCGGATTCAGGCGATTCAAGCGCCTAGATTTTCATCTCGAAACCCTCTTTATGTTTAACCAACTCAAACAAGTTTTCTCTACTGTAAAATTTAACCTAGTTTCAGATTAGTAAACGAAGCTTCTTTCTTTCGCCGTTTGAGTTCCGTTGCTCCGTTTGATTTGATTCTTTTTGCGAACCAGAGTTCTTAATTTGAACTTTCTGGTCAACCTCTTTTATTTGAGTTTTTCTTGTGCATCGTTGCTTGTTACTTATGTATGCTATTGTTTGCTTGCGATAGAACACCCGGAGTGCGAAGCGTGCTACTACGAGTCCCTAGGTTTCGCAGATCGTCAGCAAGGCAAGTAACACTTTGATCATTCCCCTTTATCACCCAGTTTTTATGCATTAGTTCCAATCCTCAAACATTGCATTGATTAGGATGTCATTAACTTGTGGGTTGGGAAGTAGTTGATGAGGTAGAACCTATTGCCCTGTTACATTCAAACCCTTGGGAGTTACTCTACGTGTTGCTTATATTACTATGCTATGCTATGCTCGTAGACATGGTTTGGGTTTGAGTGAAATCCATGATAGATGTGAGATTGTTAAATTAATGGTTCAACTTAAGGTGGCAACTTAATCAAACAATTGGGTGGATTGAGGCACCTGGAGTACCCAGTGTTGCCTGTATTTTTTGGAAATCCCGGAGTACCCGTGTGATCTTCCTATGGATCGCCACCCAGGCTCAAAGGGAACTGAGATGATTCATGCTAGAAACTTCTGTGTGCAGCCACAAGCTATTATGGGCTCTAGCATAGTTGAGTAAGTTACGTGAAGCTCTTGAAGAGGCAGATCAGCAGGTAGTGGGATGTAGGTTTGGTATGGTCTGTCCGGAGTAGAGAGTTAATGTTTCTGAAAGACTGTGTCTCGGTCATCCGTTTCTCAAACACCCTGTAGTGCGAGAAATCCAACGGAGGAGATCGAGTCTTGTGGGGAAAAGTGCGCAAACCTCTGCAGAGTGTAAAATCTAATCATGGTTAGCCGTGTCCCCGGTTATGGACAATTCTTGAGTATCTAGTACTTGGGTTGTCACATGTATCTCATCATGTTTAATTAATATTGTTGGGTTGTTAATCACTTTAATTGGGATTGAGTTGGAGGAACCTTCTCAATGATGTTTCAACTACCATGATAGTAAAATTTAAAATCTATTCCTTTGTTGTAGGAAAAAATTGGCTTTTCGCAAAAACTATAAACCATAGAGCTTTCCACCAGCCATATATGCATATAATGATAGCATTATTTTGTTCTTGCTCTATTGTGTTATGTTGCCAGCATATTCCATGTGCTGACCTATTTTCGGGCTGCAACGTATTATGTTGCAGACTTTTCAGACGAGGAGTAAGGTACTTTAGGTCGTTGCCGTGCAGCTTGGCTATGCCGTTGGAGTTGATGGACTCACTTTATCTTCCAAGCCTTCCGCTGTTATCGTATTAGATGTCCTTAAGCCATATTATTTTAATAAGTTCTCTCTTGAGACATTCGATGTAATAAGTGTGTGATTGCTACTCTATTATAAATCCTTCGAGTACTATGCGTGTCAGCATTACCGATCCAGGGATGACACTGAAGCACATAGACTTGACCATCTGAGGTCGGGTCGCTACAATACCTTTGTTCACTTTGCCATCCTTCTTATCCGCCAAATACTTGGGGTAGTTCTGCTTCCAATGAACAGTCCCTTTGCAGTAGAAGCACTTAGTCTCAGGCTTAGGTCTAGACTTGGGCTTCTTCACTTGAGCAGCAACTGGCTTGCTGTTCTTCTTGAAGTTCCCCTTCTTCCCTTTGCCCTTTTCTTGAAACTAGTGGTCTTGTCAACCATCAACACTTGATGCTTTTCTTGATTTCTACCTTCGTCGATTTCAGCATCACGAATAGCTTGGGAATCGTTTCCGTTATCCCTTGCATATTATAGTTCATCGCGAAGTTCCAGTAACTTGGTGATAGTGACTATAGAACTCTGTCAATCACTATCTTATCTGGAAGATTAACTCCCACTTGATTCAAGTGATTGTAGTACTCACACATTCTGAGCACATGCTCACTAGCTGAGCTATTCTCCTCCATCTTGTAGGCAAAGTGCTTGTCAAAGGTCTCATACCTTTCGACATGGGCATGAGTCTGAAATACTAATTTCAACTCTTGGAACATCTCATATGCTCCGTGGCGTTCAAAAACATCTTTGAAGCCCCGATTCTAAGCCATAAAGCATGGTGCACTAAACTATCAAGTAGTCATCATATCGAGCTCGCCAAATGTTCATAATGTCTGCATCTGCTCCTGCAATTGGTCTGTCACCTAGCAGTGCATCAAGGACATAATTCTTCTGTGCAGCAATGAGGATAATCCTCAGATCACGGATCCAATCCGCATCATTGCTACTAACATCTTTCAACTTAGTTTTTCTCTAGGAACATATCAAAATAAACGGGGAGCTACATCGTGAGCTATTGATCTACAACATAGTTATGCAAATACTATCAGGAGTAAGTTCATGATAAATTTAATTTCAATTAATCATATTACTTAAGAACTACCACTTAGATAGATATCCCTCTAATCATCTAAGTGATTACGTGATCCAAACCAACTAAACCATAACCGATCATCACATGAAATGGAGTAGTTTTCAATGGTGAACATCACTATATGATTCATGATCGAGCTTTCGGTCTCAGTGTTCCGAGGCCATATCTTTATATGCTAGGCTCGTCAAGTTTAACCCGAGTATTCTGCGTGTACAAAACGGGCTTGCACCCGTTGTATAAGAACGTTGAGCTTATCACACCCGATCATCATGTGGTGTCTCGGCACGACGAACTTTTGCAATGGTGCATACTCAGGGAGAACACTTGTACCTTGAAATTTTTAATGAGAGATCATCTTACAATGCTACCGCCGAACTAAGCAAAATAAGATGCATAAAGGATAAACATCACATGCAATCAAAATATGGACATGACATGGCCATCATTATCTTGTGCCTTTGATCTCCATCTCCAAGGTACCATCATGATCTCTATCGTCACCGGCATGAAACCATGATCTCCATCATCTTGATCTCTATCAATGTGTCGTCACATGGTCGTCTCGCCAACTATTGCTATCGCATAGCGATAAAGTAAAGCAATTGTTTGGCGCTTGCATCTTATGCAATAAAGAGACAACCATAAGGCTTCTGCCAGTTGCCGATAACTTCAATAAAACATGATCATCTCATACAACAACTTATATCTCATCACGTCTTGACCATATCACATCACAACAAGCCCTGCAAAAACAAGTTAGACGTCCTCTACTTTGTTGTTGCAAGTTTTACGTGGCTGCTATGGGCTGAGCAAGAACCGTTCTTACCTACGCATCAAAACCACAACGATAGTTCATCAAGTTAGTGATGTTTTAACCTTCAACAAGGACCGGGCGTAGTCACACTCGGTTCAACTAAAGTTGGAGAAACTGACACCCGCTAGCCACCTGTGTGCAAAGCACGTCGGTAGAACTAGTCTCGCGTAAGCGTACGCGTAATGTCGGTCCGGGCCGCTTCATCCAACAATACCGCCGAACCAAAATATGACATGCTGGTAAGCAGTATGACTTGTATCGCCCACAACTCACTTGTGTTCTACTCGTGCATATAACATCTACGCATAAACCTGGCTCTGATACCACTGTTGGGGAACGTAGTAATTTCAAAAAAAAATCCTACACACACGCAAGATCATGGTGATGCATAGCAACGAGAGGGAAGAGTATCGTCCACGTACCCTTGTAGACCGTAAGCGGAAGTGTTATGAGAACGCGGTTGATGTAGTCGAACGTCTTCACGATCCGACCGATCCAAATACCAAACGCACGACACCTCCGAGTTCAGCACATGTTCAGCTCGATGACGTCCCACAAACTCCGATCCAGCGGAGCTTCGCGAGAGAGTTTCGTCAGCACGACGGCGTTCTGATGGTGATGATGTTGCTACCGACGCAGGGCTTCGCCTAAGAACCACTACGATATGATCGAGGTGGATTATGGTGGAGGGGGGCACCGCACACGGCTAACGGATCAATGATCAACTTGTGTGTTCTAGGGTGCCTCCTGCCCCCGTATATAAAGGAGCAAGGGGGAGGCCGGCCGGCCCTATAGGGCGCGCCAACAGGAGGAGTCCTTCTCCTAGTAGGAGTAGGACTCCCCTTTCCTACTCCTACTAGGAGGAGGAAAGGAAGGGGGAAGGGGAGAAGGAAGGAGAGGGAGGAAAGGAGGAAAGGGGGCCCGGCCCCCTAGTCCAATTCGGTTTGGGCTAGGGGGCGCGCACCCTGCCTCCTCTCTTCCACCACTTGGCCCATGAGGCCCAATACTTCTTCCCCGTATTCCCGTAACTCCACGGTACTCCGAAAAATACCCGAATCACTCGGAACCTTTCCGATGTCCGAATATAGTCGTCCAATATATCGATCTTTACGTCTCGACCATTTCGAGACTCCTCGTCATGTCCCCGATCTCATCGGGGACTCCGAACTACCTTCGGTACATCAAATCACATAAACTCATAATACCGATCGTCACCGAACGTTAAGCGTGCGGACCCTACGGGTTCGAGAACTATGTAGACATGACTGAGACACGTCTCCAGTCAATAACCAATAGTGGAACCTGGATGTTCATATTGGCTCCTACATATTCTACGAAGATCTTTATCGGTCAAATTGCATAACAACATACGTTGTTCCCTTTGTCACCGGTATGTTACTTGCCCGAGATTCGATCATCGGTATCTCAATACCTAGTTCAATATCGTTACCGGCAAGTCTCTTTACTTGTTCCGCAATGCATCATCCCGTAACTAACTCATTAGTCACATTGCTTGCAAGGCTTATAGTGATGTGCATTACCGAGAAGGCCCAGAGATACCTCTCTGACAATCGGAGTGACAAATCCTATTCTCGATCTATGCCAACTCAACGAACACCATTGAAGACACGTGTAGAGCACCTTTATAATCACCCAATTACGTTGTGACGTTTGGTAGCACACAAAGTGTTCCTACGGTATACGGGAGTTGCATAATCTCATAGTTAGAGGAACATGTATAAGTCATGAAGAAAGAAGTAGCAACAAACTAAACGATCATTGTGCTAAGCTAACGGAATGGGTCAAGTCAATCACATCATTCTCTAATGATGTGACCCCGTTAATCAAATGACAATTCGTGTCTATGGCTAGGAAGCTTAACCATCTTTGATTCAACGAGCTAGTCAAGTAGAGGCATACTAGTGACACTCTGTTTGTCTATGTATTCACACATGTACTAAGTTTCCGGTTAATACAATTCTAGCATGAATAATAAACATTTATCATGATACAAGGAAATAAATAATAACTTTATTATTGCCTCTAGGGCATATTTCCTTCAAGATATATCATAGGCGGTGTCGGGGATATACCCCGCGGTGTGACCCGGCCGGAGATATGACCCGACTACGACTTGATGTTTCATTGGTGACCCAACAGACTATAAGCCGGCAGGAACAGTTAAGCAGGTTAAGCCGACGCGAGCAGTTAAGCAGGTTAAGCCGGCGGGAACAGTTAAGCAGGTTAAGCTGGCGGACACAGTCATGTAAGCCGGCAGACACAGTCATCTAAGCCGGCAGACACAGGCATGTAAGTCGAATAGTTAAGCCAGACAGTTAAGCCAGACAGTTAAGCCAGACAGCTAAGCTAGACAGTTAAGCCACACAGTTAAGCCACACAGTTAAGCTAGACAGTTAAGCCAGATTGTAAGCCGACTTATGTTAAGAAGTCCAAGTTGTTAAGAAGTCCAAGACGTTAAGAAGCCCATGGTAAGACGTCAAAATAGGTTAAGTCCTAATCCGAGTTTGACTCTACATGTAACCCGCCCCTTCATCTTATATAAGGAGGGGCGGGGCACCCCAAGAGAGGGGACAAGTTGAATAATCGTTAAGTCTAGACACAACTAGGAGAACCAGAGTTACGACGATTCCCTCATGATCATAATGAGACCTAGCCACAAACAGCATGTAGGGCTATTACTTGATGATGTTTCCCGCGGCCCGAAGCTGTCTAAATTCTTGTCTTGTGTATTGCCTCTCTCGTCCCGATCAACCCCTCTTAAGCTATCACATAGATGCGTTGGCCTCACGACTAAGTCCTGACACTAGGACATCTGCCGTGACGTTTCCACGACAGTTGGCGCCCACCGTGGGGCCTGCGCACGGTGATGTTGAGTTCTTGAAGAGCTTCCCTTAGGGATCGAGGAGTTTGCAATTTTCTGGATGAG
Organism: Triticum urartu; assembly: GCF_056163025.1. Taxonomy (NCBI): domain Eukaryota; kingdom Viridiplantae; phylum Streptophyta; class Magnoliopsida; order Poales; family Poaceae; genus Triticum; species Triticum urartu. The sequence continues at coordinate 154,794,995 of NC_141879.1, forward strand.
GATCTTTTTACAATTGGTGAGATTAAAGTTAGAGAAGAATTAGAGTTACGGTTGATCCGCCGCCGCCGCTTGTCCTATGATCTAGTACTTGGTTATTTTTTAAGTCGGCGAGACCGACAAGTTTTTGCGGCCGGTTCAACTAGTGCGCAGCGATGGAAATTGATTCCTGTATAGGCAGTCTGCCTAGGGTTGTCACATCTTTGAAGCTACAGTCCCGAGACACATCGACATGAAAAAGAACCGGTCTGGAAAGATTGAGATCAGCATCAAGATTCACGATGTGAAAGAGAAATTAAGGTTACGGGCCGCTTGCCGCCGCCGTCCCGAGATTCACCGGAAGAATTTTTTGAGCCGTCGAGACCAACGAGGATTAAGTCTTTACGGCAACTTACCGACACAGCGGCCCGACGAAATTGCCGATTCGATTTTTAAGGACAGGGACTCACCAAGCGCTTTCAATCAAACCAGAAGATTCCATTTAGGATTGCCGGCTGCGCGAGTTGGTAAAAGTATCAATATGGGACGCCTGATGAGCGATTCAGAGATCAAGGCTTCAAACAGTTACAAACAGCAAAATTCATCAGGCTGCTCGGCATGAACATATTGCAGTGCATGTCCGCCATCGTTGTTGTGACATCAATCCGACTGAGATTAATTCTGCTGAAAAAGCGGCAGTGTACAATTACAATAGCCGTACGTCATGGAGACCGACAAGGTTTAGGTTTGAACGCATGCAAATTACTCAAGTTACAGCTGTTCTGTCCGATCAATACAAGAATCAAATCGCCGAGGCCGTCTTTTTCCTTCGCTGCAATTTTTGTGCTAATTGGACACGCCCGAGAATATTAACTGTAGATTGCTGTCACTATTTTCTTCCTTGGGAAGACACAACGTGGATGGTCAAACCAAGAACGACCAGGACAAGGACGTGGAGGGGAGTTGGATCCGGTCTCCGCCACTGTGGCCTCGTTTCCGAGTCGCCCCTGCGCGAAACTCGCATCGAGCCGCTGGTCTCCGCCAGCGCGCCCCGGTGGCCGAACTGCCTCTGCCGGTCGCTGCCTTCGCCGGTCCCTGAGCCGTGGGCATACCCCTCGCCAGTCTGCTCCCTCACCGCCGAGCCGCCATCTTGGCTGAGCCGCCAGCTGCCTTTAGGCTACATGGCCGCAACTTTGTCATCACCACCTCTGCTGCAGCGCCGCCGTGAGTCGCCGTTGCCTGCTTCCACTGTTGCGGCCGTCCGAACAGCCGCCCGGCTCACGCCCGAGTCCGAGATGCCATCACCCTTGAGACGACGCGGCCATCGCTGTCGCTTCTCCTTGTCTCTGACGCGGCCGACTCCGGGTTGGCGCACCCGACGGCCGCTCAAAGCCATAGCACGCCGAGCCTGAAGCTGCAGTCGCCTTGAGCCGTCATGCCCTCACGTCACTCTTGCGCTGAGCCGCCCGCTGGCTTCGTCATGTTGTGTTACCGCTGCCGGGTCTCTCTGCCGCGGCCGCCTCAGTTGTCGCATACTGAGTCGCCGGCCACTTCGTCCCTGAGCCACGTTGTTAACCCACCATGGAGCGCCCTGACTCGTCGTTGCCGCAGCGTCGTCTGCGCTGCCGCACCTTGCCTCCACAGTTGCGTGCTTCGGCCGCCCTCTGCTCCACTCCGGCCGGCTCTCGAGCCCCGCGAGCCGGCTCTGCTCGCCTCGCTGCCTGTGAGCCGACGCCGGGCCGCCCTGGATGCACCCGACGTACCGCCTTCGCCGTTTGGAGCTGCCACTGGTGGTGGGTCGCCCTATTGGGAGCCTGAATCGCAACCACGCCGCTTCGCCTCGGCCGTAGGTGAGCCGGCCCTGCCATGGTGACCCGACTCGCTCTGCCGCTTCGCTCAAAAGCCGCCCCTACGCGCCTCATTTTCGTGGTCGCCGAGGGCCGCCACCTGCTCTGCCTCTTCTGCTGGAGGACGGACATCCATGCCTTGAAGCTCCTCGGCCGCCGGCGCTATCGAGCCACCGCACGCCTTCAAACTTGTGGTTAGAACCGTGCTGAGCCGCCCTGGCCAAGCGGCCTCATCCCCGCAGCCGCACCAACGCCGCACGCCTCTGTTTTGGTCGCTGAGAGCCACCAATGCTTCGTCCTGTTGGAAAGATGACCAAATTATTACGAGATTTAATCCGAATAAACAGAAGATAAATTATGACCACAACATCAAAGATTAAACTAATAATGCAAACTAGCATAGCAGATGAATATATCACATCTAGGGCACATAGTAGAAGCATGAATTCTACCACGATCTCGAACAGGAAGGATAGAATCACATACGGTGCAGCAGGTGCAGCACCGCCGACGTTGACGTTGTCGCCCATGTCGTCGAGGACGAGGTTGCCGAGGTCGGGGAAGAAGTCGTCGTTCGTGAAGTCGTCGCTGCCAGCAGTCGCGCGAGTGCGCTCCCCAAAAACCTGATTGCCCCTCTCCCGTACAGGATCACGAGAGGCGGGGTTCTGGAGGCCTGCTGTCCCTTCTCGCGGTGCACGCCGGAAGGAGGGATGGAGAAGACTTGCTTGGCGGCGCAATGATCTGGAACGGTGGTGAGAAATCATACGAAGCGGCATCGGCTAGGGTAGAGGTCTGCCTGACTATATAGTGCGGGCCGGGTAGGTCGTGGGAGTAAACCCCACGTCCGAGTCGTCACGATCCAAAAGAATCGAAAACGGTTCAGTAATTAACGCGTCCGTTAATTATTAATTAATGACTCATTAATTTTCCCATGCAGCAAAAATATAGACAACGTGCATAGCTCTGTCCTCGGCTCGGCTCAATCCCGCAACCCGCGGCGCGTCGTGACGAGACGAGGCGAGGCGAGGCATGGCGTGGCGATGCGAGCGAGGAGGAGGAGCGCGCGTGTAGGTCTCCTCTTCTCATGCTCATACAAGTGGTGGAAGAGCTCACCTTATAAAGAGGTGCAACTTTCTCTCAACTTCCGGAGTGGGACTAAACTTTAGCCTCACTCACTCCACTCACATGTGTGCATGAATGGGCCAAGAGAATTTCAGAATTTTAGTTGGGCTTTGGGCCAAAGGCCTACTAGCAAAATTCCAACAATCCCCCACAAAGTCTCATCGGCACATCTCATCATTTAGTTCCAAAACATTGTTTTATATATCTGTGCTTAGTGGATACTGTGAAGTTAAACTTTCACTTAGAAATTTATGCTACACTAGATCACAACTTGAATAGTGGACTATGCCTTGAACTACAAGTTTTCTATGAAACTAGTTTCACACAAATTCTTGACCGATACTGGGCTGCCGCAAGGCTTCCCCGCGGGTGGAGCGTATACGTCATACTCCAAGGCTTTTCATGAATTTATTAGAGAACACCCAATTCTCACAGACTGCGGCGTTAACAGTCAAATTTATATAGGTGTGTTCCTCAGAAGATGTTCTGCAGGACAACATCTCTGCTTACCGGAATAAGCCACTTGGAACACATTAAGATAAGTATCAACCTGCCATGCAGATCAGGTGAGTATTGCATCTTCACGGAGTGGGATAATCAATATAGGGATACCCTCCTCCCAGTTGACCAACAGCTTGTCTCCCACTTCTACTTCACGGGATCTCCGATCACATAGAGTGGGTTACCACTATGGACAACTCATGCGGTGGGTCTCAAACCCATCTCCATCGATGCATTATCTATCATATTACGTGATAGACCCTTTGTGAAGGGATCTGCCAAGTTTTTCGACGTTTGGATATAATCCAACGTAATAACTCCGGAGTTCCTCAATTTTCTGACAGATTTTAGTCTCCTCTTCACATGCCTTGAGGACTTCATATTGTCATTGGAACTGTTTATCTTGACGATCACAATTTGATTATCACAGTTCATCAGGATAGGGGGTATTGGTTTTTCAACCATAGGTAAGTCCATCAAGAGTTCACGAAGCCACTCTGCTTCAACAGTGGCAGTGTCTAATGCTGTGAGTTATGCTTCCATAGTTGACCTCGTTAAGATGGTCTGCTTGCAAGACTTCCAGGAAACAGCGCCACCACCAAGTGTAAAAACATAACCACTTGTGGCCTTAATCTCATCAGCATCAGATATCCAGTTTGAGTCACTATAACCCTCTAGTACCCTTGGATACCCGGTGTAGTGAATCCCATAGCTCGCGGTGCCTTTCAAATAGCGCATAACTCTCTCAAGCGCATGCCAATGATCATCTCCCGGTTTTGACACAAACCGACCCAGCTTGCTCACAGCAAAAGAGATGTCAGGCCTCGTGGCACTCGCCAAATACATAAGCGAGCCAATAATCTGAGAATACCTCAGTTGTTCTCTAGCAATCCGTCGATTCTTTCGAAGCAACACACTAGCATCATATGGAGATGGAGCAGGCGTGCAGTCGCTATACCCAAAACGACACAAGACCTTTTCCACATAATGAGACTGAAGCAGTGTGATCCCACCATTCTCATCTCTCAACAGCTTGATGTTTAAGATAACATCAGCTACTCCTAGATCCTTCATCTCAAAACAACGAGATAAGAAATCCTTAACCTCCTTGATTAAATCAAGTTTGGTTCCAAAGATCAATATGTCGTCGACATACAGACAAAGAATAACTCCTTCGCCCCCACCATAGCGATAGTACACGCACTTGTCACCATTGTTTACTACAAAGCTGGCAGCAGTTAATGTTCTTTCGAACTTCTCATGCCACTCCTTAAGAGCTTGTTTAAGGCCATATAAAGACTTTAATAACTTGCACACCTTTCCTTCCTGACCAGGTACTACAAAACCATCTGGCTGATCCATGTAAATTTTCTCCTTCAACTCTCCATTGAGGAAAGCCGTCTTAACGTCCATTTGATGAATGAGAAGACCATGTGAGGCAGCCAGTGATAGTAGCACCCGAATTGTGGTCAGTCTAGCCACGGGTGAGTAAGTATCAAAGAAGTCTTCACCTTCTTTCTGGGTATAACCCTTGGCCACAAGCCGTGCCTTGTACTTTTCAATCGTACCATCAGGTCTAAGCTTCTTCTTGAACACCCACTTACATCCTACAGGTTTGCACCCATAAGGACGGTCAGTGATCTCCCAGATACCGTTAGCTAAGATGGAATCCATCTCGCTACGTACAGCTTCCTTCCAGTAGTCAGCATCAGGAGATGCATAGGCTTCTGAAATAGTCGTGGGTGTGTCATCCACGAGGTACACAATGAAATCATCACCAAAAGACTTTGCAGTCCTCTGTCTCTTACTCCTCACAGGAGTTCCATTGTTACCCTCAACAAGATTCTCAACGTGTTCCATCGCAATGGTGGGTTCAGGAATTACAGTGAATTCCTCACTAGATGGAGTAGGTATCTCCTGATTTGATGAACTCGACATATCCTTCATAGGAAATATGTCCTCAAAGAAAGTTGAATCATTTGATTCCATAATCGTACCAACATGCATGTCGGATACGATTTTATTATCAAAAATCTATAGCCGATGCTATGAAAAGCATATCCCATAAGAACACAATCCACGGTTTTTGGTCCAAACTTGCGCTTCTTGGGAATTGGTATATTGACTTTCGCCAAACAACCCTAAGTACGTAGGTAAGAGAGTTTCAACCTTTTCCTTTCCCATTCCTCAAATGGAGTCATAGTCTTATGCTTTGTGGGAACTCGGTTTAGGACATGACACGCAGTCATTAGCGCCTCCCCCACCATTCCTTGGATAGACCCGAAGTGTCTAACATGGTGTTAACCATATCAGTTAGAGTTCGGTTCTTTCTTTCGGCTACCCCATTTGACTGGGGTGAGTAGGAGGCGTCCTCTCATGGATTATACCATGTTCCGCACAAAACATATCAAATTCATTGGAAAAATACTCTCCACCACGATCGGACCTAAGCCGTTTATTTTTTTTGATCAAGTTGGTTCTCTGCCTCAGCTTTATAGTTTTTAAAGAAAGTCAAAGCCTCATCTTTTGATTTCAGAAGATACACATAACAATATCTAGTGGAGTCATCAATCAACATCATGAAGTATCTCTTTCCACCTTTTGTCAACACGCCATTCATCTCACAAAGATCAGAATGTATAAGCTCTAGTGGCGCCAAGTCTCTTGCCTCCGCAGTCTTATGTGACTTGCGAGGTTGCTTAGCTTGCACACATACTTGGCACTTGGAGCCTTTGACAGTAGAGATTTTCGGAATTAAATTCATATTGGCTAACCGCGTCATGCAACCAAAGTTAATATGACAGAGTCGTGAATGCCAAATATCAGACTCATTATTGTGGCAAACATTATTAATAACTTTAGTGCAAATATCTGACAAAGATAGGCGGAACAAGCCTCCGCACTCATAGCCTTTTCCAAAAAATTGTCCACACTTAGAAATTACAACTTTATTGGATTCGAAAACCAACTTAAAACCATCTCGACAGAAACGGGAACCGCTAACGAGATTTTTATTGATGGATGACACATGATGAACGTTCTTCAGACGCACAGTCTTCCCCGAAGTTAACTTCAGATCGACCGTACCAACACCTCGAACGATGGCATGTGACCCGTTCCCCATTAGCACGGGTGAAGTCCCTATTGCCTGGTAAGAAGAAAACATGAAGGCGTCAGCACAAACATGTACATTGGCACCAGTGTCAATTAACCAATCAGGGGATTGAAATACTGAAAGGATGGTAGGAAAAATACCGTACCCTGATTCCTTCATATCAGTATCACCGATGACAACATTAGCGGACTTGCCGCTCTTCTCATGTTCGCGCTCCTCAAAGCGGTTAGGACACTTCGGAGCCCAGTGATTAGGATCACCGCAGACATGGCAAAGTCCCTTCCCCTTCTTATGAGAATTCTTCTTGAAGTTGGTAGAATGTGATGGCTTGTTCTTTGTATCAAACTTGCCTTTGCCCTGAGTTTTGTTCTTATTGTTTTTGAACTTGTTGGGCTGGGAGTTCTTCTTCTGTACCATGTGGGCACTAGAACCTCCCTCAGCAACTCGAGCACGTGTGTCCTTTGCTCTCGCCTTCTCTTCAACATCAAGAGTACCAATGAGATCCGCAACGGAAAACTCCTGTCTCTTGTGTTTCAGGGAAGTAGCAAAATTGTTCCACGAAGGTGGAAGCTTGGCAATGATGCCTCCGGCAACAAATTTGTCCGGCAACACACACTTGAAGTACTCAAGTTCTTTTGCAAGCGACTATATTTCATGAGCCTGCTGTACAACAGGGCGCTCATCAGTCATCTTGTAGTCATAGAATTGCTCAATGACGTACAACTCGCTGCCGGCGTCCGAGGCACCAAACTTGGCCTCGAGCGCAGCCCACATGTCCTTGCCATTGTCAAATGACATATACGAATCCACAATGGAGTCATCAAGAACACTCAGAAGAGCGCCTTTAAAGAGGGTATCGATCTTCTCAAAAGCTTCCAGCTGTGCTGGATTAAGATCGCCCTCAGGCTTGCCCTTAGTGGCATCATAGCAGCCCATGGTCTGAAACCATTAGACTGCTCTCGTGCGCCACCTCTTATATTGCGCCCCCTTAAAGGCAGGCGGCTTCAGATGCGCAGCAAAACCACTCGGAGTAAATTGCCTATAATCAGGTTTTTGGATTGTTGGAAAGATGAGCAAATTACTACGAGATTTAATCCGGATAAACAGAAGATAAATCATGACCACAGCAGCAGAGATTAAACTAATCATGCGAACTAGCATAGAAGATGAACATATCACATCTAGGGCACATACTAGAAGCATGAATTCTACCACGATCTCGAACAGGAAGGATAGAATCACATACGGTGCAGCGGGTGCAGCACCGCCGACGTTGACGTTGTCGCCCATGTCGTCGAGGACGAGGTTGCCGAGGTCGGGGAAGAAGTCGTCATTCACGAAGTCGTCGCTGCCAGCAGTCGCACGAGTGCGCTCCCCAAAAACCTGATCGCCCCTCTCCCGTACAGGATCACGAGAGGCGGGGTTCCGGAGGCCTGCTGTCCCTTCTCGAGGTGCACGCCGGAAGGAGGGATGGAGAAGACTTGCTTGGCGGCGCAATGATCTGGAACGGTGGTGAGAAACCATACGAAGCGGCATCGGCTAGGGTAGACGTCTACCTGACTATATAGTGCGGGCCGGGTAGGTCGTGGGAGTAAACCCCACGTCCGAGTCGTCACGATCCAAAAGAATCGGAAATGGTTCAGTAATTAACGCGTCCGTTAATTATTAATTAATGACTCATTAATTTTCCCATGCAGCAAAAATATAGACAACGTGCATAGCTCTGTCCTTGGCTCGGCTCAATCCCGCAACCCGCGGCGCGTCGTGACGAGGCGTGGCGAGGCGAGCGAGGAGGAGGAGCGCGCGTGTAGGTCTCCTCTTCTCATGCTCATACAAGTGGTAGAAGAGCTCACCTTATAAAGAGGTGCAACTCTCTCTCAACTTCCGGGGTGGGACTAAACTTTAGCCTCACTCACTCCACTCACATGTGTGCATGAATGGGCCAAGAGAATTTCAGAATTTTAGTTGGGCTTTGGGCCAATGGCCTACTAGCAAAATTCCAACACGTCCTCGAGCCACCGCCACCGGCTACACCGATGAGCCGCTGTAGTGCTGCCTCTGCTCTTCATCATTGTGACCCATCGCCTCCGTTTCAAATCACCCCGCTCCTCAAGCCACCACACCTCGGGTCGAGTCGCCCCAAGAGCCGCCTCATGGAGCCGTAAAGCGCCGTCACCACTATTGCTGGCCTTGCCTTAGTGGACTTCCCTTGCGCCGTGAGTCACCACGGTCTCGCGCTGTTATTCTCAAATCGCCGCGCCGTTTCACTCCGCTGCCCCGCCCTCGCACTATGTTGTTTCTGCTGGTTGAAGAAAAAAAGATAAGAGGAGGCCAGTTGAGAGAAAAGGAAGTCAAAGTGGGCAAAGTGATGAAAAAAATCCAACGGTCAACATGACCCGGAGGATCTTTCTGAGTCGCCCGGTGCTATGTTTTTAAACCGCCATCTCTGTCATCATTGCTGCAACCCTACAACTGATAATCTTTGATAAAACATGTCAGGTGAAATCCATCATGTCTAGTTTCTATTGATTTATTTTTTTCTTTGAGAAACAATTACTCTCATTCGTGCATTTTCTTATGCAGAATTCACTATTACGAAGGAGACCATCAAGCTATGGCCCATGCTTACACCGGATGGATCAATGGACAGGGTCAATTATAACCCGCCGAGATTCAACATATTCCAGCAATCCACTGGTCAAATCATGGTCAAGCATGGAGAGTCTCAAGCCAACTCCTCGAGTAGTCTTAAGAGTCGGGGGCTACAATGACATGACTCAACAAGTCTTGCCAGTTTCAGCAGGCTCAAGAACTCCGAATCATTGGAGGTAAGATAACCCGGTCCCGGAGGCTACCGCCATATTGGTGAAAATTTAAAGGCCGTCAGAAGATTTCCGGCTCAAAATGAGGATTCTGGTTCAAAATCCAGTTCAAGGGAAACTTATTTACCACAAAGCTTCGAAGCTCTCAATATCCGGTTCACAATCCGGCTCAAGGACAATCTGTCTCCCACATAGTTTGAAGCTTTCAAATCCGGTTTAAAGTTCTGATTCAAAAAAGAATTAATCTCTCCCAAGTTCGAGTTCTCAGAAAAATTAAAGGTTGCCAAAGAGAACTTGCTGCCATGATGCGCGGTTCAAACATGGGTATCCTGCCTTACGGCTTATTTTATATGGTCATTTGGGGGCTTCCTGTTCAAACATAAGTCGTATTCGAACCAAAGAGAACATAGTTGTCGGTACCCTCTTGATCGGTGCAATGCCAAACTCACTAGGGGGCTTCTTGATCGTATTCGAATCATAGCTTAATCCATTTTGGGTCCGACTTTGATCGTATTCGAATTGGAGTCATTAAAAAACTCCCAAGGTCATTTGGGGGCTTCCTGTTCAAACATAGGTCATATTCGAACCAAAGAGAACATAGCTGTCGGTACCCTCTTAATCGGCGCAACGCCAAAGCCACTTGTAGGACAATAGCAAATTTCCCTCAAGTGGATGACCTATGGTTTATCAATCCGTGGGAGGCGTAGGATGAAGATGGTATCTCTCAAGCAACCCTGCAACCAAATAACAAAGAGTCTCTTGTGTCCCCAACACACCCAATACAATGGTAAATTGTATAGGTGCACTAGTTCGGCAAAGAGATGGTGATACAAGTGCAATATGGATAGTAGATATAGGTTTTTGTAATCTGAAAATATAAAAAAATCAAGGTAACTAATGATAAAAGTGAGCACAAACGGTATTGCAATGCGTTGAAACAAGGCCTAGGGTTCATACTTTCACTAGTGCAAGTTCTCTCAACAATAATAACATAATTGGATCATATAACTTTCCCTCAACATGCAACAAAGAGTCACTCCAAAGTCACTAATAGCGGAGAACAAACGAAGAGATTATGGTAGGGTACGAAACCACCTCAAAGTTATCCTTTTTGATCGATCTATTCAAGAGTCCGTAGTAAAATAACATGAAGCTATCCTTTCCGTTCAATCTATCATAGAATTCGCACTAGAATAACACCTTAAGACACAAATCAACCAAAATCCTAATGTCACCTAGATACTCCAATGTCACCTCAAGTATCCGTGGGTATGATTATATGATATGCATTACACAATCTCAGATTCATTTATTCAACCAACACAAAGTACCTCAAAGAGTGCCCCAAAGATTCTACCGGAGAGTCAAGACGAAAACGTGTGCCAACCCCTATGCATAGGTTCATGGGCGGAACCCGCAAGTTGATCACCAAAACATACATCAAGTGGATCAATAGAATACCCCATTGTCACCACGGGTATCCCACGCAAGACATACATCAAGTGTTCTCAAATCCTTAAAGACTCAATCTGATAAGATAACTTCAAAGGGAAAACTCAATCCACTACAAGAGAGTAGAGGGGGAGAAACATCATAAGATCCAGCTATAATAGCAAAGCTCGCGATACATCAAGATCATACCACCTCAAGAACACGAGAGAGAGAGAGAGAGAGATCAAACACATAGCTACTGGTACATACCCTCAGCCCCGAGGGTAAACTACTCCCTCCTCATCATGGAGAGCACCGGGATGATGAAGATGGCCACCGGAGAGGGATTCCTCCTCCGACAGGGTGCCGGAACGGGTCTAGATTGGTTTTCGGTGGCTACGGAGGCTTCTGGCGGCGGAACTCCCGAGCTATTCTGCTCCTCAAAGTTTTTAGGGTATATGGGTATATATAGGAGGAAGAAGTACGTCGGTGGATCTCCGGGCTGTGCACGAGGCAGGGGACGCGCCCAGGGGGTGGGCGCGCCCCCCACCCTCGTGGGCAGCCCGGGACTCTCCTGGTCCATCTCCGATACTCCGTGGGCTTCTTCTGGTCCAAAAATAAGTTCCATGAAGTTTGAGGTCAATTGGACTCTGTTTGATTTTCCTTTTCTGCAATACTTAAAAACAAGAAAAAAACAGAAACTGGCACTGGGCTCTAGGTTAATAGGTTAGTCCCAAAAATAATATAAAAGTGCATAATAAAGCCCACAAACATCCAAAATAGATAATATAATAGCATGAATACTTCATAAATTATAGATACGTTGGAGACGTATCAGCATCCCCAAGCTTAATTACTGCTCGTCCTCGAGTAGGTAAATGATCAAAGAAATAATTTATGAAGTGTGAATGCTAGCAGGTGCACAAGTTTGATCAATGATAATTTCAATCACCTTTTCTAGCATCATTATATATCATATCAGTAGCTCATCTCATGAAGCTTCTCATGATCAAGTAACAAGATATTCACATGTTAATAAACTTTCTTGAAAACTAACAAACCGTGTTATTAGTCATCAAACAATTACAATTCATCTTATTTTCAGGAAGAGTCCATGTCAGAGCTTTGATTTAGCAAACTCCACATACTCAACTATCATTTAGTCTTTCACAATTGCTAACACTGACATGATATTTATGGGTTAAAAGTTTTAATCAGACACAGAGAAAGATAGGAGCTTATAGATTCGCCTCCCAACCTTTTACCTCAAGGGTAATGTCAACAATAATAGTTTATGATGCCTTACATCCAATTGGATATATATATATATATATATGTATATATATCAGAATCTTTCCAACACGAGGTGCTTGCCAAAGGATAAAATGAAAAAAGGAAAGGTGAAGATCAGAATGACTCTTGCATAAGGTAAAAGACAATAATAAAAGATAGGCCCTTTGCAGAGGGAAGCAGAGGTTGCCATGCGCTTTTATAGTTGGATGCACAAAATCTTAATGCGAGGGAACGTCACTTTATATTGCCACTTGTGATAGGGACCTTTATTATGCAGTTCGTCACTTTTATTGCTTCCATATCACAAGATCGTATAAAGCTTATTTTCTCCACACTAAAAGATCATACATATTTAGAGAGCAATTTTTATTGCATGCACCGATGACAACTTACTTGAAGGATCTTACTCAATCCATAGGTAGGTATGGTGTACTCTCATGGCAATACTGGTTTAAGGGATGTTTGGAAGCACAAGTAGTATTTCTACTTGATGCAAAGAATTTGGCTAGCATGAGGGGTAAAGGCAAGCTCAACGTGTTGGGCGATCCATGACAATATACTTTATTTCGAATATAAGAAAACATAACCCATTACGTTGTCTTCCTTGTCCAACATCAACCTTTTATCATGTCATATTTTAATGAGTGCTCACAATTACAAAAGATGTCCAAGATAGTATATTTATATGTGAAATCTCTCTTCCTTCAATATTCTTTCATGAATTATTCAAGTGACCAATACAATGTTTGCTAACCTTCAATAAATTTACCACCTCTACTTCTTATATGTAAAGTCATTACTTCCCATGGGATAAGCATATGAAACATATATAATTTCAGATTTATGACATTCAAATCATCCAACCATTTACTCATAGGATATAAGTGAGGCACACGAGTAAATGACAAACTACTCCAAAAAAACATAAGTGAATATCAATGAGTAGTTAAATAATTATGTAGCTATGTGAAGACTCTCTCTCATTTAAGAATTTCAGATCTTGATGTTTTATTCAAACAGAAATCAAAACAAAGTAAAATGACATTCTAAGAATGGCAAACATCATGTAAAGAAGCAAAAACTTAAGATCAACCGAAACTAACCGATAGTTATTGAAGAAGAAAGGTGGGATGCCAACCGGGGCATCCCCAAGCTTAGACGCTTGAGACTTCTTGAAATATTATCTTGGGATGCCTTGGGCATCCCCAAGCTTGAGCTTTTGTGTCTCCTTAATTCCTCTCATATCACGGTCTCCCTAAATCTCAAAAGCTTCATCCACACAAAACTCAACGAGGACTCGTGAGATAAGTTAGTATAAACCAATGCAAAAACCTTATCATACTCTACTCTAGAAAATCACTAGAATTATTATTCAACATTGAATACTAAATGCCTCTGCATATTTAATAGTCCTATCCTCAAATAGAAACATTAAGGAACCAAACATATGCAAACAATGCAAACGTTACAGCAATCTGCCTAAACAGGACAGTCTGTAAAGAGTGCAGCAAGATCCATACTTACCTACCTCCAAAAATTATTAAAGAAAATTAACACTGTAGTAAATTTATCAGAGCTTATTATGAAAAAGGTTTCAACATTTTATCACATTCTGACTTTTCTAGGGAATTTTTGCAACAGCGGTAAACTTTCTGTTTTCAAACAGCAACATGTGGACTAGTAAAATAGGCATAGTAAAGGCTATCAATGCTAGTTTTATTGAAGTAAAAGATGCAAAACATTGTTCTAAATAACAGCAATAAAATCCTAACAAAATAAATTGACTCTCCAAGCAAAACACATATCATGTGTTGAGTAAAAATATAGCTCCAAGTAAAGTTACCGATGAACGAAGACGAAAGAGGGGATGCCTTCCGGGGCATCCCCAAGCTTAGGCTCTTGGTTGTCCTTGAATATTTCCTTGGGTGCCTTGGGAATCCCCAATCTTAGGCTATTGCCACTCCTTATTCCATAATCCATCGAATCTTTACCCAAAACTTGAAAACTTCACAACACAAAACTTAACAGAAAACTTGTAAGCTCCGTTAGCGAAAGAAAACAAAACACCACTTCAAGGTACTGTAATGAACTCATTATTGATTTATATTTGTGTTAAACCTACTGTATTCCAACTTCTCTATGGTTCATACCCTCCGATATTACTCATAGATTCATCAAAATAAGCAAACAACACATAGAAAACAGAATCTGTCAAAAACAGAACAGTCTGTAGTAATCTGGATCAAACGTATACTTCTAGAACTCATAAAATTCTCAAATAAATTGGTGGACCTGTAGAATTTGTCTATGAATACTCTGCAAAAATAATCGACTTAATAGCACTCTCCAGTAAAAAATGGCAGCTAATCTCGTGAGCACTAAAGTTTCTGTTTTTTACAGCAAGATCACAAACACTTCACCCAAGTCTTCCCAAAGGTTCTACTTGGCACAAACACTAATTAAAACATAAAACCACATCTAAACAGAGTCTAGATGAATTATTTATTACTAAACATGAGCAAAAAGTAAATAACAAAAATAAAAATGGGTTGCCTCCCAACGAGCGCTATCGTTTAATGCCCCTAGCTAGGCATGATGATTTCAATGATGCTCACATAAAAGATAAGAATTGTAACATAAAGAGGGCATCATGAAGAATATGACTAGCACATTTAAGTCTAACCCTCTTCCTATGCATATGGATTTTTTGAGCAAACAACTTATTGGAACAATAATCAACTAGCATAGGAAAGCAAAACAAGCATAACTTCAAGATTTTAAGCGCATAGAGAGGAAACTAGATATTATTGCAATTCCTACAAGCATATGTTCCTCCCTCATAATAATTTTCAGTAGCATCATGAATGAATCCAATGATATAACTATCACATAAAGCATTCTTTTCATGATCTACAAGCATAGAAATTTTATTACTCTCCACATAAGCAAAATTCTTCTCATTCGGAATAGTGGGAGTATCATAAGAAACTCGAACATTATATATTGTTTCCATATTAAAGGAGTAATGTTCAGAAAAGGGGTAATCATAATCATGACAAGTTTTATAAATATAATCATCACTACTCTTTATAGCATAAGCGTCATCGCAATAGTCATCATAAATAGGAGGCATGCTATCATCATAATAAATTTGCTCATCATAACCTGGGGGACTAAAAATATCATCTCCATTAAACGTAGCATCCCCAAGCTTGGGACAAACATTAATTGCAGCAAATATATTCTCAAACATGTCATTCTCATCAAACATAGCATCCCCAAGCTTGGGCCTTTTCATATCATAAGCATAATCACCCTCATCATTAATAGTATGGATAGCACCAATAATATAGCAATTATCATCATCACAATGAGTAATAGGAGCAACATTATTTGGGAGAGATACCTTTCCACCTTTGCTTCTCTATCTTTTAGTTTTCTTCTTCACATCATGTGTGGGTTCAACCCTCTTTTTGGAGCTCCTTATTAATGAGATTGGTTGGATAGAAGGCTCCTCCTCGTTACCTGATTCATCATAAGAAATAATAGGAGGATATTGGGAAGTCTCTTCCCTTTCATTAGTATTCTCTTCATCTTCTATTTGTTTTATTTTCTTTATGTAATTGGCAATATAAGGATTTTCAATACAATTCACCGCACAATAAATATAAATTTCCTCTAGATCAAAATAAAGAAGTTTATCACAGGCAAATACTGGAAGATAGTTAGTTATACGTTTCATTTATTCATAACCCATAAGCAAACTAAGTTCATTATGATGTGCAAGGGAAATCAAGTCATCACAATTTTTGGAAACAATTAGATCATGAAACAATTTGCATCGGATGGTTAAATGACCATGTTCATTGCAAAGTTCACAAGTACGGCTAAGAAAATTTAAATTTTCAGCACAAACATCTAGCCTTTCTTGCAACCATTTAGTTTCTAAGTACTTATGCCTCTTGCAAAATCTATCTTCCCTAATTGGTGTTTACTTGCAAACTCTATGCACTCCACAAAATCGACATGCGTATAAGATACATTCTCATCATGACTAGTGCAATCATCATTAGTACTATGGATACTCAAAGAGTTCATACTAATAACATTGCAATCATGCTCATCATTCAAAGATTTAGTGCCAAAATTTTTAATGCATTCTTCTTCTAACACTTTGGCACAATTTTCCTTTCCATCATACTCACGAAAGATATTAAAAAGATGAAGCGTATGAGACAAACTC
This sequence comes from Triticum urartu, assembly GCF_056163025.1. Taxonomy (NCBI): domain Eukaryota; kingdom Viridiplantae; phylum Streptophyta; class Magnoliopsida; order Poales; family Poaceae; genus Triticum; species Triticum urartu. The sequence goes on from NC_141879.1 coordinate 154,811,345, forward strand.
AATTCCATATTTTTGTAGTTTTCTTTTATAAACTAAATTAGTGACAAAACAAGAAACAAAAAGATTCGATTGCAAGATCTAAAGATATACCTTCAAGCGCTAACCTCCCTGGCAATGGCACCACAAAAGAGCTTGATGTCTACTACACAACCTTCTTCTTGTAGATGTTGTTGGGCCTCCAAGTGCAGAGGTTTGTAGGACAATAGAAAATTTCCCTCAAGTGGATGGCCTAAGGTTTATCAATCCGTGGGAGGCATAGGATGAAGATGGTATCTCTCAAGAAACCCTGCAACCAAATAACAAAGAGTCTCTTGTGTCCCCAACACACCTGTTGGGGATATTATTATCAGTTATGACCCGCCCAGGAGGGGCCGGGTCAGCCCCAATGGCAGGTTACACAAGAAGCCCAGTAAACATTCAAGATTATAGTTTATTAAATCTTATAGAAGGCCCAAAGGCCTGAAGGCGGTTTAAGGCCTGATATTGTGAACCGTCGTATGTAAGGAAAGACTTGTAAAGAAAGGCATGTAAAGGAAGTCACCAAGCCGGACACGATTATGAGCCGGCCGGGACTCTGTAGGCCACCAGGCATCAACCCATGTATATAAGGGAACGACCCGGTGGCGGCTTAGGGCAATAAACAACAAGTCGATAACCAAGCCGGCGAGTTGAGCCTCTTGGCGATCGAATCCCCATCAATACCAATCCCAACTAGACGTAGGCTTTTACCTTCATCGTAAGGGGCCGAACTAGTATAAAACTCTCTCGTGTCCTTTGTCCCGATTAACCCCTTTAAGCTTCCTAGTGCGATGGCCCTACAACTAAGTCCTTGCTCTAGGACATCTGCCATGACAATTCCACGACAGTTGGTGCCCACCGTGGGGCCAGCACACGGTGGATTTGAGTTCTTGAAGGGCAACTTCGAAGGGCTCAAGGGATATGCTGTGGGCCGGATGACCAAGAGTCGTCACGGCAAGCTCTACATCGACGACGAAGGCTGGGGCCCGGAGGCCGGCTCAATTGAGTACGGATACCGGGTCCCCTTCGACATAATTCACGTCTTCATAGGCCGGATCGGCGAGTCAGGTCCTGAACCGGACGTCCACACCAACCTCATCGAAACGGCTTGGCGCACGAGGACCGCCCGTGTTCAATCTGCCGTGAAGCATGCCTTCGTAGGCTGCGTCCACGGTGGTGAATACTCTGAAGGATCGGTGGAGGGCGGTGAGACGACCATCTGTTCTGATACTGCTTCATCAACGGGCGAGACGGACTCTTTTTACCAGCTGCAGGACGGCATGCTCGGGGGCTGTTCCGATGGCAGCAGTATTCTGGACCCTCTTGAGCCGCCGAATTGGGCCGGAGTCTTCATGGCAGGGACATAGCCCAGGCAGAACTCTACAACAGCGGTGGCGACAGCTACTAGGTCGGCTGCGGCCGGGTCAGGAGACCCCGTGTGCCCCCCGGCTCAGATCTTGATGGACCTCATGGATAAACTGACGACTCTGTTGACTGTCGTGGTAGAGCCGGTGGATAAAGCCCAGCATGACGCAGAGGTGACACGCGTACGTGAAGAGATGGTGCAAGCTAAGGAAAATCTAGCCGCAGAGGAAGTCAGGATGGTAGTAGAGCGAGCGGCTTTGGACGTTCGTGCTCAATAGCTTCAAGTGGAGACCTTCCGGCTCTTGGTGGATCTGAACGCGTTAAACGAGGTCATGAGGAGGAGGCATCAAAAAACCCAGTCACGTCTGCCTCTGACGCTCGATCCTAGGAATCTTTTTCACACACCCGGAGCCGGGGGAAGTAACCCGCCGAAGGCACCCCGGATTACAACACCCGGCGCACCGATCCAGCCGCGCGTCATGGATCCACCTCGTATAATTACCACGACGCCTCATTACATCCCAACACCGCCGGGTCACTTCTCCAACCCTTTGGAAAACCTCATCGCAGCATCGGCTCGTCTGGCGGCTCTTCCGATGGAAGGTGACTCACCGGCGACAATTGAAACACGGAGGGTAAGAGAACTTCTTCAAACAGCTCTGGCGCAGCAGGATGCATACTCCTACAGTAGAGACAGGATCCATTCAACTCCTCGCCCAAGCCGGAGCCCGAGTTACAGTAGGCATATGGAATCCGCAGATATGTCAAGCAATGCTCAACCCCGCAACCGGCCATACAGGTATGAGCCGGTGCGGGCTGGGGCCCTCAACTTGGCAGATCAGGAGAGGATTCATCAAGAGGCGGAATGAGCAGCTCAAATGGCAGTGGATCAGGCGGCTCATGAAACTTTTCCGACTTATCCAGCAACCTCGGTCGAGGCAGGAGTGGCCACAAGAACCAGAGGCATTCCTTGCTTGGTGCCGACCATACGTAATGAGAGTTTGCCAAAGGACTTTAAGGGGCCTCGTAAGGTGCCTAATTACACAACTGACTTACAGCCTGGGGCTTGGATTGAGAGTTATGAGATGGCTATGGAGTTATTGGAGGTCAGCGATGCAGCAATGGCCAAGTATTTCACTATGATGTTAGATGGAATAGCTCGTACTTGGTTGAAGGGATTGCCACCCAATTCTATCGGCTCATGGGCGGAGTTGAAGGCCCGGTTCATCCAGAACTTTAAAGACACGTGTAAGCATCCTATGTCGATTTTGGACCTGACCAATTGCAAGCAAGAGGATGGTGAATCCACAACCCATTGGGTGCGCCGGGTCAAGGAGATAATACATTCATCTGAGAAGATGGATGCTGGCTCAGCAGTCTTGATGTTGGAGAAAAATTGCCGTTTTGAACCTCTGAAACAGAAGCTGGGAGGCTCAAGCGTGACTGTAATGACATGGGAACGTTGATGGCGGCTCTTGTCAAGTATGCTGATTCTGACACTACTAAGGACCCGGTGTCTGACGAAGAAAAGGCAACGAAGGGAAAGAAGAACGGCAAGGGTCACCAGCATAACCCGGGGAATCAAGGAGGTAATAAATGTAAGGCTGATGAGTTTGTTGCTAACACCAATACACAAGGCGGAAATCAACGGCGCAAGGGACGACAACCCCCTCGGTCGGGTGAGTCAGGTCCCACCCTTGAGCAATTATTGAATGAGCCTTGTCCAAAACACGGTACCCGGGAGAAGCCAGCCACCCACCTATGGAAAGATTGTACGATCATGAAGGCGTTTAAAAATTCAAACGCGTTTGATGGAGGTCACGGCCCAGGTGGCGGCTCAGGTGGAGGCGGTTTCCAAGGCCCGGGCGCCGGCTTAGGTGGAGGAGGATTCCACGGTCAGGGCCATCCTGGTAACTAAAGAGGGTATAATCCGCAACCTGGCCAAGGTAATCAGCAGCAGTCCGGATATCAGAGCAATCCGAAGCAGCTGAATAGTGGGCAATACCATGTATTCACCACTAGCTTATGTAAGAGAGACGAGAAACTTCACAAGAGGGCCGTCAATGCCGTATAGCCGGCGGTTCCACGTTACTTACGTTGGTCAGAGCAGCCTATTGTGTGGAGCAGAGAGGATCACCCACCCCGGGTCGATAATCCGGGTCACTTGGCTTTGGTGGTGGCACCTCAGGTTGGTGGATACAAATTCACTAAAGTACTCATGGATGGAGGCAGCAGCATCAACATCCTCTATTATTAAACATTCCGCTGGATGGGATTGACTGATAAGAGTCTTAAACAATCCAACACTGTTTTTCACGGTGTGGTTCCTGGTAAGTCGGCATACCCAGTGGGTAAGATTGAACTGGAAGTAGCCTTTGGGGATGAGTATGACTCCAGAGCAGAAAAATTAACCTTTGAGGTGGTTAAGATCAAAAGCCCGTATCATGCTCTGTTTGGACGGCTGGCTTATGCCAAATTCATGGCTCGGCCGTGTTATGTGTATTTGCACCTTAAGATGCCGGGTTATAAGGGCACCATCACAGTACACGGGAGGCGTAAAATAGCCTTGGAGTGTGAAGAAGGTGATGCTGCCTATGTTGAATCTATCTGTGCAACAGAGGAGTTAAAATTTTACAAAGATCATGTTGACCCGGTAGACATGACATCATTAAAGAAACCAACAACAGAGCATGAGCCGGTGTTGAAGTTCAAATCAGCTGATGACACCAAGATGGTTGACTTTGTGCCTGGCGACTCATGCAAGCAGTTCATCATCAGTGTTAACTTGGATCCAAAATAGGAAAGCGCGCTCATCAAGTTCTTCCGTGAGAATCGGGACATCTTCGCATGGAAACCTTCAGACATGCCGGGTGTCCCAAGGGAACTCGCTGAGCACACTCTCAATATTGATCCAAAGTTTAAACCTGTCAGACAATTTCTCCGACGGTTCAATGAAGAAAGGCGCAAGGCCATTGGAGAAGAGGTGGCCCGGCATTTGGCAGCTGGGTTCATTATAGAAGTCCTTCACCCAGAGTGGTTAGCCAACCCGGTGCTTGTACTAAAAAAGAATGGCACCTGACGTATGTGTGTGGATTACACCGATCTAAACAAGGCTTGTCCGGCTGATCCTTTTGCCCTCCCCCGTATTGATCAGATCATTGATGCTACGGCGGGTTGTGTGATAACCCACAAGTATAGGGGATCAATTCTAGCCTCTTTCGATAAGTAAGAGTGTCGAACCCAATGAGGAGCTAAAGGCAGAACAAATATTCCCTCAAGTTCTATCGACCACCGATACAACTCTACGCACGCTTGATGTTCGCTTTACCTAGAACAAGTATGAAACTAGAAGTACTTTGTATGTGTTGTTGGATAGGTATGCAAGATAATAAAAAGCAAGTAAATAAAAAGTAGGGGCTGTTTAGATAAAGACACAACTAAGTTAGGTTTAGTAGAGAGTTTGTTGTTAAGAGAAAGTTATTTGTCCCTAGGCAATCGATAACTAGACCGGTAATCATTATTAAAATTTTATTTGAGGGAGAGGCATAAGCTAACATACTTTATCTACTTGGATCATATGCACTTATGATTGGAACTCTAGCAAGCATCCGCAACTACTAAAGATTCATTAAGGTAAAACCCAACCATAGCATTAAAGCATCAAGTCCTCTTTACCCCATACGCAAACAACCTACTTACTCGGGTATGTGCTTCTATTCACTCACGCCACCCACCATAAGCAAATCATAAACATATTGCAACACCCTACAGCGGGAATCCCTCATGCTTGCGCGACATGGAGAGCACCATAGGACAACACCAATAATAAAACATGCAACTCAAACCAATCTTGATCATCAAATAGCCATTAGGACAAAACGGATCTACTCAAACATCATAGGATAGCCCTACATCATAGGGATATAATATATAGCATTGAGCACCATGTTTAAGTAGAGATTACAGCGGGTAAGAGAGAGGTTACACCGCTGCATAGAGGGGGGAAGAGTTGGTGGTGAAGGCGGTGAAGTTGTTGGAGAAGATGACGGTGATGATGATGGCCCCCGGTGGCACTCCGGCGCCATCGGAAGCAAGGGGGAGAGGGCCCCCCTTCTTCTTCTTCCTTGACCTCCTCCCTAGATGGGAGAAGGGTTTCCCCTCTGGTCCTTGGCCTCCATGGCGTGGGAGGGGTGAGAGCCCCTCCGAGATTGGATCTGTCTCTCTGTCTCTCTCTGTTTCTACGTTCTCTCTGTTTCCTAAGAAGATCCGTAACTCCGATTGCCTGAAACCTTCGCCGTGATTTTTTTCCCGAAAATTAGCTTTCTTACGACAAAAGAAGAGCGTCAACCGCCTTATGGGTGGCTCACGAGGGTAGGGGCGTGCCTAGGGGGGCAGGCGCCCCCTGCCTCGTGACCACCTCGGGCACCGTCTCACGTGGATTTTTCTTCCGGAAATTTCCAAATATTCCAAAAATTATCTCCGTCCGTTTTTATCCCGTTTGGACTCCGTTTGATATGGATGTTCTGTGAAACCAAAAACATGCAACAGACAGGAACTGGCACTGGGCACTGGATCAATATGTTAGTCCCCAAAAATAGTATAAAAAGTTGCCAAATGTATATGAAAGTTGTAGAATATTGGTATGGAACAATCAAAAATTATAGATACGACGGAGACGTATCAGCATCCCCAAGCTTAATTCCTACTTGTCCTCGAGTAGGTAAATGATAAAAAAGATAATTTTTTATGTGGAATGCTACCTAGCATAATCTTGATCACATATCTAATAATGGCATGAATATTAAGACACGAGTGATTCAAAGCAATAGTCTATCATTTGACATAAAAACAATAATACTTCAAGCCTACCAATAAAGCAATCATGTATTTTCAAAATAACAAGGCCAAAGAAAGTTATCCCTACAAAATCATATAGTCTGGCTATGCTCCATCTTCACCACACAAAATACTCACATCATGCAGAACCCCGATGACAAGCCAAGCAATTGTTTCATAATTTTGACGTTCTCAAACCTTTTCAACTTTCACGCAATACATGAGCGTGAGCCATGGACATAGCACTATAGGTGGAATAGAATATGATGGTGGAGAAGACAAAAAGGAGAAGATAGTCTCACATCAACTAGGCGTATCAACGGGCTATGGAGATGCCCATCAATAGATATCAATGTGAGTGAGTAGGGATTGCCATGCAACGGATACACTAGAGCTATAAGTATATGAAAGCTCTAACTGAAACTAAGTGGGTGTGCATCCAACTTGCTTGCTCATGAAGACCTAGGGTATTTGAGGAAGCCCATCGTTGGAATATACAAGCCAAGTTCTATAATGAAAATTCCCACTAGTATATGAAAGTGATAACTCAAGAGACTCTCTATATGAAGAACATGGTGCTACTCTGAAGCACAAGTGTGGTACAAGAATAGTAACATTGCCCCTTCTCTCTTTTTCTCTCATTTTTTTGTTTTTTTGTAGGCTTCTTTGGCCTCTTTTTTTGGGGGGGCTTCTTTGGCCACTTTTATTTTGATAACCTCACATGGGACAATGTTCTAATAATGATGATCATCACACTTTTATTTCCTTACAACTCAATATTACAACTCGATATCTAGAACAAGGATATGACTCAATATGAATGCCTCCGGCGGTGTACCGGGATGTGCAATGATCTAGCGTAGCAATGACATCAAAAAATGGACAAGCCATGAAAACATCATGCTAGCTATCTTACGATCATGCAAAGCAATATGACAATGAATGCTCAAGTCATGTATATGATGATGATGGAAGTTGCATGGCAATATATCTCGGAATGGCTATGGAAATGCCATGATAGGTAGGTATGGTGGCTGTTTTGAGGAAGGTATATGGTAGGTTTATGATACCAGCGAAAGTTGCGCGGTACTAGAGAGGCTAGCAATGATGGAAGGGTGAGAGTGCGTATAATCCATGGACTCAACATTAGTCATAAAGAACTCACATACTTATTGCAAAAATCTATTAGTCATCGAAACAAAGTACTACGCGCATGCTAATAGGGGGATATATTGGTAGGAAAAGACCATCGCTCGTCCCCGACTGCCACTCATAAGGAAGACAATCAATAAATACCCCATGCTCCAACTTCGTTACATAACGGTTCACCAGACGTGCATGCTACGGGAATCACAAACCTCAACACAAGTATTTCTACAATTAACAACCACCCACTAGCATGACTCTAATATCACCATCTTTATATCGCAAAACTATTGCAAGGAATCAAACATATCATATTCAGTGATCTACAAGTTTTATGTAGGATTTTACGACTAACCATGTGAATGACCAGTTTCTGTCATCTCTCTAAATAGATATAAGTGAAGCAAGAGAGTTTAATTCTTTCTACAAAAGATATGCCTGTGCTCTAAAAAATCTAAGTGAAGCAAAAGAGCATTCTACAAATGGCGGTTGTCTATGTAAAGAGAAACAGGCAATCCAAGCTTCAAATGATATAAGTGAAGCACATGAAGCATTCTATAAAGCCATACTCAAAAGATATAAGTGAAGTGCAATGAGCATTCTATAAATCAACCAAGGACTATCTCATACCATCATGGTGCATAAAAGAAAAAAAATGAAAACTAAATGCAAAAGACGCTCCAAGATTGCACATATCGCATGAACGAAACGAATCCAAAAACATACCGATATTTGTTGAAGAAAGAGGGGATGCCTTCCCAGCATCCCCAAGCTTAGACACTTGGGTTTCTTTGAATATTTAATTGGGGTGCCTTGGGCATCCCCAAGCTTGAGCTCTTGCCTCTCTTACTTCTTCTCACATCGAGAGCTTCTCGATCATCGAACACTTCATCCACACAAAACTTCAACAGAAAACTCGGTAAGATCCGTTAGTATAATAAAGCAAATCACTACTCTGAGTACTGTTGAAAACCAATTCATATTTTGTTTTTTCATTGTGTCTACTGTAATATAACTTTTTCGTGGCTTAATCCACTAATATAAATTGATAGATTCATCAAAACAAGCAAACTATGCATCAAAACCAGAATCTGTCTAAAACAGAACAGTCTGTAATAATCTGAACATTCACCATACTTATAATACTTGAAAAATTATACCAAAATTATGAAAAATAAAAAATTTGTATAGGAAGACGGTGAAAAAATAATCATAACCATTTGACGTTCCAGCTAAAAATGTAAAATCACGCACTACAGCGAAAGTTTCTGTCCTGCACCGTACAAACCATCAAGCAAATGTAAACATCCTAAAGGCAAACCTTGGCAAATTATTTTTATAATACAATGTAATTGTACAAGGGGATAATTATTTTTGTTGAAAAGTTTCTGTAATCAAGATTCACAAAGTTGCCATGAGCATGAACAAAGTTCAAGGAGCTCTCCCACTTCAACAATGCTTGTCTTTCTCACTTTCACTTTCCTTTTTGAAAAAGTTTTGGGTTCCCCTCTTTATTTTTGTTGTTTTTAAACTATATGGAATCACTCAACAAAAATAAATGACTCTCTAAAACTTCTGGGTTGTCTCCCTGGCAGCGCTTTCTTTAAAGCCATTAAGCTAGGCATATAGTGCTCAAGTAATGAATCCACCCGGATCCCAAGGTATATCAAAGCCAATTTTAATTAACAATGATTTAGCATTTAGTAGTGAGCACAAAGTAACATATATCATGTAACAACAAAGTCTAACTCTCTTCCTATGCATCGGCATGTCATAAAAGAACAATTCATGCACACATAGTAAAGGCCAATGCATAGTATAACCAGTTTCTTGCAATTTTATTGTATTGGAAACATAGAGAGGTGGAGATATGGTTCCTATGTCATAATAATTGCAATTAGGAGCATCAAGCACATGCATATTATATTCATCAAAATCATCATGTGCAACGGTAAAAGGCAACCCATCAATATAATACTTAATAAGAGCAAACTTCTCCGATATAGTGTAGTCGGGAGAATTCAAAAAGATAATAGGACTATCATGCGTGGGTGCAATAGCAACAATTTCATATTTAACATAAGGAACTATAGCAAGTTCATCTCCATAAGCGTAATTCACATTGGCATCTTGGCCACAAGCATCATCAAAAAGGGATATTTCAAAAGAATCCAAGGGATCATAACAATCATCATAGCAATCATCCTTCGGTAAGCACGAAGGGGAATTAAACAATGTGTGAGTTGAAGAGTTACTCTCATTAGAAGGTGGGCACGGGTGATCAATCCGCTCTTCCTCCTTTTGTTCTTCGCTCTCCTCATCATCTTTTTCATCCAATGAGCTCAAAGTTTCATCAACTTCTTCTTCCATAGATTCCTGCAAAATACTAGTCTCTTCTTGGACAGCGGAGAATTTCTCAATAAACGCATTAATATAGGAATTATATTCATAATTATCATAGCAATATTTTAAGATAGCAAAATTTTCAGGCCTATAAACATCATCATCATAAGCTTCATTCTTTTCAAACAAAGATTCAATTTCATAAGCACCCTTAAAAGCAACAAATTCTTCTATTTGTTCCACATCATAGTAATCATATATAACTCTAGCATAAGAAGCCAAGGTTTCATTATCATTAAATTCACATGAAAAGGGAAGGTGTGGAGCCTTCATCCTAGAGCAACAAGTAATATCATAACTCAAGCATACTTGCCGAGCATACCACTTCAATATATAAATTTGATCCCATAATAGTTTCCCTTTTTGTGTCAAGCGATAATCCCTAAAGTATTCACGTTGATCCAACGTTACTCCCATTACCAGATTGAATGAGGTTTTCTCAGGATTATCAAAGTGGTACATAATATTTTTCACATATTGAGCATCGAGGGTTTTAGGAGGTTCCCCATCTCCATGAGCAGAAAGTACACCTAATTTTTTGGTATTTCGTGTTCCATATCCATAACTAAAGATAAAGAACAACTAAGAACAGCAAATAAAAATTACTTAGTGATAAATCAAGCAAGCGCACATGAGAAAATCCACCCCACGCTATTGCTCCCCAACAATGGCGCCAGAAAAAGGTCTTGATAACCCGCAAGTATAGGGGATCAATTGTAGCCTCTTTCAATAAGTAAGAGTGTCGAACCCAACGAGGAGCTAAAGGCAGAACAAATATTCCCTCAAGTTCTATCGACCACCGATACAACTCTACGCACGCTTGATGTTCGCTTTACCTAGAACAAGTATGAAACTGGAAGTACTTTGTAGGTGTTGTTGGATAGGTATGCAAGATAATAAAGAGCAAGTAAATAAAAAGAAGGGCCTATTTAGATAAAGACACAACTAAGTTAGGTTTAGTAGAGAGTTTGTTGTTAAGAGAAAGTTATTTGTCCCTAGGCAATCAAAAACTAGACCGGTAATCATTATTACAATTTTATTTGAGGGAGAGGATAAGCTAACATACTTTCCCTACTTGGATCATATGCACTTATGATTGGAACTCTAGCAAGCATCCACAAATACTAAAGATTCATTAAGGTAAAACCCAACCATAGCATTAAAGCATCAAGTCCTCTTTATCCCATACGCAAACAACCTACTTACTCGGGTCTGTGCTTCTGTTCACTCACGCCACCCACCATAAGCAAATCATAAACATATTGCAACACCCTACAGCGGGAATCCCTCACGCTTGCGCGACACAGAGAGCACCATAGGACAACACCAATAATAAAACATGCAACTCAAACCAATCTTGATCATCAAATAGCCATTAGGACAAAACAGATCTACTCAAACATCATAGGATAGCCCTACATCATAGGGATATAATATATAGCGTTGAGCACCATGTTCAAGTAGAGATTACAGCGGGTAAGAGAGAGGTTACACTTCTGCATAGAGGGGGGAAGAGTTGGTGGTGAAGGCGGTGAAGTTGTTGGTGAATATGACGGTGATGTTGATGGCCCCCGGTGGCACTCCGGCGCCACCGGAAGCAAGGGGGAGAGGGCCCCCCTTCTTCTTCTTCTTCTTCTTCCTTGACCTCCTCCCTAGATGGGAGAAGGGTTTCCCCTCTGGTCCTTGCCCTCCATGGTGTGGGAGGGGCGAGAGCCCCTCCGAGATTGGATCTGTCTCTCTGTCTCTCTCTGTTTCTGCGTTCTCTCCTGGCTCTATTTCACCGTTTCGTGTATATATGGAGATCCGTAACTCCGATTGGCCTGAAACCTTCGACGTGATTTTTTTCCCGAGAATTAGCTTTCTTGCGGCAAAAGAAGATCGTCAACCGCCTTACAGGTGGCTCATGAGGGACCCTGCCTCGTGACCACCCCGGGCACCGTCTCGCGTGGATTTTTCTTCCGGAATTTTCCAAATATTCCAAAAAGTATCTCCGTCCGTTTTTATCCCGTTTGGAATCCGTTTGATATGGATATTCTGCGAAACCAAAAACATGCAACAGACAGGAACTGGCACTGGGCACTGGATCAATATGTTAGTCCCCAAAAATAGTATAAAAAGTTGCCAAAAGTATATGAAAGTTGTAGAATATTGGCATGGAACAATCAAAAATTATAGATACGACGGAGACGTATCATTGCGCACGTGTGAGTTTCTTGGATGCTTATTCCGGTTATCATCAGATCAAGATGGCAGTCAAGGATCAGGAGAAGATGGCTTTTATCACTCCGTTTGGAGCTTTCTGCTATGTGTCTATGCCTTTTGGGCTTTAGAGTGCCCAGGCGACTTACCAACGATGCGGTCATGAGTCAGTTAGCGCTGACCAAACGGGTTTGTGGAGGTAAAAGACCAACCTTATATGTCTACACGGATGTGACGATTCCCAATGGCTATACATCGGCCTTTTGCCGTAAAATTGTCTTCATGATCAAATTGGGCGTAATGTTCATGCTTATGTGGATGATATAGTGGTAAAATCCAGGAAGGAAGAAACCTTGGTCACAGATCTGAAAGAGACTTTCGATAATCTCCGGGTCTACAAAATGATGCTTAACCCGACCACATGTGTTTTTGGAGTCCCAGCCAGCAAGCTCTTGGGTTTTTTGGTGTCTAACCGAGGTATTGAGGCTAACCCAGAGAAAATCAAGGCAATTACATCCCTGGCCAAACCAACATGCATCAATGACGTTCAACGACTGGCGGGCCGTGTTGCTGCTTTGAGCCGGTTCATAAGCTGGTTAGGGGAGAAGGCAATGCCTCTGTATCAGATGATGAAGAAAACAGTTGATTTTGTTTGGAGCAATGCTGCAGACTCTGCTTTTGAAGATATGAAGACACAGCTTTCTGAGCCGCCAGTCCTGGCTGCTCCAGTCAAGAAAGAGCCGCTGCTGTTATACGTGGCCGCCAACTCACGAGCTGTTAGTGTGGCTATTGTGGTGGAGCGCAAGGAGGCTGGCAAGGAGCATCCGGTTCAATGGCCGGTTTACTACGTCAGTGAGGGGCTAATTGAATCCAAGCAACGATATCCACATTGGCAGAAGCTCGTATATGGGGTGTTCATGGCAAGCCGGAAGCTTAAGCATTATTTTCAGGGACATCCAATCACCATGGTTAGCTCTGCTCCTTTGGGAGACATCATTCAAAATAGAGAAGCCACTGGGCGAATCGCCAAGTGGGCAATTGAGCTTGGGTCTCATGGGTTGAAGTATGTGCCACGTACTGCGATCAAATCGCAAGCACTGGTTGGCTTCATTAATGACTGGACAGAGATACAGATGCCAGAAGAGAAACCAGACAACACGTATTGGACTATTCATTTTGATGGGTCCAGATAGTTGGAAGGCTCGGGGGCTGGGGTTGTGTTAACCTCTCCGCGTGGTGACAAATTTTGTTATGTGTTACGGTTGATGTTTCCTTGCGCTAACAACGCAGCAGAGTATGAAGCCTTGCTCCATGGTCTTCAAGTGGCAAAAGAGATGAGTTTGAGCCGGGTTAGATGTCTTGGCGACTCAGATTTAGTGGCTCAACAGGTATCAGGCAAGTGGGATTCCAAGGACCCTCTCATGGTGGCTTATCGCCGGGAGGTTGACACTATTGCAGGGCATTTTAAGGGTTATTAGGTGGAGCACGTTGACCGTCAAAAGAACGAAGCGGCTGATGCTTTAAGCTGGTTGCGGTCTCAGCGTAAGCTGGTACCTCCTAACACCTTTTTGGATGTTTTGCATAACCCGTCTGTCAAGTTGCCCACAGAAGAAGATTTAGTTGTTCCTGACCCGGAGGCACAGTTGGTGGCAGCTCTTCATGTCATCCCAGATTGGACAGTGTCGTTCTTGGCTTACATGACCCAGGGAGAGTTGCCGGCGAATGAGACCCTGGCTCGACAGATAACCCGGCGGTCTAAGTCAATGACGATTTCGGATGGAGAATTATACCATCGCAGTGTCTCCGGAGCATTTCAGCGGTGTGTTTCCCCCGAAGAAGGTCAAGAAATACTTCATGAGATCCATGAAGGCGATTGTGGTCATCACGCGAGGTCAAAATCTCTGGTGGCCAAAGCTTTTCATCACAGTTTTTACTGGTTGACGACTCACGCTGATGCAGAGGATCTGGTCAGCAGATGTGATGGATGTCAAAGGTTTGCACGAGGAGCGCATGTACCGGCTCAAGAGCTCCGGATGATTCCAATCACTTGGCCATTTGCGGTCTGGGGGCTTGACATGGTGGGACCTTTCAAAAGGTCTAAGGATAAAAAGACACATCTCTTGGTGGCAGTTGATAAATTCACTAAGTGGGTTGAGGCGGAACGAGTGAGTAAGTGTGACGTGGCCATGGCGGTTCAGTTCATGAAAAAGGTGATCTTCCGTTTTGGTTTCCCACACAGCATTATCACTGACAATGGCACTAATCTGTCCTAATGGGCTATGGAGGAGTTTTGTCAATGTGAGCACATCCGGCTTGATGTTTCTTCTGTTGCTCATCCTCAATCCAATGGTCAAGCTGAGAGAGCGAATCAGGAAATTTTAAAAGGTCTCAAACCCCGGCTTATGGTTCCCTTATAGCGAACGTCGGGTTGTTGGGTAGAGGAATTACCCTCGGTGTTGTGGAGTATCAACACCACGCCTAACAGGTCTACAGGTTACACACCTTTCTTCATGGTTTATGGAGCAGAAGCAGTGTTGCCTAGTGACATCCGTCATGACTCGCCCCGTGTGGCGGCTTATGTTGAAGCTAATAATGAACAAGCCAGACATGATGCACTTGACTTGTTAGATGAAGAAAGAGATTTAGGAGCGGCTCGATCAGCAATTTATCAACAGGACCTGCACCGTTATCACAGCCGCCGGGTCAAATCCAGGACTTTTCAGGAAGGCGACTTGGTGCTCCGGCTCATCCAGGATCTTTCAGATGCACACAAGCTATCCCCGCCTTGGGAAGGACCCTTTGTGGTCAGCAAGAACTTAAACAACAGGTCGTATTACCTCATTGACGTTTGAGAACACAAAGATTCACGTAAGTCGGAGGAGGAGACCCGCCGGCCGTGGAACATTGCTCAACTTCGGCCATACTACACCTGAGCTACCGGCTCTCATCATGTACATACTTTAACATTGTATATACCATGATAAGTAATAAAGTAAGACCATCGGTCTCTTTTCTTTTCAAAGATTATGCATCTTTGTTATTTCTTATTCTCAAATGACTATTAAGGAGCTGATCATATTTGAATCAAGTCTAACCTTTTTTGGTCCGGCTTATGATCGTATTCGAATCTAGCTGCAATTATCATGGTCACTTGGGGGCTTCTTGTTCAAACATACATCGTATTCGAACCAAAGAGAACATAGCTGTCGTAACCCTCTTGATCGGCTCAAGGCCAAACTCACTAGGGGGCTTCTTGATCGTATCTGAATCATAGCTTAACCCCTTTTGGGTCCGACTTGGGTCGTATTCGAATCAGGGTCGTTAAAAACATCTCAAGGTCATTTGGGGGCTTCCTGTTCAAACATAGGTCGTATTCGAACTAAAGAGAACATAGCTGTCGGTACCCTCTTGATCGGCGCAACACCACAGCCACTGGGGGCTATATGGTCGTATTCGAACCTTAGCTTAACCCCTTTGGACCGGTTTACTGATCGTATTCGAATCAGAAGCCACCAACCTTTAAATATAAGGTTAAATCATACTTGTTAACTGTTATTTGTATTTGAGTTTCTTGTTGCAAATAATTAGCATGATCTTCTTCGCTGATTTGTCTATTTGACAACATGGCTACCAAGGTATAACAATCATTGAAGTATTCAAAGGTATTGATTTCTCAAAAAGATTGAGTTATCGGCTTCATTACCCGGGTTACTCAAGCCGGTGGTCTAAGGATCAAAGGTACAAGTATGGCTATTATTTATATATAATTGCCTGCTGCATTAACTAAAGAGTTAGTTTCAGCCCTTGTCCTTTATTTATATCTGCTTTCTGTTTTTCTATTATGATAAACATATTGGATATAAGCCGGGTGTTTTAACCTGTTCGATTCTAAGCCGCCAGGCCAGTCTTTTTTTGTCTCTACAGGGTATTGATTTAAAGTGTTGCAGAAACGATCATCAAATATAATGCATATATTGCCATCAGGAAACACGGAGTCACATACAGTGTTTTATGCACGATGGCATAAGCAAGGCATTCAGTGTTTTCACAGCTAAACTATTACACGGCTTTTTATAAGCCAAATGAAGATGGTTATTATTCCTCCCTCGCCGGTTCACCGCCCTCTGTTGGCTGGAAGTTGGGTTTTGACCAGACAAAACCATTCACGGCGACGAATTCTGCTTCATCATCGATCAGGCCTGTCGGGTCAACCTCCGGGGCAAATGTGTTTTCTCTTACAGGCGGGATCAAATCCGTCACCTTGTACGAGGGAGTCGCCATCTTCTTATTTTCAGCATCAAAACCCGGCTGGTATTTGTCAATATTGGTGTCGTCTCCAAGGGTAGTTGCCTGAGGTCGGACTCTGCGCACGCAGGCCATGAAGTCATCCTGCTCAAAAGGAGAACCATCTTCCTTCACGGTGGGATAGCCTCTGGCCACGTCCGCCGGGTCAAGGTCTGGCACCCAAGCCTTGGAGCGGCTCAGGGCAGTCAAAGCTCCGGCTCGTGCGGAGGAGCGTTTCACTTCTTGAAACCTGGCAGGCAGGATTGACAGTTTCTTCAGGACGTTGCTGAGCCAGTTGTGTCCTTGATTGGCAGGAGAGATGGCGGCAAGAGCCCGCTGTGCGCCAATATACAGTTGTTCAACCAAAGTATACACTGCCTTCAGTTTAATCAAAGGGTCTTGGCTCAGATTTTTGCTTCGAGGGCCTGCACATATTTTATACACAAAGTCAGCTGGCGGCTTATACTCCGGATCAGCAAAAAGCACACAAAATTAAAGTCGGACGGCTTACCAAAGATGGCAGCCACCATTTGAGACACCCGGCCCTTTAAACCGTTCAGCTTTGTTGAAATCTCTTCAAGGGCTGTTTTGGCCTTCTCAGCATGTTGAGTCAGAAGCGTTTTTTCCTCTTCCCAAGTTTTCTTCTTGGCAGCGAAGCTAGTCGTTAAATTTTCCGTCTCAGAGAGACTTATTGCAGTTTGGAGTTACCAGATTTGATTTCTGCTTCCTGACTCGCTAACCGGGTCTTTGCATCAGTCAATTGCGAGTTCAATTCAGATAAGGCATTCTGCAAAACATTCAGATGAGTCAAGATTTTGCTTCAAGTTCAAAAATCAAGATTCAAGTCTCAAGTACTTTACAAATTTTTATGACTCTAAATACATACTTTAAGTCCCAAGTTTCTCAAGGATAAGCCGGAGTATTAAGTCCTTTGAATACGGTACCAAACAATTTAAAGTACCGGCTCATTTATGATCAAAATGAACCGACCCTTGGGGACTACAGGTGAAGCTTTGTTCTATTGAATTCAAGAAAAGTTTCAAAGGTAAAGGTCTCGGCCTATATTTTAAAGTCTATAGATCATTCCGGTTCTCTCATAATCTGAAGACTTGGGGGCTGAAGGAATATAGATAAGCCGGAAGAACGTACTTCGTATTTCAACTGCAGCTGTTTGACCATTTCAATCTCAGAGTCGCAACTGGAGTGTACATGGCTAAGATAGCCGGATAAAATATCATTGGCATTTAGATGGTCATAGTTGGCAACGTCAAAGCGAACTTTCTGCCTCTCCAATGCCTCTTGTTTCGTAGTACACCGAGCCAGCACGGTTGGATTCCCTGGTTCAATAAAGCGGCTCCCCGTGATCTAAACGTCTTGTGCAGATGGTGATGGCGGGTTGGCTGAGCTTGATGGTCCAGTAGCAGAAGGGTTCACAGTGGTCTCATCAAACAACGGCTCAGGAGGATTTGCTTCTACATCAACATGCGGGTCTGCTGGAGCGTCGGTTAATGAAGAAGATGGCCTGGCCAGGTCAGATGCAAGCACTGGCAGGTTTTCCATCGGTTTAGCAACCTTCGCTTTCTTGGATTTAGCTTGGCCACTAAGAAAAATGTTGCAAGATCATCAGATAAAGATACAATTTGTACAACCCGGAAATATGAGGATTTTTCATTACCCAGGGGCAGTCTTGAAGGCCAGAAATTGCATCTGTGATGAGTTGACAGAAGAGCGAGACACCTCCTGAAAGGATAAAATAGAGTTAAAAGTAATACAAGGGGAAGGATCCATTAAAAAGAGTTAAAGACAGAAAGAATTAAACCTCATTCAGACGGTTCTGAGGAGTTTGTTGAAGAACGACAGCCGGCTCATCTTCAGTCCAAGCTTGACGGCGGCTTTCATGTTGCTGCTTTTTCAAACGAAAGTTGGGATCCAAGTGAGCTAAAGGGTTAGAAAACCTTACTTTATGGATCACTCGTCGAACTTTTTGTCTTGGCAAGGGCTCTGAGTCGGAGGAAATGATAGTTACCTCTGCTTCCACAGCCTGACTGGCCCCAGTGTCATCCTGGTAATGATTAGTGTCAATAAGATTGCTAAAAAATTGGCCAAGGGAATCAAGGGCTACCTCCGAGTCAGATGTATCATCAAGCTTCATCAAATCTTCAGCGGTGCTCTTTTTCTTCTTTTTCGACCTCCGGGTCGTTTTCTCGGCGTTTATGGCGGCGGCTTTCACTTTCTTGGCAGCCTCGTGGTCATACTTGACGTTCCAGAAGTCAAAGTTGGCCTGCAGACAGGTAAAAAAACAAGATAAAGAGTCAGGCAAATATTAAAACAATACGGCTAGGAAAATACAAAAGAGAGAAATAACGACATCCTTACTTCTGGCACCGGGTTAAGCTGGCAAAAGGGGTTTAACCCGACGACACTGCAATCTTCGTATTTCCCGTTCACTAGAAGAGTTGACATTGAAACAATATCTTCTTCTATCAATTGAACGGGACTGTGACGAAGAGAGTCATCCGGGCCTCCACCATACTCATACATCAGCTTTGACCGGCGGCTCAAAGGGATGACCCGCCATGAGATCTAGCAGCGGGCCAGATCAACTCCAGTTAACTCGTTCCCCAACAGAGCATTGATCCTTTTGATAGATGGTATCAGCCTCTTGCATTCAGCGACAATAAGCTTATCAGGAAGCGTGAACTTGGAGTCAAGACGATCGGGGCGATAACCCGACAGTGGCTTCTCGTTTGCTGGTGAAGTGTCCTGGCAGTAGAACCAAGTCTGGTTCCAGTCCTTTGGGTGGCTTGGTAAGACAATGAGGGGGAAGACGGCACCCTGCCGGCGCTGAATTGATATGCCTCCAAGCTCTAAGCTAAGGCCGTTGGTGCACTCGTTCTGCCGGTTTAGATAAAAGTATTCTCTAAACAACTCCACGGTCGGCTCTTGTTGAAGATATACCTCACAGAGCACTTGGAAGTTACATATGTTAGATATGGAGTTGGGCCCTATATCTTGAGGGTGGAGCTTGAAAAAGTGGAGGACCTCTCTGAAGAACTTTGAGCCGGGCGGTGAGAAGCCACAATTCATGTGGTCAGTAAAAATGATCACCTCACCGTCTCTTGGATTGGGCCGTTCTTCTTCCGGGTCAGGGGCACGGTAAGACATGACGGTTTTCGTTGGCAGAAATCCTATGATGAAGAACTCTTTTAAATGTTCCTCAGTTATGGTTGAGGAAACCCAGTTACAGATGGTTGGTGTTTTGGACGGCATGATGTGCAAAGAACTGAAAAAAGCAACATGCCGGTTCAGTTTAATGGTGAGATTGACAATTAAGTGAGGAAGATGCAAACAAGTAATCACGGCTTAGTTAAGGGCTAATGACATATAAGGAAAATTAAGCCGGCATGATAAGCCACCATGACTACAGATATTTGAAGAAGGCAAATTCAGCTAAGTATTGAGACAAACAAGTTTTCTACATTGCTTGGTATTATTCCAGATCAAATGGTTATTCAAAATGAAAACAATTCTAGACCTAAAAAGTTCAGTACAGAGGAGTCGGTAAGTTCTGAAGCAGCCTTTTAATCAGAGAAAGGGATCTGTGGATCAAGAAGAGGTACAAAAACACTACCGCGCGAGCATATATATAACTTTTTGGATCAGAAAAGGCTGGCGGTGCAAGAACTATGATGAACTATGAAGAACACGCAGGAGCTTGGAAACCCTAAAATGAGGATCTGAGAAGTAAAAAGGGAGACACTTACGATTGCGGATCTCCTGCGGAGGTCGCCGTTGTTCTCTAGATCGGTTCGGGTTGATGCAGCGGACAACGTCGACGGAGACGGAGGTGAAGCGTGGCGGTGGCGAAGCTCGAGCAGCAGGGGGTTTGCGAGAGGAAGAAGACGGGCGAGAGAGGAGAATGAGAAGGCCGAGGCGTGCCTATTTATAAGGAAAAGATGCGAACAGACGGGCGCGAAAATCAAGGGAGAGCCGAATAATGGTTATCCAGCTATACGGGCCCCTCGATTCTCGGGAAACATTCAAGATAAAAGATCCGTTGGAAGATGACGTCATGAAAGGTTTTTGCGTTTTCAAGAGATGACGTCACCGCGGGTTACAAGAAAATTTCAGCAAAGATAAGAAGATGGATTTTTGTCTAAGTATTGAAGATTGACAAAGAACGAAGTTCAAAGTCAACCTGGGGCCTAATGTTGGGGATATTACTATTAGTTATGACCCGCCCAGGAGGGGCCGGGTCAGCCCCAATGGCGGGTTACATAAGAAGCCCAATAAACATTCAAGATTATAGTTTATTAAATCTTATAGAAGGCCCAAAGGCCTGAAGCCGGTTTAAGGCCTGATATTGTGAACCATCGTATGTAAGGAAAGACTTGTAAAGAAAGGCATGTAAAGGAAGTCACCGAGCCGGACACGATTATGAGCCGGCCGGGACTCTGTAGGCCACCAGGCGTCAACCCATGTATATAAGTGAATGACCCGGTGGCGGCTTAGGGCAAGAAACAACAAGTCGATAACCAAGCCGGCGAGTTGAGCCTCTTGGTGATCGAATCCCCAGCAATACCAATCCCAACTAGACGTAGGCTTTTACCTTCATCGTAAGGGGCCGAACTAGTATAAAACTCTCTCGTGTCCTTTGTCCCGATTAACCCCTTTAAGTTTCCTAGTGCGATGGCCCTACAACTAAGTCCTTGCTCTAGGACATCTACCGTGACAATTCCATGACAACACCAAATACAATGGTAAATTGTATAGGTGCACTAGTTCGTCGAAGAGATGGTGATACAAGTGCAATATGGATGGTAGATACAGGTTTTTGTAATATGAAAATATAAAAACAGCAAGGTAACTAATGATAAAAGTGAGCACAAACGGTATTGCAATGTGTTGAAACAAGGCCTGGGGTCCATACTTTCACTAGTGCAATTTCTCTCAACAATAATAACATAATTGGATCATATAAATTTCCCTCAACATGCAACAAAGAGTCACTCCAAAGTCACTAATAGCGGAGAACAAACGAAGAGATTATGGTAGGGTATGAAACCACCTCAAAGTTATCCTTTCTGATCGATCTATTCAAGATTCCGTGGTAAAATAACATGAAGCTATTCTTTCCGTTCAATCTATCATAGAATTCGTACTAGAATAACACCTTAAGACACAAACCAACTAAAACCCTAATGTCACCTAGATACTCCAATGTCACCTCAAGTATCCATGGGTATGATTATACATATGCATCACACAATCTCGGATTCATCTATTCAACCAACACAAAGTACCTCAAAGAGTGCCCCAAAGATTCTACCGAAGAGTCAAGACGGAAGGGTGTGCCAACCCCTATGCATAGGTTCATGGGTGGAACCCGCAAGTTGATCACCAAAACATACATCAAGTGGATCAATAGAATACCCCATTGTCACCACGGGTATCCCACGCAAGACATACATCAAGTGTTCTCAAATCCTTAAAGACTCAATCCGATAAGATAACTTCAAAGGGAAAAGTAAATCCATTACAAGAGAGTAGAGGGGGAGGAACATCATAAGATCCAACTATAATAGCAAAGCTCGCGATACATCAAGATCGTACCACCTCAAGAACACGAGAGAGAGAGATCAAACACATAGCTCCTGGTACATACCCTCAGCCCCGAGGGTGAACTACTCCCTCCTCATCATGGAGAGCGCCGGTATGATGAAGATGGCCACCGGAGAGGGATTCCCCCCCGGCAGGGTGCCGGAACGGGTCTAGATTGGTTTTCGGTGGCTACAGAGGCTTCTAGCGGCGGAACTCCCGATCAATTCTGCTCCTCGAAGTTTTTAGTGTATATGGGTATATATAGGAGGAAGAAGTACGTCGGTGGATCTCCGGGCTGTCCACGAGGCAGGGGGGCGCGCCCAGGGGGTGCGCGCGCCCCCCACCCTCGTGGGCAGCCGGGACTCTTCTGGTCCATCTCCAATACTCTGTGGGCTTCTTCTGGTCCAAAAATAAGTTCCGTGAAGTTTCAGGTCAATTGGACTTAGTTTGATTTTCCTTTTCTGCAATACTTAAAAACAAGAAAAAACAGAAACTGGCACTAGGCTCTAGGTTAATAGGTTAGTCCCAAAAATAATATAAAAGTGCATAATAAAGCCCACAAACATCCAAAACAGATAATATAATAGCATGAATACTTCATAAATTATAGATACGTTGGAGACGTATCAGCCAGCATGCACCATGGCTCTTGGGGGCTAATGTAAAGTCATTTTTTGATCAACTTATTGAAGACCCGACTAATCCCATTGTAATGAGCCGTCCCTTGGGGGCTACCAATTGCTCCTGTCAAAAATTCAAGGTACACAAGCCTCAGTCCATTATATTGAAAGATCCACTACTCAGTTGGTAGAGTACAAAGCTCTTAACCGTATGGACGTGGGTTCAAGCCCCATGGTGGAGATTACATCATATGATGTTATTATCAATGAATTATATACAAAGTCCCAGCTCAGTATTATCTTACTGAGCCGGCCCTTGGGGGCTACACGTTGCTGCTCAAGTCTACATGATCATATTTACAAAGTCCCTGCTCATTATTGCATAATGACCCGGCCCTTGGGGGCTACAAGTGATATGAATATAATAGAGATCTACATCTTCAAGCCGGCTGAATATCAGATGAGTATTTCAAGGCCAATATTCTTCACAATATTTTTCTATGAGAAACCAATGTCAGCAAATTTATTATGAAGCTAGTATATTGACCCGGACTTCCCACAAACAAGGAAATGACAAGGACTTAAGGATGATTAGGTGTCGGCTTACAAGAGTTCTTACCCAGAGCATAATCTGTCAAAATTGTTCTTGTGTTTGTTTTACAGGATCAGCATAACATGGATGAATCCAAATTAAACTGGGGGCTAATGTCGGGGATATACCCCGCGGTGTGACCTGGCCGGAGATATGACCCGGCTGGGACTTGATGTTTCATTGGTGATCTAGCAGACTATAAGCCGACGGGAACAGTTAAGCAGGTTAAGCCGGCTGGAACAGTTAAGAAGGTTAAGCCGACGGGAACAGTTAAGCAGGTTAAGCTGGCGGGAACAGTTAAGCAGGTTAACCTGGCGGACATAGTCATGTAAGCTGACAGACACAGTCATGTAAGCCGGCAGACACAGTCATGTAAGCCAGACAGTTAAGCCAGACAGTTAAGCCAGATAGTTAAGCCAGACAGTTAAGCCAGACAATTAAGCTAGACAGTTAAGCTAGATAGTTAAGCCAGACAGTTAAGCCAGATTGTAAGCCGGCTTATGTTAAGAAGTCCAAGACGTTAAGAAGCCCATGTAGAGAAGCCCATGGTAAGACGTCAAAATAGGTTAAGTCCTAATCCAAGTTTGAATCTACATGTAACCCGCCCCTTCATCTTATATAAGGAGGGGCGGGGCACCCCAAGATAGGGGGACAAGTTGAATAATCGTTAAGTCTAGACACAACTAGGAGAACCAGAGTTACGGCGACTCCCTCATGATCATAATGAGACCTAGCCACAAACAACATGTAGGGCTATTACTGGATGATGTTTCCCGGGGCCCGAAGCTGTCTAAATTCCTGTCTTGTGTATTGACTCTCTCGTCCTGATCAACCCCTCTCAAGCTATCACATAGATGCCTTGGCCTCACGACTAAATCCTGACACTAGGACATCTGCCATGACGTTTCCACGACAGGCGGTTCCCAAACAGAAAATAAAGTTTATTCCTTTTTCCACCATACTTTCACTTTCCGTGGCTAGCCGTATCCACGGTTGCCCTCCATACCAACACTTTCCAAGGAATTTATTATTTGACAACATAAAGTAAATTCATTTTTTTGCATTTCGGTACTGGGAATCCCTAATTCCTTTTCCATACTCTCGTGCAATGACAAGTGAATAAACACTCATCTTGAGAATAACACATCTAGCATGGAAAATATTAGCCACCCCTCACCGCTCCACGAGCGAAACAAACACACAAAAGAGAAGTTTATTTTGAAAACTAGAGATGACACATGCAAATTTGCTTAGAACGGCAAAAGAATACCGCAAATAGGTAGATATAGTGGACTCATGTGGCAAAACTGGTTTAAGGTTGCGACATCCGAGAATGATTGAAAAGGGGGAAAAGAGGGTGCAAAGCAACCGTGAGTACTCATCTAAAGTACTCGCAAGCAAGGATCTACACTACATATGCATTGGTATCAATGAAATGGGTAGTATCTGTGGAGTGAACTACAGAATGCCAGAGTAAGAGGAAGATAGCTAGTCCTACCGTAGACTACGCTTCTGGATGCCTCCATCTTGAAGCATATAGGAGAGAGTAGCTTGTATATTCACCAAGTATCATCGTATAGCATAATCCTACTCGGCGATCCTCTCCTCGTCGCGCTGTGAGAGAGCGATCACCAGGTTGTATCTGGCACTTGAAAGGGTGTGTTTTATTAATTATTCGGTTCTAGTTGTCATAAGGTTGGAATACAACTCCGAGTCGTCCTTTTACCGAGGGACACAGCTATTCGAATAGATAAACTTCCCTGCAGGGGTGCACCACATTACCCAACACGCTCGATCCCTCTAGCCGAACACACTTTCCTGGGTCATGCCCGGCCTCGGAAGATCAACACGTCGCAGCCCTACCTAGGCACAACAGAGAGGTCAGCACGCCGATATAAATCCTAAGCGCCCAGGGGTCTGGGCCCATCGCCCATTGCACACCTGCATGTTGCGTATGCGGTCGGTAAGCATACCTAGCCTCCCTAATACAAGAGCAGGCGTTCCAGTCCAATCTGGCGTGCGCCTCTTAGTCGCTGACATCAAGAAGGCTTCAGCTGATACCACGACGTCGAGTGCCCATAACTGTTCCCGTGTAGTTGGTTAGTGCGTATAGGCCAGTGGCCGGACTCAGATCAAATATACAGATCTTGTTAAGCGTGTTATTTTGAAGTAACCGCGTATGCCGACCAGGACCAGGCCCACCTGTCTCCTAGGTGGTCACAACCTGCCATGTTGCTCCGCCACAAAGTAACACTCGGGGGGGCATCGGGAACCCAGGCCCACCACTACCTGGATGGAACCACCTGCCCCTTCAGCCCCCATCTCTGAACAGGAACATAAGTAATGTGAAAGTATATAGTATATGTACCCGTGATTACCTCCCGAAGTGATCACGGCCCAGTACTATAGCATGCCAGACGGACAAGAGTGTAAGGTCACTGATGATAAACTAGCAACCTATACTAAGAATTTAGGATTGCAAGTAAAGGAATCAACAATAGTGTAACATCCCAAATTTTCAATTTGGAATGTTATACATTATATCATCATTGCATATCATATTTTATTTTTGCATTTTGGTTGATCCTAGAAATTCTACGCAACTCAATGACC
Source organism: Triticum urartu (assembly GCF_056163025.1). NCBI lineage: Eukaryota > Viridiplantae > Streptophyta > Magnoliopsida > Poales > Poaceae > Triticum > Triticum urartu. The sequence goes on from NC_141879.1 coordinate 154,837,022, forward strand.
CACGGAGAGAGTTGGGGATTTCGTTATTTTCATATTTGAGTTTTCTCAACTTTTGAGAATAGGATCATTTGATTTTATTTATTTTATCATCAGTTATTTCTATTACAAAAATATGAGAGAGGGAATAAAATGACTTCCCCAAAATAAAGAAATATTGAGGATCAAATAATAAAATCAAATAAGATTTTTTTCGGAGTTTTTCTGGTTAGATCTCTTATTTGAGTTTTACCTGTGCATTAGATCAGTACTTATTGTATGCTTGTTTGTTTGTCTGCGATAGAATACCCGGAGTGCGCCGCTTGTTACTTCGAATCGTTAGGTTTCGCGGATCATCAACAAGGCTAGTAACACTTTGATCATACCTTTTCTACTACCCAGTTTTATTGCATTAGATCAATCCTCACACATTGCATGATTAGGATCTAATTAAATTGTGGGATGGGAAGTAGATGAGGTAGTACCTATTACCTGTTATTATCAAACCTTTGGGAGTTACTTCTACGTTTGCTTATTATGCCATGCTATGCTAGTAGACATGGATTGGGTGAGTGATATCCATGACAGATGTGAGATTGTTAATTAATGGTTTATCTAAGGTGGCAACTTAAACACACATCTGGGTGGATTGAGGCACCTGGGTATTCCAGGACTTGCCTGTTTTCTTTTGGACCTCCACCCAGGCTCAAAGGGATCATGAGACTATTCATACTAGAAACTTCCGTGTGCAGCCACAAGCTATTATGGGCTCCAGCATAGTTGACTAAGTTGTGAGAACTCTTATAGTGGTAGACTAGCAGATGTGGGGGATGTAGGTGGTCCGGTCTACCCGATCATAAGGTGCTAGCGCTTCTGAAAGACTATGTCTCGGTCATCCGTCTTCTCAAACACCATGTAGTGCGAGAAACCAAACGGAGGCGATCGAGTCTTGTGGGGAAAAGTGCGCAAACCTCTGCAGAGTGTAACAAACTAATCATGGTTAGCCGTGTTCCCGGTTATGGACATCTTGAGTATCCAGTACTTGGATTATCATGTGAATCTCAACATGTTACTCTAAATTAATTTTGTTGGGTTATGTTTAATGATGATGCTTAATTGGGATTGAGAATGCTGTCAACCATTCTCAATGTTTAACAACTACCATGATAGTTAAATAAATTTATTTCTTTGAAGTAGGAAAAATTGGCTTTACGCAAAACTGTAACCATAGAGCTTTCCACCAGCCAAATATGCATATAGTATAGCTATTTCATTCCATTACTCTCTATGTGTTACATTGCCAGCATATTCCATGTGCTGACCCGTTTTGGGCTGCAACATTAATGTGGCAGACTTTTCAGATGACGATTAAGGAGTTTTTAGGTCGTGATTCTATACTCAGTGATGCCGTTGGAGTTGATGGACTCACTTATCTTCCAAGCCTTCCGCTGTTATCGTTATTAGATGACCTTAAGCCATATTTATTGTAATAAGTCTTCTTTTGAGACACTCGATGTAATAAGTGTGTGATTGCTACTCTGCTATAAATCCTCCGAGTACTGCGTGGTGTCAGCATTACTGATCCAGGGATGACACCGGAGCACAGAGATCAGACCATTTGAGGTCTGGTTGCTACAGAGATGGTATCAGAGCACACGCTGACTGTAGGACACGACCACTAAGTTAGAGACCTAGATCAATTTTCACCCTATTCTCTTCTGACCTCTCATCTTTTCTACTCTTTAGGATGGCGGATGCCAGGAACAAGTTCACACAACCAGATGAAGATACACCCTTTGGACGACACTTGAAGGAAGTCACTAGATACCTGAACATAGGAGTACCAAGCTTCACGGGAACCTACAACGCTAATTTACCTGAAGAAGAGCGCTGGATGATTCAAGTTCAAGTTCCAGGAAGGAAGTTCATGCCAGTCACTGAGCCCGTAGAATTTTGTTTTGATGCACCAACTTGGAGTCTAGGAAAGAGCATGGAATCTCACATCACCATGGGACGCATTGGAGAAGTCTGCCGCAAGGATCTCAAGGATACTATCTACCAGTTTTGTGGGCACCGAGATGAGCACTGGGAGATGATCAGCACCAGGAAGGATAGGTCAATCGCAGCTTTTATCCAGGAGTTAAATCAGCACATTCGACGACAGGAGAACCAGATGTGCGCCGACATGATAGATCTGAAGAAGGCTAAAAACTACAATCAAGGAACTAGAGGAAGAACTCAAGGCTACACGTGAAGATTATGAGGAAGAAATTGAAGTATTGGTGGAGAAGAATGACGACCTGATCAGGAAGATTGGAATATTTATGGGAGGCCCTACGCCAGTAGATGAAGACGAAGAACCCCAGGAGATTAGCCCGGAAGACTACATCATCATCGACGGCACCGACTGGGAAGCAGATAGTAGCGATGATGACTATGTTGATGAAGCTGGAGCAGATATCATGGAGTCTGCAACCGAAGAATATTTCTAGTAGACCACCTCATCAGTAGTAGTAGTCCACCATGTAAATATAGTGGTCCGAGCACTTTTGCGATAGATAGATCGATTGTATGCCTTTGTTTGATTGATTGAAGTGAATTGTTTGTTTTTGCCTCATGTGCATATGGGTAGGGTTTTCTCTTTAGACCCCCTCTATTCTTATATCTCATCTTTTCTAAACCCTCAGATGCCTCCGAGACGTGACCCCGGGTTTGCCTTTCCACCAGAGCTCACCCAGTTGATCCAGCAGCAGAACACATTGATGCAGTTGCTAGTCCAGAATCAGAATCAGGGGAACAACAACAACAACCCACCACCACCACCACCACCTGTTGACCACTTAGCCCGTTTTCTTAGGCTGAATCCGTCGGTGTTTTCCAGTAGCACCGAGCCGATAGTAGCAGATGATTGGCTCCGCAAGACAGCTAGGGAGTTGACCACAGCAGGATGCACAGATGCGGAGAAGGTGAAGTTTGCCGCACATCAGCTAGAAGGACCCACAGCATCATGGTGGGAGAATTTCACAGCCACTTTCCCTGTCGACACTGTCACATGGGACCAGTTTCAGCAGGCTTTTTGTACTGCACATGTTTCAGCAGGAGCTATGGCCATGAAGAAGCATGAGTTTCGCAACTTGCGCCAAGGAGGAAGGACAGTTGGCCAGTATGTGGAGGACTTTAGTAAGTTAGCATGTTATGCCCCAGATGACGTCGCTACGGATGCAGCTAAGCAATAGAAGTTTCTGGAAGGACTGAATTATGAGTTGAGTATGCAGTTGATGGTAGAAACCTTCAACAACTACCAGGAGTTGCTAGATCGTGCTCTTATGATTGAAGGGAAGCAACAGCAGATTGAGAACCGCAAGAGGAAGTACGGACAAGGAAAGTACAATTCAGGAGCTCAGCAGAAGCCACGTTTTACCCCTAGAACGGGAGGACATTTTCAGCATACCCATGGAGGAGGTAGCTCGCACAATCACAATGGCACCAAGAATGGTAATGGCAATGGAGGAAGCAATGGCCAGAACCGCACCAACCCATCAACCCCAGCCAAGAAGGACCTAAGCCAAGTCACTTGTTTTAAGTGTCAGAAGACCGGACATTATCCCAATGAATGTCCTGAAGGCCAAAATGGCAATGGAAGTTCTGGGAAGAAGCCGAACCCTTTCAACAGGGGACAGGTGAACCACGTTAGCATGGAGGAGGTTGAAGCTTAGCCCGATGCAGTAATAAGTAAGTTTTTGGTTAAGTCATTTACTGCACTCGTTCTTTTTGATACTGGTGCATCGCATTCATACATCTCAAGGGGATTTGTGGATAAGTATAACCTATCAACCCAAGACCTTAGGTCACCCATGTTAGTAACCTCGCCCGGAGCAGAGTATGTGGCTAGTCTATGGTGTGATCGGTTACCATTAAGGATTGGTAACTATGTTTTTCCCTCAGACCTAATAGTATTGGAATCTCAAGGATTGGATGTGATATTAGGCATGGATTGGTTATCAAAGTATGAAGGGAATATTGAGTGTGCTAGCAAGTCAATTTTTCTTACCACCCTAGAAGGGAGAAGGATCACGTATGTATCCCGACATGTGCCAAAGAGGACTCAAGTAAATTGCTTAACAGGAGTTGTGCTGGAGGAAGTACTAGTGGTAAGGGATTTCCCTGATGTATTTCCAGAGGAGTTGCCAGGCATGCCACCGGATAGAGATATTTAGTTTTTGATTGAGCTATTGCCAGGCACAGGGCCAATATCAAAGAGACCATATAGGATGCCAGCAAAGGATTTGGTGGAAATTAAGAAGCGGATTCAGGAGTTACTGGATAAGGGATATATTCGCCCAAGTTCTTCACCTTGGGGATCGCCAGTACTACTAGTGGAGAAGAAGGACGGATCGTTAAGGATGGTTGTTGATTATCGAGGATTGAATGAAGTAACGATCAAGAACAAGTACCCACTACCAATGATCGATGATCTGTTTGATCGATTGCAAGGAGCTAAGGTATTTTCCAAGATCAATCTGCGATCAGGATACCACCAGTTGAAGATTCGAGAACAGGATATTCCGAAGAAAACTTTTACCACCAGGTTTGGGCTGTATGAGTATACCGTTATGTCATTTGGTCTGACTAACACACCTGCCTATTTTATGAACATGATGAACAAAGTGTTTATGGAGTTTTTGGATAAGTTCGTCGTAGTGTTCATTGATGATATCCTGGTTTATTCGAAGAATGAAGAGGAGCATAAGGAGCATTTGCGTTTGGTACTTGGAAAGCTCAGAGAACATCAATTATATGCCAAGTTCAGCAAATGTGAGTTTTGGTTGAAGGAAGTAGGATTCCTCGGACATGTTATATCTGGAGAAGGTATAGCATTAGATCCCACTAAAGTTGAAACCGTGACCAAGTGGGAAGCCCCAACAACAGTTGCAGAGATCCGGAGTTTTCTTGGACTCGCAGGATACTACTGGAGATTTATTGAGAATTTCTCAAAGATTGCAAAGCCTATGACTGAGTTGTTAAAGAAGGATACCAAGTTCATATGGACAGAGGAATGTGAGGCTAGTTTCCAGGAGTTGAAGAAATGTTTGGTTACCTCACCAGTGTTGATTTTGCCAGACCAGACCAAAGATTATGAGGTGTATTGCGACGCTTCACGTCGAGGACTTGGAGTAGTGCTTATGCAGGAAGGGAGAGTTGTTTCATATGCCTCAAGACAACTGAAGCCTCATGAGTTGAATTATGCTACGCATGATTAGGAGTTAGCAGCCGTAGTGCATGCATTGAAAACATGGAGACATTTTCTCATTGGAAATCATTGTGAGGTGTACATGGATCATAAGAGTTTGAAGTACATTTTCACACAGAAGGAGTTAAACCTCAGACAAAGGAGATGGTTGGAGCTTATCAAGGGTTATGATATGAAATTGCATTATCACCCCGGAAAGGCTAATGTAGTAGCTGACGCATTAAGCCGTAAGAGCCATGTCAATACATTAATGACGGGAGAAATACCCAAGGAGTTAGCAGAAAATCTTCGTGAATTATGTGTGGAAATAGTTCCGAGAGGCTATGTAGCAGCATTGGAGATTCAGTCAACTTTGATGGATAGAATCAGAGAAGCTCAGAAAGCCGACAAAGAGATTGCCGCTATAAAGGAGAAACTTAGCAAAGGGAAAGCTAAGGGATTTCGTGAGGATGAGCATGACACCCTATGGTTTGAAGACCGCGTTTACGTGCCCAATGACCCAGAGATCAGGAAGTTGATTTTGCAAGAGGCATATGATTCACCATATTTGATTCACCCAGGTAATACCAAGATGTATTTGGATTTTAAGGATATTTTCTGGTGGACCGAAATGAAGAAGGATATTGCGGAGTATGTAGCAGTTTGTGATGTATGTCAGAGAGTAAAGGTAGAGCATCAGAAGCCAGCAGGATTGTTACAACCATTGCCGATACCCGAATGGAAGTGGGATAAGCTAGGCATGGATTTTATCACGGGATTGCCCAGGACTCGTTCAGGCTATGACTCGATTTGGGTTGTAGTCGATCGATTGACGAAAGTAGCTCATTTCATCCCAGTAAAGACCACTTACACTAGTGCTAAGTTGGCAAAGATATACATGACCAGGATCGTATGTTTGCATGGAGTTCCAAGGAGTATCGTATCAGATAGAGGAACCCAGTTTACCTCAAAGCTCTGGAAGTAGTTGCACGAAACTTTGGGAACCAGGCTAGAATTCAGTACAACTTTTCATCCACAAACATATGGACAGACCGAGAGAGTCAATCAGATTTTGGAGGATATGCTGAGAGCTTGTGCACTAGATTACGGATCTAGTTGGGACGATAATTTGCCATATGCAGAGTTCTCTTACAACAACAGTTACCAAACCAGTTTGAAGATGGCCCCTTTCGAAGCTTTGTACGGAAGGAGGTGCAGGACACCGTTGTCGTGGGACGAAGTTGGAGACCACCAGTTGTTTGGTCCTGACTTTATTAAAGAGTCCGAACAGAAGGTGAAGTTGATTCGCGATAGGCTCAAGGTAGCCCAGTCCAGATAGAAAAGTTATGCAGATTCTAAACGTAAGGAGACAGTTTACGAAGTTGGAGATAGAGCTTATCTTCGAGTATCTCCACTTCGGGGAACAAAGCGTTTTGGAGTTAAAGGGAAGTTAGCGCCATGATTTGTAGGACCATATCGAGTTTTGGAGCGTATGGGAGAAGTGGCCTACAAGTTGGAATTGCCTGAAGGATTGTCAGGAGTTCATGATATGTTCCACGTTTCCCAGTTAAAGAAGTGCCACGCGGAGATGGCTGACATACCCTTGAGAGACACAGTGCCATTGGAAACTATTTAGTTGCATAATGATTTGACCTACGAAGAGAAACCAATTAAGATCCTCGAGTTTGCCAGCCGAGTTACCCGCAGCAAGGTTATCAAGTTTTGCAAAGTTCAGTGGAGCCACCACACAGAGGATGAAGCCACCTGGGAACGAGAGGAAGATTTGCTCAAAGACCACCCTCACCTATTTTCTAGCCAACCCGAATCTCGAGGGCGAGATTCATCTTAAAAGGGGTAGGTTTGTAACATCCCAAATTTTCAATTTGGAATGTTATACATTAGATCATCATTGCATATCATATTTTATTTTTGCATTTTGGTTGATCCTAGAAATTCTACGCAACTCAATGACCCACGGAGAGAGTTGGGGATTTCGTTATTTTCATATTTGAGTTTTCTCAACTTTTGAGAATAGGATCATTTGATTTTATTTATTTTATCATCAATTATTTCTATTACAAAAATATGAGAGAGGGAATAAAATGACTTTCCCAAAATAAAGAAATATTCAGGATCAAATAATAAAATCAAATAAGATTTTTTCGGAGTTTTTCGGTGTTTTATTTGAATTTAGGAAAAATGTGCGTTTTTCAAAATTGCATTTAGGTCCCAAATAAATGTTCATCTTGTGCGGCTTGATTTTAGAAGCCCGCGAAAATTTATTTCGGAATTTTTGGAGTCCGTTTAGTATTTCTTTTTATTTTTCTTCCGAGCGGAATAAAAAAATAAAAAAATGAACCGACCTACGGGCCGTGTCCGACTAGGACTCCGGCCCGAGGGGGGGCCTTTATAAGCCGGGGCAGCCCACCGGGGGAAACCCTAGCCTAGCCGCCGCCCTAGCCGCCGCCGCCGCGCGCCGCCGCCGCCGCTCGCTGCCGCTCGTCGCCGCCCCGCGCCACCGCCGAGGTTCGCCGCCGCCTCGACTTCCGTGCCAACGTTTTTTTAAAAAAAATTGGTTTTCGTCGGTTTTTTTAGATTCAGTTTTTTTAAATAGATCGGTTTTTCCGGTTTATTTAAATAGCGAGCGTTCGTCCGTTCATTCGTTCTAGCGAGTGTTCGTCGTTTTTCTTTTTCTCGGATTAAATCCGCGATTTTGTTGATCGCGATTCCTGATCCGATTTTCGTTTTAGTATAACTTTTCGCTCGTTTATCGGAATAAGGCGATTCAAGTGCCTAGAGATTCGTCTCGAAACCCTCTATCCGTTTAACCAACTTAAACAAGATTTTGCTACTGTAAAATTTTCCTTAGATCCAGATTACTAGAACAAAGTTGTTTTCTTTCGCCGTTTGACTTTCGTTGCTTCGTTCGATTTGATTCTTTTTGCCAACCGGAGTTCTTAAGTTGAACTTTCTGGTTAGATATCTTATTTGAGTTTTACCTGTGCATTAGATGAGTACTTATTGTATGCTTGTTTGTTTGTCTGCGATAGAATACCCGGAGTGCGCCGCTTGTTACTTCGAATCGTTAGGTTTTGCGGATCATCAGCAAGGCAAGTAACACTTTGATCATACCTTTTCTACTACCCAGTTTTATTACATTAGATCAATCCTCACACATTGCATGATTAGGATCTAACTAAATTGTGGGATGGGAAGTATATGAGGTAGTACCTATTACCTGTTATTATCAAACCTTTGGGAGTTACTTCTACGTTTGCTTATTATGCCATGCTATGCTAGTAGACGTGGATTGGGTGAGTGATATCCATGACAGATGTGAGATTGTTAATTAATGGTTTATCTAAGGTGGCAACTTAAACACACATCTGGGTGGATTGAGGCACCTGGGTATTCCAGGACTTGCCTGTTTTCTTTTGGACCGCCACCCAGGCTCAAAGGGATCATGAGACTATTCATACTAGAAACTTCTGTGTGCAGCCACAAGCTATTATGGGCTCTAGCATAGTTGACTAAGTTGTCCAAACTCTTACAATGGTAGACTAGCAGATGTAGGGGATGTAGGTGGTACGGTCTACCTGATCGTAAGGTGCTAGCGCTTCTGAAAGACTATGTCTCGGTCATCCGTCTTCTCAAACACCATGTAGTGCGAGAAACCAAACAGAGGCGATCGAGTCTTGTGGGGAAAAGTACGCAAACCTCTGCAGAGTGTAACAAACTAATCATGGTTAGCCGTGTCCCCGGTTATGGACATCTTGAGTATCTAGTACTTGGATTATCATGTGAATCTCAACATGTTACTCTAAATTAATTTTGTTGGGTTATGTTTAATGATGATGCTTAATTGGGATTGAGAATGCTGTCAACCATTCTCAATGTTTAACAACTACCATGATAGTTAAATAAATTTATTTCTTTGAAGTAGGAAAAAATTGGCTTTACGCAAAACTGTAACATAGAGTTTTCCACCAACCAAATATGCATATAGTATAGCTATTTCACTCCATTACTCTCTATGTGTTACATTGCCAGCATATTCCATGTGCTGACCCGTTTCGGGCTGCAACGTTAATGTTGCAGACTTTTCAGACGACGATTAAGGAGTTTTTAGGTCATAATTTTATACTCAGTGATGCCGTTGGAGTTGATGGACTCACTTATCTTCCAAGCCTTCCGCTGTTATCGTTATTAGATGGCCTTAAGCCATATTTATTGTAATAAGTTCTCTTTTGAGACACTCGATGTAATAAGTGTGTGATTGCTACTCTGCTATAAATCCTCCGAGTACTGTGTGGTGTCAGCATTACTGATCCAGGGATGACACCGGAGCATAGAGATCAGACCGTTTGAGGTCTGGTCGCTACAAATAGTAACAAAGGATAGGCTATGCAATAGAATAGGTTCATCCAAAAGCAGTAACAGCTACACTACTCTAATGCAAGAAACAGAGGAAAAGAGTAGGCGATATCGGGATGAATAAGGGGGGGGCTTGCCTGGAAGCTCAATTGTACAGGAAGAAGGTTCGTTGGTGAGGTAGTTATACTCAGTGGCATCAGCGCTAGTCTTGGGGTCTACCAGAGAAGAAGAGGGGGGGAACAAACAGTAAATGCGGAGAAAACAAAGCATCACAAAACATAACGAGGCAATACGCAGTGCTACGTATGCCCTAACACAGTACTAGGCGATGCTGACGAAGGGGGGATACATCCGGGAAAGTATTCCTGGTGTTTGACGTTTTCGGACAGACGAACCGAAGGGGGATTGTTGCATGTTCGCTATGCTAGGGATGTGTGGCGGACGAACGGGCTGTGTATTCGAATTCGTCTCGTTGTTCTGAGCAACTTTCATGTACAAAGTATTTTTATCTGAGTTACAGATTATTTTATATTAATTTTCAAATTTTAACTCATTTTTTCTGAAATTAATTAATGTTTAAACGCTATGGGTACACAAGAAGTGAACCCAGCCATATCCATCAGAGGCTGACAGGGCAGGGGCCAGTTAACTGGGTCAACTGCCCAGTCAGCGGAGGTTGACTGGTGGGCCATGGCTGAATCATCAGCCCAGTCAACAGTTGATAGTTTGACCGTTGACTGGTCAAACATGACCAGTGGGCCCCGCTGGTCAGTGAGAGAGTTCAATAATATGTTTTATTTCTTTCAATTAAACTAATTAGCTAGTGGGCCCAACATGTCATAGTCTAATTAGTTATTAGGGTTATTTTTATTAACAGGGTTAATTAGGGACGGCGGGCTCGATGTCAGTGAGGTTTAGTGGGGGAGGGGGGGGGGGTTAGAGGCTAATCTTGTGGGGCCCATGAGTTAGTGTCTCGGGGCCGGTGTTAGACGTGCACGTGCCGACGGTGCTCTCTAGCGAGAAGCAAAGCGGGCGGCGTGCGCGGAGTAGCCCACTCCGGCGACCATTTGGTCAGCCACGAGTGCCAGACGGACGAGCGCAGTGATGCGCATGCAGTGGCGCATGCGGCGTGTGCACGGGGCGCCCGGAGCGACGGCCACAGCGATGGCCGAGCAGTGGTGGCGGCGTAGGTGCGAGTAGGAGAGCGGGCCGGGCGCGGTCAGCGCGGCAGGCACGCTACCGGGCATGTTTTGGGACGCGAGGTAGGGTGCAAGGGGAACTGTCGGCACGGACGGAGGCGGTCGGAGGCACGACCTTGTCGGCCACAGGGCTACGAGACATGGAGGGGAGGGGGAAAAAGGCCACAGAGGACCAAAAGCTCACAGGGGGCTCAGGAGGGCGCTTGAGAGGGGTCGGGGTAGCGCTTGGGGAGTGATGACCCACAAGTATAGGGGATCTATCGTAGCTTTTTGATAAGTAAGAGTGTCGTACCCAACGAGGAGCAGAAGGAAAGGATAAGCAGTTTTTAGTAAGGTATTCTCTGCAAGCACTAAAATTATCGGTAACAGATAGTTTTGTGATTAGGTAATTTGTAACGAGTAGCAAGTGATAAAAGTAAATAAGGTGCAGCAAGATGGCCCAATCCTTTTTATAGCAAAGTACAAGCCTGGACAAACTCTTATATGAAGGAAAGCGCTCCCGGGGACACATGGGAATTATCGTCAAGCTAGTTTTCATCACAATCATATGATTCACGTTCGGTACTTTGATAATTTGATATGTGGGTGGTGAGGGAGTCCTGGATTAGGGGGCCCTCAGACTGCCGGACTATATACTTTGGCCGGACTGTTGGACTATGAAGATACAAGATTGAAGACTTCGTCCCGTGTCCGGGTGGGACTCTCCTTTGCGTGGAAGGCAAGCTTGGCAATTCGGATATGTAGATATCCTCCCTTGTAACTGACTCTGTGTAACCCTAGCCCCCTCCGGTGTCTATATAAACCGGAGGGTTTAGTCCGTAGGAAAAAATATTAATCATATGCTAGCTTCTAGGGTTTAGCCTCTACGATCTCATGGTAGATCAACTCTTGTAATACTCATATCATCAAGATCAATCAAGCAGGAAGTAGGGTATTACCTCCATCGAGAGGGCCCGAACCTGGGTAAACATTGTGTCCCGCGCCTCCTGTTACCATCCGCCTTAGACGCATAGTTTGGGACCCCCTACCCGAGATCCGCCGGTTTTGACACCGACATTGGTGCTTTCATTGAGAGTTCCACTGTGTCGTCACCATAAGGCTTGATGGCTCCTTCGATCATCGGCAATGATGCGATCCAGGGTGAGGTTTTTCTCCCCGAACAGATCTTCACATTCGGCGGCTTCGCACTATGGGCCAACTCGCTTGGCCATCTGGAGCAGATCAAGAGCTACGCCCCTGGCTGTCAGGTCAGGTTTGGAAACTTGAACTATACTGCCGACATCCGCGGAGACTTGATCTTCGACGGATTCGAGCCCGTGTCAGGTGCCCCGCACAGCCACGACGAGCATGACTTAGCTCTGCCGCCGGATAGTGTTCGGGAGATCACACCTGTGGCAACTCCGGCCCTTGATCCGGTGCAGATCGTTCTATCCGAGGATGGGTGGATGGACCCTGCCACGGAGGCCGCACACTCAGCGGTGACAGAGCCGAATACTGACTTCACCTCCTACGAGACCTGCGTTGCCGGACCCTTGGATTCGTCCCCGGCCACGGGCTCCGAACCGCCTGCGTCCATGCCTATCGAATCTGATTGGGCACCGATCATGGAGTTTTCCTCCGCGGATATCTTTCAGCACTCACCCTTGGGCAATGTGCTAAATTTATTAAGGCCTCTCTCCTTGTCAGAAGGCCAGGATCAATGAAAATAACCGAGATCGATCGGTATCCATCGCTCAAAGAGCTGCTTTCTCCCCGATATCTGTATCTGCTTTCGGACGGCCAAACAAGCAAGAAGAAGGAAACTTCCATTTCGCATAGCTGCTAAAGTAGTAGTTTTTGTCAAATCATACTTCCGACCAATAGTATCAGAAGAAATACTATGTCCGGCTGGAGTGGGAAGTAGACGACGAAGAAATACGTTCCCCACCCACCACCCACTTAATAGCCACTGTCGATGACTTAACCGACATGCTTGATTTTGACTCCAAAGACATCGACGGTATGGATGACGATGCAGGAGAGGAACAGGAACCACCGCCCACCGCCCACAGGGCGCTGGACAGCCACTTCATCACACGATATATACATGGTGGATACACCCAAAGAAAACAATGACGAGGAACGAAAGGATGCAACAGAGGATAATCCCCTCGAGAAGTAACCAAAGCGATGACGTAGGTGCCGCTCCAAATCCCACCTCAGCAAAAACAGCGATAACAGCGCAAGAAAGAATAATACCATGGTCGACTCCAAAGCGAACGACGACCACATGGACCCAGCGATAGAGCAGGATGAACCAGCGGACGGCGAACATAGTACGGAGCCGTTGTCAGATCACGGTGACGCCGAGGGTAAAGCTCGCCAACCTGTCTCCGGAGAGGAGAACAGTCCGGACGACGATGCACACATCATCCCGGAAAGGCACTTGGAGCAAGAGGACCTCCACAGAAGGCTTATTGCCACCGCAAGGAGTCTGAAGAAGCAGCAGAAAAGGCTTAAGGCCGCGCAAAATACACTCAACAGTAGATGGAACAAAGTGCTCGACACTGAAGAAAAGTACGGTGGTAGCCGCCACACAAAGAGCTATCCAAAGCGCAAGCTGCTGCATGAATTCGATGACGAGGCTTTAGAGCCTATACAGCCGAAAAATAAAACGGCCGATCAGCTGGATCGACCACCCCGTGGCCGTGATAGGGCGGCCAACAATGTCGCACATAAGTTAGCACACGATTTACGTGAGGACTTGCGCCCAAAAGCCGGTATGACCAGGTTCATCTACGGATCTAGGGAGCACGCTCCGGCACATAATCAAAAGCGAACACTACAACCGTCAGAATGCCATGAAACATCCAAATACAGGGGTGTCGCGCACCCCATATGCTTCACCGATGAGGTTCTGGATCACGAATTTCTAGAAGGATTCAAACCCATGAACATAGAGGCATACGACGGAACGACATACCCTAGGGTCTGGATTGAGGACTTTATCCTTCATATCCACATGGCTCGCGAAGATGATCTCCACACCATCAAAAACTTGCCCCTCAAGTTGAAAGGACCAGCTTGGTACTGGCTGAAGAGCCTCCCTGAAAACTCAATTGGAAGTTGGGAAGAGCTTGAGGATGCTTTTAGGGCTAATTTTCAAGGGACCTATGTCCGACCTTCGGATGCAGATGATTTAAGTCATATAATTCAACAGCCCGGAGAGTCAGCCCGAAAGCTTTGGAACATATTCCTCACTAAGAAGAATCAAATATTCGACTACTCGGACGCCGAAGCCTTAGCGGCTTTCAAACATAGTGTCCGGGACGAATGGCTCGCCAGACACCTCGGCCAGGAAAAACCGAGGACAATGGCAGCCCTAACAAGCCTTATGACCCACTTTTGCGCGCGAGAAGACAGCTGGCTAGCCCGTAGCGGCACCAGCAACCCGGGCACATCCGAAGTCAGGGATGGCAACAGGAAACCACGACACAATAAAAGTAAGCGCTGAAACAACGAAGACAGCCCAGACAACACGGCGGTAAACGCCGGATTCAGGAGCTCTCGACCCGGTCAACGGAAAAAGCCATGCAAAGGCAGCAGAGATGGACCGTCCAGCCTAAACAAGATTCTAGATAGATTATGTCAGATTCATGGCACCTCCGACAAACCCGCAAATCACACCAAAAGAGAATGTTGGGTCTTCAAGGAGGCCGGCAAGCTAAATGCCAAACACAAAGGGAGGGAGACACCAAGCGAAGACGAGGATGAGCCTCGCCAGCCGAACACTGGGGGACAGAAAAAATTCCCACCATAGGTCAAAACAGTGAACATGATTCACATAACAAAAAGGAGGAGCAAACATGCACTCTGAGATGTACGCGCCGTGGAGCCCGTCACCCCCAAGTTCAACCCCTGGTCGGCCTGCCCGATCACTTTTGATCGCAGGGATCACCCGACTAGTATCCGGCACGGAGGATCGGCTGCCTTGGTACTAGACCCAATAATTGACGGATATCATCTCACCCGAGTCCTTATGGACGGCGACAGTAGTCTTAATCTAATATATTAGGACACAGTCCGCAAAATGGGGATAGACCCGACAAGAATCAGCCAAAGCAATACTACCTTTAAAGGAGTAATACCAGGCCCAGAGGCCCGCTGCACGGGCTCTCTGGTACTAGAGGTTGTATTTGGTTCTCCCGACAACTTCCAAAGTGAAAAGTTAACCTTCGACATCGCTCCATTCCGAAGTGGCTATCAAGCACTACTCTGAAGAACGGCCTTCGCTCGTTTTAATGCAATACCGCATTACGCTTATGTTAAGCTTAAGATGCCCGGTCCACGTGGCATCATCATAGTTAGCGGAAACACAGAACATTCCTTACGTGAGGAAGAACATGTGGCGGCTTTAGCAGCCGAACACTGAACGACCTCTCCAACCAGAATAAATGATCGGTCGTCAAGACCGTGGACACGGCTAGACAAGTCCGGCGCAGCCCTAGCTGTAACATCTCAGATAAACCTGAGATCGGGTCGAGGGATATACCCCCATAGGTGGCCCTAGGGGCTTCCCACATGTAAAAAGGCCTACAGTTCGGCTTGACCTTATTTAGATTGAATTTTAATGGTTTATTAAGAATAACAATTTTTCGCATGAAGACTTTCACCTGGGTTTTTCTTCTTTTACAGATGATAATCGTGCTACACCCTTCCAGGATACATCACAACGGAGACACAGGCGCAGACGTGCAGCAGGGCCCCGCTCAAAGGTTTCTTTTTAGATTAAGACCCTATGTAAACCTTTTTTACTGTCTCTTGTTGCTTCACACCCTCCGGATACTCAACACAACCGAGAGGGATGCTGGCATTATTGGCATTTCGCCACGTCAGACTGATGCACGTACCTGGAAATTCAGGGTTCATTATCAAGGGCGTTACTCAGCCCGGTATATGTTGTAAAGTCCGAATACCTTAGGGAGTGTTCGGCGTCGCGAGTTTGGCCTTATATGCATCAGCTCCGAATCGTGTCTTTGGTCAATAGTTAGGTTTGCTCGCCTCCCGTGTTTTGCTACCTTACGTTCCGGTGTATCGGCTAAGGCGGCACCGGGAGAACTACTGCGATTGTGCCCTGGTTCATCTAGATGAGTACCTCAGTAGAGAAAGCCGAAAACTGACCATCATGATAAAGCGCGAGACTGGTCAACCACTCAAGGACTCAACAGAATCTTCGTGATTCCTCCGCATTAACGAAGGACCGGTTTCCTGGTCATGTATGTACGCGCACCATATTCGGATCAGCGCGAAAGTACCAGGGGCTATATAGTAGCCCCATTGTCAAACTCCTATTGCTAAGTGAAAGTGTTAAAGCAATATAGTCCGATTGCCTTGTCCGCCGTGCTAACAACTCCTTAATGGACCAAGACGTTGGATCAAGTGTGAATACACGCTTTTCCGAACACCCCCCGCATTATATGCGTCGGGGCTGAAGCCGACGACTGCAAACTTTCAGGTTATATACATACATAAACGGCCGCACAGGAGGCATCATAATACTTTCAGGCAAAAGTATAAATACAACCTTTATAAATCCAAATAGCATTGTTTTACAATTGGGATACATGTCACTCGAACATGATACTCTTCGGGCACTGAGCCTCTATTAAACGAGCGCCTTTTAGGACTTCTTCAAAATAGTGCTCGGTCGAGACCTGGCCTACGGCCGAACCCCGGGTTGCAATAGCGGTGGCATCCATCTCTGCCCAGTATGTCTTAACATGGGCAAGAGCCATCCGCGCACCCTCTATGCACGCCGACCTCTTTACAGCATCGATATGCGACACAACACCAAGGAATCGTTGCGCTAAACCAAAATAACTATTCGGCCTTGGTCCTTCCGGCCAAAGATGATCCACGATAGACCTCATGGCAAGCCCGGACAACCTATGGAGCTCAGCCCACTCGGCCATTTGCTCATTTAACAGCAGCGGACGCGTTGGAGCACTGAACTGCGACCAGAACAACTTTTCCACTTCGTGATTTTTTTTATCTTTGAAAAACTCAGACGCATCTGCAGCACTCGTTGCCAAGTCCATGTACGCGTCTGCAGCACTCCATAATTGATCTAGAGGGGCATACTTCAGATCTCCAAACTTCGTCCGCAACAAAAAGGGCTTCCCAGCCGTGATATCTCCGGCTTGACGAAGCTCCTCCTTCGCCGCTTTGATTTTAGAGCGGGTTTCCTTGGCTGCTACCATGGCTTTCTTCAGGTCTGCCGTTTTCGCTTGGCTTTCCTTTTCAAGAAGCTCATACCGGGCGGCGGCATCCTCCAGCTCAATAGCCATCTTGGCTATTTTATCTTCGCTCTTGCAATGAGCAGCCTGCTCGGCTCTTAAGTCTTCGGCCGCCTTTAGGGAGGCCGCATCAGTCCTCCTGGCTTGTTCCTCGGCTCGGGCTAGTTCCGCCCAAAGGGTCTCCACGGCGGCAGCTCCATCTGCAGTCACATCATATTATAGATACTAGCATCATGCTCCTCTTAATATTCATCGACCACCCAAAAATACATACCATGTGCCTTGTCAAGCCGCTTGTTCACAAGGGCAATGTCGGCATCTGCCGCGTCAAGTTGTCGGCTCGGTCCGGCAAACTGAGCAGTTCGGCCAGCCACCGGATTGTCAGCCGCCTGCACATGAAAGCAGCACGGTCATTACCTGGGACTACGATCCTCTGTTTGCCGCCTCCGGACAACAACCAGAGTCTCAGGGGCTACTATCTATATAGAGCATACCTAGCTTGTGTGTACTATCAAAAAATTTATATATTACTTTGCGTACCTCAAAGCCTTTTAGCAGGCTCATAAAAGCTTCATGCAACCCACTTTTGGCCGATTAAATCCTTTCAACCACCGTACCCATTAAAGTACGATGCGTCTCTGAGATAGCCGCTTTCTCCAGAAGACCCATCAGTGTGTCCGGTCGTGCACCGGACAGTCCCGGACTCCTTCTGTTGCTCCCCTTAGGAGCCGAATACTCTGGACTTTGGGTGACCGAAGGGTTACCTTCCGGCCTAGGCGGATCAGGAGAAATCCTCCATGACGACTGTTGGAAATATGCCCTAGAGGCAATAATAAAAGCATTATTATTATATTTCGTTGTTCATGATAATTGTCTTTATTCATGCTATAATTGTGTTATCCGGAAATCGTAATACATGTGTGAATAACAGACACCAACATGTCCCTAGTAAGCCTCTAGTTGACTAGCTCGTTGATCAACAGATAGTCATGGTTTCCTGACTATGGACATTGGATGTCATTGATAACGAGATCACATCATTAGGAGAATGATGTGATGGACAAGACCCAATCCTAAACATAGCTTAAAGATCGTATAGTTCGTTTGCTAGAGTTTTTCCAATGTCAAAGTATCTTTTCCTTAGACCATGAGATCGTGTGACTCCCGGATACCGTAGGAGTGCTTTGGGTATACCAAACGTCACAACGTGACTGGGTGACTATAAAGGTAGACTACGGGTATCTCCGAAAGTGTCTGTTGGGTTGACACGGATCAAGACTGGGATTTGTCACTCCGTATGATGGAGAGGTATCACTGGGCCCACTCGGTAATGCATCATCATAATGAGCTCAAAGTGACCAAGTGTCTGGTCACGGGATCATGCATTACGGTACGAGTAAAGTGACTTGCCGGTAACGAGATTGAACGAGGTATTGGGATACCACGATCGAATCTTGGGCAAGTAACATATCGATTGACAAAGGGAATTGTATACGGGGTTGCTTGAATCCTCGACATCGTGGTTCATCCGATGAGATCATCGTGGAGTATGTGGGAGCCAACATGGGTATCCAGATCCCGCTGTTGGTTATTGACCGGAGAGTCGTCTCGGTCATGTCTACATATCTCCCGAACCCGTAGGGTCTACACACTTAAGGTTCGGTGACGCTAGGGTTGTAGGGATATGTATATGCAGTAACCCGAATGTTGTTCGGAGTCCCCGATGAGATCCCGGACGTCACGAGGAGTTCCGGAATGGTCCGGAGGTAAAGAATTATATATAGGAAGTGCTGTTTCGGCCATCGGGACAAGTTTCGGGGTCACCGGTATTGTACCGGGACTACCGGAAGGGTCCCGAGGGTCCACCGGGTGGGTCCACCTGCCCCGGGGGCCACATGGGCTGTAAGGGGGTGCGCCTTGGCCTACATGGGCCAAGGGCACCAGCCCCAAGGGGCCCATGCGCCTAGGGTTTCCAAAGGGGAAGAGTCCCACAAGTGGAAGGCACCCCTAGGTGCCTTGGGGGGGAGGGAAACCTCCCTTGGCCGCCGCCCCCTAGGAGATTGGATCTCCTAGGGCCGGCGCCCCCCCTAGGCCCTCCTATATATAGTGGGGGAAGGAGGGCTTTTTCATCCATGCCTTTGGTTGCCTCCTTCTCCCTCTCCAACACCTCCTCCTCCTCCATAGCGCTTGGCGAAGCCCTGACGGAGTACTGCAGCTCCATCACCACCACGCCGTCGTGCTGCTGCTGGAGCCATCTTCCTCAACCTCTCCTTCCCTCTTGCTGGATCAAGAAGAAGGAGACGTTACGCTGACCGTACGTGTGTTGAACGCGGAGGTGCCGTCCGTTCGGTGCTAGGATCTCCGATGATTTGGATCACGTCGTGTTCGACTACCTCATCCCCGTTCTTTGAACGCTTCCGCTCGCGATCTACAAAGGTATGTAGATGCATCCGATCACTCGTTGCTAGATGAACTCATAGATGGATCTTGGTGAAACCGTAGGAAAATTTTTGTTTTCTTCAACGTTCCCCAACAGTGGTATCAGAGCTAGGTCTATGCATAGTTCTTCTTGCGCGAGTAGAACACAATTTGTTGTGGGCGTAGATGTTGTCAACTTTCTTGCTGTTACTAGTCTTATCTTGCTTCAACGGTATTGTGGGATGAAGCGGCCCGGACCAACCTTACACGTACGCTTACGAGAGACCGGTTCCACCGACTAACATGCACTAGTTGCATAAGGTGGCTGGCGGGTGTCTGTCTCTCCTACTTTATTTGGAGCGGATTCGATGAAAAGGGTCCTTATGAAGGGTAAATAGAAGTTGACAAATCATGTTGTGGCTTTCACGTAGGTAAGAAAACGTTCTTGCTAGAACCCTATTGCAGCCACGTAAAACTTGCAACAACAATTAGAGGACGTCTAACTTGTTTTTGCAGCAAGTGCTTTGTGATATGATATGGCCAAAGTTGTGATGAATGATGAATGACATATATGTGATGTATGAGATGTTCATGCTATTGTAATAGGAATCACGACTTGCATGTCAATGAGTATGACAACCGGCAGGAGGCATAGGAGTTGTTTTTATTTTTTGTATGACCTGCGTGTCATTGAGAAACGCCATGTAAATTACTTTACTTTATTGCTAAACGCGTTAGCCATAGTAGTAGAAGTAATAGTTGGCGAGCAACTTCATGGAGACACAATGATGGAGATCATGATGATGGAGATCATGGTGTCATGTCGGTGACAAGATGATCATGGAGCCCCAAGATGGAGATCAAAGGAGCTATGTGATATTGGCCATATCATGTCACTATTATTATTTGATTGCATGTGATGTTTATCATGTTTTTGCATCTTGTTTACTTAGAACGACGGTAGTAAATAAGATGATCCCTCATAATAATTTCAAGAAGTGTTCCCCCTAACTGTGCACCGTTGCGACAGTTCGTTCGTTTCTAAGCATCACGTGATGATCGGGTGTGATAGATTCCAACGTTCACATACAACGGGTGTAAGACAGATTTACACATGCAAACACTTAGGTTGACTTGACGAGCCTAGCATGTACAGACATGGCCTCGGAACACAGAAGACTGAAAGGTCAAGCATGAGTCGTATAGAAGATACGATCAACATGAAGATGTTCACCGATGTTGACTAGTCCGTCTCACGTGATGATCGGACACGGCCTAGTTGACTCGGATCATGTTATACTTAGATGACTAGAAGAGGGATGTCTATCTAAGTGGGAGTTCATTGAATAATTTGATTAGATGAACTTAATTATCATGAACTTAGTCTAAAATATTTACAATATGTCTTGTAGATCAAATGGCCAACGTAGTCCTCAACTTCAACGCGTTCCTAGAGAAAACCAAGCTGAAAGACGATGGCAGCAACTACACGGACTGGGTCCGGAACCTGAGGATCATCCTCATAGCTGCCAAGAAAGATTATGTCCTACAAGCACCGCTAGGTGATCCACCCGTCCCACAGAACCAAGACGTTATGAACGCTTGGCAGACACGTGCTGATGACTACTCCCTCGTTCAGTGCGGCATGCTTTACAGCTTAGAGCCGGGGCTCCAAAAGCGTTTTGAGATACATGGAGCATATGAGATGTTCGAAGAGATGAAAATGGTTTTTCAAGCTCATGCCCGAATCGAGAGATATGAGGTCTCCGACAAGTTCTTCAGCTGTAAGATGGAGGAAAATAGTTCTGTCAGTGAGCACATACTCACTATGTCTGGGTTACATAACCGCTTGACTCAGCTGGGAGTTAATCTCCCGGATGACGCGGTCATTGACAGAATCCTCCAGTCGCTTCCACCAAGCTACAAGAGCTTTGTGATGAACTTCAATATGCAGGGGATGCAAAAGACCATTCCTGAGGTAATTGCAATGCTGAAATCAGCAGAGGTAGAAGTCAAGAAGGAACATCAAGTGTTGATGGTCAATAAAACCACTAAGTTCAAGAAGGGCAAGGGTAAAAAGAACTTCAAGAAGGACGGCAAGGGAGTTGCCGCGCCCGGCAAACAAGCTGCCGGGAAGAAGCCAAAGAATGGACCCAAGCCCAAGACTGAGTGCTTTTATTGCAAGGAGAGTGGTCACTGGAAGCGGAACTGCCCCAAATACTTAGCGGACAAGAAAGCCGGCAAAACAAAAGGTATATGTGATATACATGTAATTGATGTGTACCTTACCAGTACTCGTAGTAGCTCCTGGGTATTTGATACCGGTGCAGTTGCTCACATTTGTAACTCAAAGCAGGAGCTGCGGAATAAGCGGAGACTGGCAAAGGATGAGGTGACGATGCGCGTCGGGAATGGTTCCAAGGTCAATGTGATCGCCGTCGGCACGCTACCTCTACATTTACCTACAGGATTAGTTTTAAACCTCAATAATTGTTATTTAGTGCCAGCTTTGAGCATGAACATTGTATCGGGATCTCGTTTAATTCGAGATGGCTACTCATTTAAATCCGAGAATAATGGTTGCTCTATTTATATGAGAGATATGTTTTATGGTCATGCTCCGATGGTGAATGGTTTATTCTTCCTCGAACGTAATGCTACACATGTTCATAGTGTGAAAACCAAAAGATGTAAGGTTGATAACGATAGTCCCACATACTTGTGGCACTGCCGCCTTGGTCACGTAGGTGTCAAACGCATGAAGAAGCTCCATGCAGATGGACTTTTAGAGTCTCTTGATTGTGAATCATTTGACATGTGCGAACCATGCCTCATGGGTAAAATGACCAAGACTCCATTCTCAGGAACAATGGAGCGAGCAACCAACTTATTGGAAATCATACATACTGATGTGTGCGGTCCAATGAGTGTTGAGGCTCGCGGTGGCTATCGTTATGTTCTCACCCTCACTGATGACTTGAGTAGATATGGGTATATCTACTTAATGAAACACAAGTCTGAAACCTTTGAAAAGTTCAAGGAATTTCAGAGTGAGGTTGAGAATCAACGTGACAGGAAAATCAAGTTTCTACGATCATATCGTGGAGGAGAATACTTGAGTCAGGAATTTGGCACACACTTAAGAAAATGTGGAATAGTTTCACAACTCACGCCGCCTGGAACACCTCAGCGTAATGGTGTGTCTGAACATCGTAATCACATTCTATTAGATATGGTGCGATCTATGATGTCTCTTACCGATTTACCGCTATCTTTTTGGGGCTATGCTTTAGAGACTACCGCATTCACTTTAAATAGGGCTCCGTCGAAATCCGTTGAGATGACACCGTATGAATTATGGTTTGGGAAGAAACCTAAGCTGTCGTTTCTAAAAGTTTGGGGATGCGACGCTTATGTCAAGAAACTTCAACCTGAAAAGCTCGAACCCAAGTCAGAAAAAATGCGTCTTCATAGGATACCCTAAAGAAACTATTGGGTATACCTTCTACCTCAGATCCGAAGGCAAGATCTTTGTTGCCAAAAATGGATCCTTTCTAGAGAAAGAGTTTCTCTCGAAAGAAGTAAGTGGGAGGAAAGTAGAACTTGATGAAGTATTACCTCTTGAACCGGAAAATGGCGCAACTCAAGAAAATGTTCCTGAGGTGCCTGCACCGACTAGAGAGGAAGTTAATGATAATGATCAAGATACTTCTGATCAAGCTCCTACTGAAATTCGAAGGTCCACAAGGACACGTTCCGCACCAGAGTGGTACGGCAACCCTGTCTTAGAAATCATGTTGTTAGACAACGGTGAACCTTCGAACTATGAAGAAGCGATGGCAGGCCCGGATTCCGACAAATAGCTAGAAGCCATGAAATCTGAGATAGGATCCATGTATGAAAACGAAGTATGGACTTTGACTGACTTGCCCATTGAACGGCGAGCCATAGAAAATAAATGGATCTTTAAGAAGAAGACAGACGCGGATGGTAATGTGACCATCTATAAAGCTCGGCTTGTCGCTAAGGGTTATCGACAAGTTCAAGGGGTTGACTACGATGAGACTTTCTCACCGGTAGCGAAGCTAAAGTCAGTCCGAATCATGTTAGCAATTGCCGCATTTTACGATTATGAGATATGGAAAATGGACGTCAAAACGGCATTCCTTAATGGTTTCCTTAAGGAAGAATTGTATATGATGCAGCCGGAAGGTTTTGTCGATCCTAAGAATGCTGACAAGGTGTGCAAGCTCCAACGCTCGATTTATGGGCTGGTGCAAGCATCTCGGAGTTGGAACATTTGCTTTGATGAGATGATCAAAGCGTTTGGGTTTACACAGACTTATGGAGAAGCCTGTGTTTACAAGAAAGTGAGTGGGAGCTCTGTAGCATTTCTCATATTATATGTAGATGACATACTTTTGATGGGAAATGATATAGAACTCTTGGACAGCATCAAGGCCTACTTGAATAAGAGTTTTTCAATGAAGGACCTTGGAGAAGCTGCTTATATATTAGGCATCAAGATCTACAGAGATAGATCAAGACGCCTCATAGGTCTTTCACAAGGCACATACCTTGATAAGATATTGAAGAAGTTCAATATGGATCAGTCTAAGAAGGGGTTCTTGCCTGTATTGCAAGGTGTGAAATTGAGCTCAGCTCAATGTCCGACCACGACAGAAGATATAGAAGAGATGAGTGTCATCCCCTATGCCTCGGCCATAGGGTCTATTATGTATGCCATGCTGTGTACCAGACCTGATGTAAACCTTGCCGTAAGTTTGGTAGGAAGGTACCAAAGTAATCCCGGCAAGGAACACTGGACAGCGGTCAAGAATATCCTGAAGTACCTGAAAAGGACTAAGGAAATGTTTCTCGTTTATGGAGGTGACGAAGAGCTCGTCGTAAAGGGTTACGTCGACGCTAGCTTCGACACAGATCTGGATGACTCTAAGTCACAAACCGGATACGTGTATATTTTGAATGGTGGGGCAGTAAGCTGGTGCAGTTGCAAGCAGAGCGTCGTGGAGGGATCTACATGTGAAGCGGAGTACATGGCAGCCTCGGAGGCAGCACATGAAGCAATTTGGGTGAAGGAGTTCATCACCGACCTAGGAGTCATACCCAATGCGTCGGGGCCAATCAAACTCTTCTGTGACAACACTGGAGCTATTGCACTTGCCAAGGAGCCTAGGTTTCACAAGAAGACAAGGCACATCAAGCGTCGCTTCAACTCCATTCGTGAAAATGTTCAAGATGGAGACATAGATATTTGTAAAGTGCATACGGACCTGAATGTAGTAGATCCGTTGACTAAACCTCTCCCTAGGGCAAAACATGATCAACACCAGAATTCCATGGGTGTTCGATTCATCACAATGTAACTAGATTATTGACTCTAGTGCAAGTGGGAGACTGTTGGAAATATGCCCT
This sequence comes from Triticum urartu, assembly GCF_056163025.1. Taxonomy (NCBI): domain Eukaryota; kingdom Viridiplantae; phylum Streptophyta; class Magnoliopsida; order Poales; family Poaceae; genus Triticum; species Triticum urartu. The sequence goes on from NC_141879.1 coordinate 154,861,930, forward strand.
AGAGGCAATAATAAAAGCATTATTATTATATTTCCCTGTTCATGATAATTGTCTTTATTCATGCTATAATTGTGTTATCCGGAAATCGTAATACATGTGTGAATAACAGACACCAACATGTCCCTAGTAAGCCTCTAGTTGACTAGCTCGTTGATCAACAGATAGTCATGGTTTCCTGACTATGGACATTGGATGTCATTGATAACGAGATCACATCATTAGGAGAATGATGTGATGGACAAGACCCAATCCTAAACATAGCTTAAAGATCGTATAGTTCGTTTGCTAGAGTTTTTCCAATGTCAAAGTATCTTTTCCTTAGACCATGAGATCGTGTAACTCCCGGATACCGTAGGAGTGCTTTGGGTATACCAAACGTCACAACGTGACTGGGTGACTATAAAGGTAGACTACGGGTATCTTCGAAAGTGTCTGTTGGGTTGACACGGATCAAGACTGGGATTTGTCACTCCGTATGACGGAGAGGTATCACTGGGCCCACTCGGTAATGCATCATCATAATGAGCTCAAAGTGACCAAGTGTCTGGTCACGGGATCATGCATTACGGTACGAGTGAAGTGACTTGCCGGTAACGAGATTGAACGAGGTATTGGGATACCGACAATCGAATCTCGGGCAAGTAACATATCGATTGACAAAGGGAATTGTATACGGGGTTGCTTGAATCCTCAACATCGTGGTTCATCCGATGAGATCATCATGGAGTATGTGGGAGCCAACATGGGTATCCAGATCCCGTTGTTGGTTATTGACCGGAGAGTTGTCTCGGTCATGTCTACATATCTCCCGAACCCATAGGGTCTACACACTTAAGGTTCGGTGACGCTAGGGTTGTAGGGATATGTATATGCAGTAACCTGAATGTTGTTCGGAGTCCCGGATGAGATCCCGGACGTCACGAGGAGTTCCGGAATGGTCCGGAGGTAAAGAATTATATATAGGAAGTGCTGTTTCGGCCATCGGGACAAGTTTCGGGGTCACCGGTATTGTACCGGGACCACCGGAAGGGTCCCGGGGGTCCACCGGGTGGGTCCACCTGCCCCGGGGGCCACATGGGCTGTAAGGGGGTGCGCCTTGGCCTACATGGGCCAAGGGCACCAGCCCAAGGGGCCCATGCGCCTAGGGTTTCCAAAGGGGAAGAGTCCCACAAGTGGAAGGCACCCCTAGGTGCCTTGGGGGGTAGGGAAACCTCCCTTGGCCGCCGCCCCCCTAGGACATTGGATCTCCTAGGGCCGGCGCCCCCCCTAGGCCCTCCTATATATAGTGGGGGAAGGAGGGCTTTTTCATCCATGCCTTTGGTTGCCTCCTTCTCCCTCTCCAACACCTCCTCCTCCTCCATAGCGCTTGGCGAAGCCCTGACGGAGTACTGCAGCTCCATCACCACCACGCCGTCGTGCTGCTGCTGGAGCCATCTTCCTCAACCTCTCCTTCCCTCTTGCTGGATCAAGAAGAAGGAGACGTTATGCTAACCGTACGTGTGTTGAACGCGGAGGTGCCGTCCGTTCGGTGCTAGGATCTTCGGTGATTTGGATCACGTCGTGTTCGACTACCTCATCCCCGTTCTTTGAACGCTTCCGCTCGCGATCTACAAAGGTATGTAGATGCATCCGATCACTTGTTGCTAGATGAACTCATAGATGGATCTTGGTGAAACCGTAGGAAATTTTTTGTTTTCTGCAACGTTCCCCAACAACGACACCTTGGGGTCGTCCGCCTCATGAGACAGGGAGACAGGGGGAGGCGTTTCGCTCTCCATCATCTCCGGGAGAAGATCCCCCGAAGACGAACTCTGTCGAGAAGGGCTACGATCCGAACTACAAGACATACGTCTCGGTTATTGTCCTCGCAGATGAAGCAGGATATATTTACCAAAAGTACTCTGGTCTACTTACAACTCGGTGGAGGGCTGATCCCCTTGCGGGCACTGTGCGGTAAGGATGCCCTCCGGGGCAGGGCCCCCTGGCTAAGGTTTCTTCCCTTGTTTGGAAACCCTTGTTTCCAAGTCCTCAGAGGCGGTCCTTTTCTTAACTTGGGGAGAGGGAATTTTAGATTCTTCTCCCCGGTTATCCTCCCTCGCGGAGACACTAATTCCCCCAGTTTGGATGAGTAATGCGTGAGGCCCGCTTTCGGCTTCTTTATTCCTCCCTTTATCTTCCCTTGATGGCACTTGATAAGGTGCGAGCTCAAGCATCCTGGCTAGTATAGGATCCGGTGAGCCTTCGGGAAGGGGGGCCGAACACCTGATCATCTTCGTCTTTCTTATCCAGTCCTGGCCAAGAGCAATTTTTTAGAATGATGTTATGACAAATGAAAAGACGGCATGTTCGGACGCAGAATTACTTACATGGGTATCTGGACGATTGCATTTTAGACCCGCATCCTCGGTGGTGTCCGGACACTTTATTCATGATCCGAAGAACAATCCATACATCCCTTCGAGCGTCACGCCGAAGAATTGCTGAATAGTTCACGGTCCTTCCAGGTTGAACTCCAACATACGGAGAGGTCGACGTTGGCATGGCAGGACCCGACGGACTAGTATGACTTGCATTACCTTGACAAGGCTGACATCTCTCTTGAGGAGATCTCGGATGCGACTCTGCAATGTCGGCACGTCATTAACTGGCCCCCAGTCCAGCCCCTTGTTGACCCATGATGCTAGTTGTGGCGGGGGGCCTGAACGGAAGGCGGGGGCAGCTACCCACTTAGTACTTCGGGGAGCTGTGATGTAAAACCACTCCCGCTGCCATAAGTTGGACATCTCCGGGAAGGAACCCTTTGGCCATGGAGCATTAATGCCTTTACTTATTATGGCGCCTCCGCATTCTGCGTGTCGCCTATCGATCATCTTCGGCTTCACATTGAAGGTCTTAAGCCATAAGCCGAAGTGCGGGGTGATGCGGAGGAAGGCCTCACACACGATGATAAACGACGAGATGTGAAGGATGGAATCTGGAGGTAGATCATGGAAGTTGAGCCCGTAATAAAACATAAGCCCTCTAACAAAGGGATCAATACTAAAGCCTAGCCCTCAGAGGAAGTGGGAAACAAACACGACACTCTCGTTGGGTTTGGGAGTGGGGATGACCTGCCCTTGAGCAGGCAGCATGTGCGAAATTTCGGCGGTCAGATACATGGCTTCTCTTAGCTTCTTGATGTCCTCCTCTGTGACAGAAGAGGCCATCCACCGGCCTTGAAGGTTGGATCCGGACATGATTGAAGGTCCCAAGCGCTTAGCCTGAGCCTTGGGTGTTGGAATTCGAGGTAGGGGAAGGGAAGGATCGAGCGCGAGAAGAAAAGGACAGGCCTTGGCCCCCTTATAAAGAGGATGAATATCAAGTGTCCTCCGCGTGGCCTCATACGTCTCCAATGTATCTATAATTTTTGATTGCTCCATGCTATATTATCTACTGTTTTAGACATTATTGGGCTTTATTATCCACTTTTATATTATTTTGGGACTAACCTATTAACCGGAGGCCCAGCCCAGAATTGCTGTTTTTTGCCTGTTTTAGGGTTTTGAAGAAAAGGAATATCAAACGGAGTCCAAACGGAATGAAACCTTCAGAAACGTGATTTTCTCATCAGATAAGATCCAGGAGACTTGGACCCTCCATCAAGAAAGCCACGAGGTGGTCACGAGGGTAGGGGCGCCCCCCCTAGGGCGCGCCCCCTGCCTCATGGGCCCCTCGAAGCTCCACCGACATACTTCTTCCTCCTATATATATCCACGTACCCCCAAACGATCGGGGACGGAGCCAAAAACCTAATTCCATCGCCACAACTTTCTGTATCCACGAGATCCCATCTTGGGGCCTGTTCCGGAGCTCCGCCGGAGGAGGCATTGATCACGGAGGGCTTCTACATCATCATCCAAGCCCCTCTGATGAAGTGTGAGTAGTTTACTTCAGACCTACGGGTCCATAGCTAGTAGCTAGATGTCTTCTTCTCTCTTTTTGGATCTCAATACAATGTTCTCCCCCTCTCTCATGGAGATCTATTCGATGTAATCTTCTTTTTGCGGTGTGTTTGTTGAGACCGATGAATTGTGGGTTTATGATCAAGTCTATCTATGAATAATATTTGAATCTTCTCTGAATTCTTTTATGTATGATTGGTTATCTTTGCAAGTCTCTTCGAATTATCAGTTTGGTTTGGCCTACTAGATTGGTTGTTCTTGCCATGGGAGAAGTGCTTAGCTTTGGGTTCGATCTTGCGATGTCCTTTCCCAGTGACAGAAGGGGCAGCAAGGCACGTATTGTATCGTTGCCATCGAGGATAACAAGATGGGGTTTTTATCATATTGCATGAAACTATCCCTCTACTTCATGTCATCTTGCTTAAGGCGTTACTCTGTTTTTAACTTAATACTCTAGATGCATGCTGGATAGCGGTCGATGAGTGGAGTAATAGTAGTAGATGCAGAATCGTTTCAGTCTACTTGTCTCGGACGTGATGCCTATATACATGATCATACCTAGATATTCTCATAACTATGCTCAATTCTGTCAATTGCTCAACAGTTATTTGTTCACCCACCGTAGAATACTTATGCTCTTGAGAGAAGCCACTAGTGAAACCTATGGCCCCTGGGTCTCTTTCTCATCATATCAATCTCCATCACTTTATTATTGCTTTGCTATTACTTTGCTTTTACTTTATTTACTTTGCATCTCTATACCAAAAATACCAAAAAAATATTATTTATCATCTCTATCAGATCTCACTTTCGTAAGTGACCGTGAAGGGATTGACAACCCCTAAGTGTGTTGGTTGCGTTGAGCTATTGTTTTTGTGTAGGTACGAGGGACTCGAGCGTAGCCTCCTATTGGATTGATACCTTGGTTCTCAAAAACTGAGGGAAATACTTACGCTACTTTGCTGCATCATCCCTTCCTCTTCGGGGAAATCCAACGCAGTGCTCAAGAGGTAGCAAGAAGAATTTCTGGCACCGTTGCCAGGAAGTCTGCGCAAAAGTCAACATACCAAGTACCCATCACAATACCTATCTCCTGCATTACATTATTTGCCATTTGCCTCTCATTTTCCTCTCCCCCACTTCACCCTTGCTATTTTATTCGCCCTCTCTCTATCCTCCCTCTCTATTTGCCTCTTTTGCCATTTGCTTTTTGTTTGCTCGTCTGTTGGATTGCTTGTTTGTTGCGATGGCTCAAGATAATACTAAATTGTGTGACTTCACCAATACCAATAATAATGATTTCCTTAGCACTCCGATTGCTCCTCTTACCGATGCTAAATCTTGTGAAATTAATACTGCTTTGCTGAATCTTGTCATGAAAGATCCGTTCTCAGGCCTTCCTAGTGGAGATGCCGCTACCCATCTTAATAGCTTCGTTGATTTGTGTGACATGCAAAAGAAAAAAGATGTCGATAATGATATTGTTAAATTGAAGCTATTTCCTTTTTCACTTAGAGATCATGCTAAAGCTTGGTTTTCGTCTTTGCCTAAAAATAGTATTGATTCATGGAACAAGTGCAAAGATGCTTTTATCTCTAAGTATTTTCCTCCCGCTAAGATCATCTCTCTTAGAAACGATATTATGAATTTTAAACAACTTGATCATGAACATGTTGCACAAGCTTGGGATAGAATGAAATTAATGATACGTAATTGCCCTACTCATGGTTTGAATTTGTGGATGATTATACAGAATTTTTATGCCGGATTTAATTTTGCTTCTAGAAATCTTTTAGATTCGGCCGCAGGAGGCACTTTTATGGAAATCACTTTAGGAGAAGCTATTAAACTCCTAGATAATATTATGGTTAATTATTATCAATGGCATACTGAAAGATCTACTAAAAAGGTGCATGCGATAGAAGAAATTAATGTTTTGAGTGGAAAGATGGATGAACTTATGAAATTATTTGCTAATAAGAGTGTTTCTTCTGATCCTAATGATGTGCCCTTATCTACTTTGATTGAGAATAATAATGAATCTATGGATGTGAATTTTGTTGGTAGGAACAATTTTGGTAACAACGCTTATAGAGGAAATTTCAATCCTAGGCCTTATCCTAGTAATCCCTCTAATAATTATGATAATTCCTACAACAATTCTTATGGAAATTATAATAATATGCCCTTTGATTTTGAATCAAATATTAAAGAATTTATTTCTTCGCAAAAGAATTTTAATGCTATGATTGAAGAAAAATTGCTTAAGATTGATGATTTGGCTAGGAACATTGATAGAATTGCTCTTGATGTTGATTATTTGAAACTTAGATCTATTCCACCTAAGCATGATATCAATGAGTCTCTCAAAGCCATGAGAATTTCCATTGACGAGTGCAAAGAAAGAACTGCTAGGATGCGTGCTAAGAAAGATGCCTTTATAAAAGCGTGTTCTTCTAGTACCTATGAAAATAATGATGAAGATCTAAAAGTTATTGATGTGTCCCCTATTAAATCTTTGTTTTGCAATATGAATCTTGATAATGATGGGACTGAATATGATCAACCTTTACCTAGAAGGCGTTCTAAGAATTCGAAATTTGTTGATCTTGATGCTAAATTTGATAAAAGTGGGATTGAAGAAATTAAAACCCTAGATGTTGCTAAACCCACTATTATGGATTTCAAGGAATTTAACTATGAAAATTGCTCTTTGATTGATTGTATTTCCTTGTTGCAATCCGTGCTAAAATCTCCTCACGCTTATAGTCAAAATAAAGCGTTTACTAAACATATCGTTGATGCCTTGATGCAATCTTATGAAGAAAAACTTGAACTGGAAGTTTCTATCCCTAGAAAACTTTATGATGAGTGGGAACCAACTATTAAAATTAAAATTAAAAATTATGAGTTTTATGCTTTGTGTGATTTGGGTGCTAGTGTCTCTACTATTCCCAAAACTTTGTGTGATTTACTAGATTTCCATGATTTTGATAATTGCTCTCTAAACTTGCATCTTGCGGATTCCACTATTAAGAACCCTATGGGAAGAATTAATGATGTTCTTATTGTTGCTAATAGGAATTATGTTCCCGTAGATTTTATCGTTCTTGATATAGATTGCAATCCTTCTTGCCCTATTATTCTTGGTAGACCTTTCCTTAGAACGGTTGGTGCAATTATTGATATGAAGGAAGGGAATATTAGATTTCAATTTCCATTAAAAAACGGCATGGAACACTTCCCTAGAAAGAAAATAAAATTACCATATTAATCTATCATGAGAGCCACTTATGGATTGCCTACAAAAGATGGCAATACCTAGATCTATTCTTGCTTGTTATGCCTAGCTAGGGGCGTTAAACGATAGCGCTTGTTGGGAGGCAACCCAATTTTATTTTTATTCCTTGCTTTTTGTTCCTGTTTAGTAATAAATAAATTATTTAGCCTTTGTTTTGGTTGTGTTTTTTGTGTTTAATTAGTGTTTGTGCCAAGTAGAACCGTTGGGAAGACTTGGGGAAAGTCTTGTTGAACTTGCTGTAAAAACAGAAACTTTAGGGCTCACGAGAACTGCTGTCATTTTTATTTGGAAAGCGCTATTTAGTTAATTCTTTTTTAATATGTTTAATAGATAAATTCCTCACGTCCAGAAATTTATTTTAGAATTTTTGGGGGTCCAGATCTTGCGCTAGCTACAGATTACTACAGACTGTTCTGTTTTTGACAGATTCTGTTTTTCGTGTGTTGTTTGCTTATTTTGATGAATCTATGGCTAGTAAAATAGTTTATAATCCATAGAGAAGTTGGAATACAGTAGGTTTAACACTCATATAAATAAAGAATGAGTTCATTACAGTACCTTGAAGTGGTCTTTTGTTTCCTTTCGCTAACGGAGCTCACGAGTTTTCTACTTTAAGTTTTGTGTTGTGAAGTTTTCAAGTTTTGGGTAAAGATTTGATGGATTATGGAACAAGGAGTGGAAAGATCCTAAGCTTGGGGATTCCCATGGCAACCCCAAGATAATATAAGGACACCTAAAAGCCAAAGCTTGGGAATGCCCCGGAAGGCATCCCCTCTTTCGTCTACTTCTATCGGTAACTTTACTTGGAGCTATATTTTTATTCACCACATGATATGTGTTTTGCTTGGAGCGTATTTTATGATTTGAGTCTGTGCTTATTAGTTTACCACAATCATCCTTGCTGTACACACCTTTTGAGAGAGCCATACATGATTTGGAATTTGATAGAATACTCTATGTACTTCACTTATATCTTTTGAGCTTTATAGTTTTGCTCTAGTGCTTCACTTATATCTTTTAGAACATGGTGGTGGATTTGTTTTATAGAAACTATTGATCTCTCATGCTTCACTTAGTTTATTTTGAGAGTCTTAATAGCATGGTAATTTGCTTAAAATCCTAATATGCTTGGTATCCAAGATTAATAATAAAACTTTCGTATGAGTGTGTTGAATACTAAGAAGAAATTGATGCTTGATAATTGTTTTGAGATATGAGGATGGTGATATTAGAGTCATGCTAGTTGAGTAGTTGTGAATTTGAGAAATGCTTGTGTTAAAGTTTGTGATTCCCGTAGCATACACGTATCATGAACCGTTATGTGATGAAGTCAGAGCATGATTTATTTATTGATTGTCTTCCTTATGAGTGGCGGCCGGGGATGAGCGATGGTCTTTTCCTACCAATCTATCCCCTAGGAGCATGCGTGTAATACTTTGCTTTGATAACTTCTAGATTTTTGCAATAACTATATGAGTTCTTTATGACTAATGTTGAGTCCATGGATTATACGCACTTTCCTTCCTTCCACCATTGCTAGCCTCTCTAATACCGCGCACTTTTCGCCGGTATCATACACCCACCAAATACCTTCCTCAAAAAAGCCACCATACCTACCTATCATGGCATTTCCATAGCCATTCCGAGATATATTGCCATGCAACTTTCCACCATTCCTTTCATTATGACACGCTCCATCATTGTCGTATTGCTATGCATGATCATGTAGTTGACATTGTATATATGGCAAAGCCACCGTTCATAATTCTTTCATACATGTCACTCATGAGTCATTGCACATCCCGGTGCACCGTTGGAGGCATTCATATAGAGTCATATTTTGTTCTAAGAATCGAGTTGTAATTCATGAGTTGTAAGTAAATAAAAGTGTGATGATCATCACTATTAGAGCATTATCCCAGTGAGGAAAGGATGACGCAGACTATGATTCCCCCACAAGTCGGGATGAGACTCCGGACGAAAAAATAAATAAAAAAAAGAGGCCATAAAAAAGAGAGAAAGACCCAAATAAAAAAATATGAGAGAAAAAGAGAGAAGGGACAATGTTACTATCCTTTTACCACACTTGTGCTTCAAAGTAGCACCATGATCTTCATGATAGAGAGTCTCTCATTATATCACTTTCATATACTAGTGGGAATTTTTCATTATAGAACTTGGCTTGTATATTCCAATTCTAGGTCTTCGTGAGCAAGCGAGCTGGATGCACACCCACTTAGTTTCTTTTGAGCTTTCATATACTTATATCTCTAGTGCATCCGTTGCATGGCAATCCCTACTCACTCGCATTGATATCTATTGATGGGCATCTCCATAGCCTGTTGACACGCCTAGTTGATGTGAGACGATCTTCTCCCTTTTTGTCTTCTCCACAACCACCATTCTATTCCACCTATAGTGCTATTTCCATGGCTCACGCTCATGTATTGCGTGAAGATCGAAAAAGTTTTGAAAATGTCAAAAGTATGAAACAATTGCTTGGCTTGTCATCGGGGTTGTGCATGATTTAAATACTTTGTGTGGTGAAGATAGAGCATAGCCAGACTATATGATTTTGTAGGGATAGCTTTCTTTGGCTATGATATTTTGAGAAGACATAATTGCTTTGTTAGTATGCTTGAAGTATTATTATTTTTGTATTAATATGAACTTTTGTCTTGAATCTTTCGAATCTGAATATTCATACCACAATTGAGAAGATTTGCATTGAAATTATACCAAGAAGCACTCCGCGTCAAAAATTCTGTTTTTATCATTTACCTACTCGAGGACGAGCAGGAATTAAGCTTGGGGATGCTCGATACGTCTCCAACGTATCTATAATTTTTGATTGCTCCATGCTATATTATCTACTATTTTAGACATTATTGGGCTTTATTATCCACTTTTATATTATTTTTTGGACTAACCTATTAACCAGAGGCCCAACCCAAAATTGCTGTTTTTTTGCCTGTTTTAGGGTTTCAAAGAAAATGAATATCAAACGGAGTCCAAACGGAATGAAACCTTCGGAAACGTGATTTTCTCATCAGATAAGATCCAGGAGACTTGGACCCTCCGTCAAGAAAGCCACGAGGTGGTCACGAGGGTAGGGGGCACCCCCCTAGGGCGCGCCCCCTGCCTCGTGGGTCCCTCGAAGCTCCACCGACGTACTTCTTCCTCCTATATATATCCGCGTACCCCCAAACAATCGGGGATGGAGCCAAAAACCTAATTCCACCGCCGCAACTTTCTTTATCCACGAGATCTCATCTTGGGGCCTGTTCCGGAGCTCCGTCGGAGAAGGCATCGATGACGGAGGGCTTCTACATCATCATCCAAGCCCCTCCGATGAGGTGTGAGTAGTTTACTTCAGACCTACGGGTCCATAGCTAGTAGCTAGATGGCTTCTTCTCTCTTTTTGTATCTCAATACAATGTTCTCCCCCTCTCTCGTGGAGATCTATTCGATGTAATCTTCTTTTTGCGGTGTGTTTGTTGAGACCGATGAATTGTGGGTTTATGATCAAGTCTATATATGAATAATATTTGAATCTTCTCTGAATTCTTCTATGTATGATTGGTTATCTTTGCAAGTCTCTTTGAATTATCAGTTTGGTTTGGCCTACTAGATTGGTTGTTCTTGCCATAGGAGAAGTGCTTAGCTTTGGGTTCGATCTTGCGGTGTCCTTTCCCAATGACAGAAGGGGCAGCAAGGCACGTATTGTATCGTTGCCATCGAGGATAACAAGATGGTTTTTTTGATCATATTGCATGAAACTATCCCTCTAATTCATGTCATCTTGCTTAAGGCGTTACTCTGTTTTTAACTTAATACTCTAGATGCATGTTGGATAGTGATCGATGAGTGGAGTAATAGTAGTAGATGCAGAATCGTTTCGGTGTACTTGTCTCGGACGTGATGCCTATATACATGATCATACCTAGATATTCTCATAACTATGCTCAATTCTGTCAATTGTTCAACAGTAATTTTTCACCCACCGTAGAATACTTATGCTCTTGAGAGAAGCCACTAGTGAAACCTATGGCCCCCGGGTCTCTTTCTCATCATATCAATCTCCATCACTTTATTATTGCTTTGCTATTACTTTGCTTTTACTTTATTTACTTTGCATCTCTATACCAAAAATACCAAAAAAATATTATTTATCATCTCTATCAGATCTCACTTTCGTAAGTGGCCGTGAAGGGATTGACAACCCCTAAGCGCGTTGGTTGCATTGAGCTATTGTTTTTGTGTAGGTACGAGGGACTCGAGTGTAGCCTCCTACTGGATTGATACCTTGGTTCTCAAAAACTGAGGGAAATACTTACGCTACTTTGCTGCATCATCCCTTCCTCTTCGGGGAAATCGAACGCAGTGCTCAAGAGGTAGCATGGCCGTTCGGAACTTGCCTAAAATCGAGGAGTCATACCAGCAGGCGCGATTGGGTTACACACACCTGTATTGATGAGGATCCCGTGATAAGGGGACACGGTCTCTGCTTCGACAAGACGTGCCAAGAAAGCCGCCTCGCAATATGTGCAGTGGCTGGTTGAGAAAAACGGTTCAAATAATGATTGGGCCATGGCGTGATGTCATGGTATGAAAAGTTGTCAGTAGATTAGATTTGTTGAAATATTATACTCTCTGCGGTGGTATGTGCAATTTGTTTTACAGAGCCGGACACTATCCTTGTGTTCGATATCTTCTATGGAGTATTCGGTGGAGGAACCCGCCTTGCAATGCCGAAAACAATCTGCGCGTCGGACTCATCGTCATTGAAGCCTGGTTCAGGGGCTACTGAGGGAGTCCTGGATTAGGGGGTTCTCGGACTGCAGGACTATATACTTTGGCCAGACTGTTGGACTATGAAGATACAAGATTGAAGATTTCGTCCCGTGTCCGGGTGGGACTCTCCTTTGCGTGGAAGGCAAGCTTGGCAATTCGGATATGTAGATCTCCTCCCTTGTAACCGACTCTGTGTAACCCTAGCCCCTCTGGTGTCAATATAAACCGGAGGGTTTAGTCGGTAGGACAACAATCATAATCATAGGCTAGCTTCTAGGGTTTAGCCTCTACGATCTCGTGGTAGATCAACTCTTGTAATACTCATATCATCAAGAGCAATCAAGCAGGAAGTAGGGTATTACCTCCATCGAGAGGGCCCGAACCTGGTTAAACATTGTGTCCCCCGCCTCCTATTACCATCCGCCTTAGACGCACAGTTCGGGACCCCCTACCCGAGATCCGCCGATTTTGACACCGACAGGTGGAACGGTGCTTGGGTGTTGTCCTTACTTGAACAAGCATCCCACTTAAGATTAACCCCTATAGCAAGCATCCGTAACTACAATAGAAGTATTAAGGTAAACCTAACCATAGCATGAAACATATGGATCCAAATCATCCCCTTATGAAGCAACGCATAAACTAGGGTTTAAGCTTCTGTCACTCTAGCAACCCATCATCTACTTATTACTTCCCAATGCCTCCCTCTAGGCCCAAACAATGTGAAGTGTCATGTAGTCGACGTTCACATGACACCACTAGAGGGATGACAACATACATCTCATCAAAATATCGAACGAATACCAAATTCACATGACTACTAATAGCAAGACTTCTCCCATGTCCTCAGGAACAAACGTAACTACTCACAAAGCATATTCATGTTCATAATCAGAGGGTATTAATATGAATAATGGATCTGAACATATAATCTTCCACCAAGTAAACCAACTAGCATCAACTACAAGGAGTAATCAACACTACTAGCAACCCACAGGTACCAATCTGAGGTTTGGATACAAAGATTGGATACAAGAGATGAACTAGGGTTTGGGATGAGATGGTGCTGGTGAAGATTTTGATGGAGATTGACCCCCTCCCGATGAGAGGATCGTTGGTGATGATTTTCCCCTCCCGGAGGGAAGTTTCCCCGACAGAACAGCTCTGCCGGAGCCCTAGATTGGTTCTGCCAAGGTTCCGCCCCGTGGCGGCAGAGTTTCTTCCCCAAAGCTTGCTTATGATTTTTTTCCTCGACGAAAGACATCATATAGCAGAAGATGGGCATCGGAGGGCCACCAGGGGGCCCACGAGGCAGGGGGCGCGCCCCCACCCTCGTGGCCAGGGTGTGGCCCCCCTTTGGAACTTTCTTCACTCAATATTTTTTATATATTCCGGAAATAACTTCCGTGAAGTTTTAGGACTTTTGGAGCTGTGCATAATAGGTCTTTAATATTTGCTCCTTTTCCAGCCCAGAATCCCAGCTGCCGGCATTCTCCCTCTTCATGTAAACCTTGTAAGATAAGAGAGAATAGGCATAAGTATTGTGTGTGTAATAACAGCCCATAATGCAATAAATATCGATATAAAAGCATGATGCAAAATTGACGTATCAACTCCCCCAAGCTTAGGCCTCGCTTGTCCTCAAGAGAAAGCCGGAATCAAAAAATATGTTCACATGTTTGGAGATAGAGGTGTCGATAAAAATAAAATACAGACATGAAGGCATCATGATCATTCTTAGAACAGCATCATATATATATATATTGTCATATGATCTCTTATGCTAAAGTAACAGTTCAATCACAATTTCAAGTATGAATCATAAACTTCATTGAGAACCAATAAACTCTAATCTCAGTCATTGAGGCAATTGCAATTTATCATAACATAGGAAAGAGTCGATATAAGAGCTTTTCAGCAAGTCCACATACTCAACCATCTTTTATTCTTTCACAATTGCTAACACTCACGCAATATTTATGGGTATGAAGTCTTAATCAGACACAAAGAAGGATAGGGGCTTATAGTTTTGCCTCCCAACGTTTTACCTCAAGGGTAATGTCAACAATAATAGTTCATGAAAACTCACATCCAATTAGCTATATATATATCTGGATCTTTCTAACACATTGTGCTTGCCAAGGATAAAATGTAAAAAGGAAAGGTGAATATCACCATGACTCGTTGCATGAAGTATAAGACAAGAATAAAAGATAGGCCCTTCGCAGAGGGAAGCAGAGGTTGTCATGCGCTTTTATGGTTGGATGCACGGAATCTTAATGCAAAAGAACGTCACTTTATATTGCCACTTGTGATATGGACCTTTATTATGCAGTCTGTCGCTTTTATTTCTTCCATATCACAAGATTGTATAAAGCTTATTTTCTCCACACTAATAAGTCATACATATTTAGAGAGCAATTTTTATTGCTTGCACCGATGACAACTTACTTGAAGGATCTTACTCAATCCACAGGTAGATATGGTGGACTCTCATGACAAAACTGGGTTCAAGGATATTTGGAAGCACAAGTAGTATATCTACTTGGTGCAAAGAAATTGGCTAGCATGAGAGGGAAAGGCAAGCTCAGCATGTTGGATGATCCATGACAATATAATTTATCTCGGCTGTAAGAAAACATAACCCACTACGTTGTCTTCCTTGTCCAATGTCAACTCTTTAACATGTCATACTTTAATGAGTGCCCACAATCATAAAAGATGTCCAAGATAGTATATTTATATGTGAACCTCTCTTTCTTTATTACTTCCTATTAATTGCAACGATGACCAAAACTATGTTTGTCAACTCCCAACAACTTTTATTCATCATACCCTTTATATGTGAGCTCGTTACTCTCCATAAGATCCATATGATCTCTTTATTTCTTTTTTTATTTTATTCCCTCAAGATCATAGCATGGTAATCAAGCCCTTGACTCAACACTAATCTTTATTAGATATAGCTCATGGACTCGATTACATAGAAGGATCATAAAGCAAAACTCACAAGTAGATCATACTAAAACTTTATTCTACTAAATCAAGATATTATCAAAAGGATTGAACTAAGAAAAACAGTAAAGATAAAAGTTGTGATGGTGATACGATACCGGGGCACTCCCCCAAGCTTGGCAGTTGCCAAGGGGAGTGCCCATACCCATGTGTTTATGTTTCCTTCCTCGGAGGTGGTGATGAAGAAGTTGTTGATGATGTAGGCTTGTCGTCCATCTTCCAAGGCATAGGCTCACCATCATAGAAGGATGATCTAGTCTCCGGAATCCGAAAATCTGCAGCCAAACTCATCCTCTTGAATCTATATTCATACTCACAGTTTTGGTTTTGCAGGTCATAGCTCTGGGCTTGGAGGCGCTCGATTTTCTCATGAAGCTTGAAGATGGCCTCCCCAATGTCCTTGGCGTCCAGCTTGTGGTTGTTGGTGAACTCCGTGATCATTATGTGATTGGAGTCGAGTCCACGCTCCACCATCTCCTGACACTTGAAAACTTGTTGCTCCATCGCCTCGAGCCTTGTCTCCCCGCTTTCGGTCCTCCTTGGTCCCTCCACATCGCGGATGTGAACAACCCCTCACGCATCTCAATGGTTTGAGGGTGTTGCAGCACCTCTGCGAGGTAGGGGTTGATGAACTTCTCGAAGAACTTGTCCTTGGGGGCACTTGAAGACGCCATGGCGATCTAGATCTGTCAGAAAAACAGCTCGAAACAAAGACATGAGATATTTGCGTGATACGGTGGTCAAAACCTTCGGAATATTATATAATGAATTTTTACCGACCAAAAGAAGTATCGTGCAAGAAAACGGAGTCCGGAGAGCACGCGAGGTGCCCACGAGGCAGGGGGCGCGCCCAAGGGGGTAGGGCGCGCCCTCCACCCTCATGGAAGCCTCGTGTCCTTTCCAGTATTCTTATTATTTTCCTATTTTTATATATATTCCAAAATGGAGAAATATTGCCATTAGAACTGTTTTGGAGTCGGTTTACTTACCGTACCACATACCTATTCCTTTTCGGAGTCTGAAATGTTCTGGAAAGTGTCCCTTATGTATTCCTCCGGGGTTACGGTTTCAATAATATTGGTTTCAACATTTATGGGATTACCTGAGATATAATGTTTGATTCTTTGACCGTTCAACACCCTTGGATTTGTGCCTTTGAAGTTGTTGATTTTTATGGCACCGGAACGATAGACCTCCGCGATGACGTAAGGGCCTTCCCATTTAGAGAGAAGTTTTCCTGCAAAAAATCTTAAATGAGAGTTGTATAGCAATACATAATCACCTACATTAAACTCACGCTTTTGTATCCTTTTGTCATGCCATCTTTTAACTTTTTCTTTAAAAAGTTTGGCATTTTCATAGGCCTGGGTTCTCCATTCATCAAGTGAGCTAATGCCAAATTACCTCTTCTCACCAGCAAGTTTGAAGTCATAGTTGAGCTCTTTAATAGCCCAATATGTCTTATGTTCTAGTTCGAGAGGTAAGTGACAAGCTTTACCATAAACCATTATATAAGGAGACATACCCATATGATTTTTATATGCAGTTCTATAAGCCCATAATGCATCATCAAGTTTCTTGGACCAATTCTTTCTAGATCTATTAACAGTCTTTTGCAAAATTAATTTGAGCTCTCTGTTACTCAATTCTACTTGACCACTAGACTGTGGATGATAAGGGGATGCAATTATATGATTAACATCATACATAGCAAGCATTTACGAAAGGCACCATGAATAAAATGTGAACCACCATCAGTCATTAAATATCTAGGGACTCCAAACCTCGGAAAAATAACTTCTTTAAGCATCTTAATAGAGGTGTTATGATCAGCACTACTAGTTGGAATAGCTTCTACCCACTTAGTAACGTAATCAACAACAACTAAAATATGTGTATACCCATTAGAGGAAGGAAAAGGTCCCATATAATCAAAGCCCCAAACATCAAATGGTTCAATAACAAGTGAATAATTCATAGGCATTTCTTGACGTCTACTAATATTACCAATTCTTTGACATTCATCACAAGATAAGTCAAACTTATGGGCATCCTTGAAGAGAGTAGGCCAATAAAAACCGGATTGCAATACCTTGTGTGCAGTTCTATCTCCAGCGTGGTGTCCAACATAAGCCTCGGAGTAACACTTGCGTAGGATCTGTTCCTGTTCATGCTCAGGTACACAACGTATAATAACACCATCTACTCCTTCTTTATAGAGGTGTGGGCATCCCAGAAGTAATGTCTTAAATCATAGAAGAACTTTTTCTTTTGCCGGTATGTGAAGCTAGGTGGTATGAATTTAGCAACAATGTAATTAGCATAATCAGCATACCATGGAGTAGTACGAGAAGCATTTATGACATTTAATTGTTCATTAGGAAAGCTATCATCAATAGGTAGTGGGTCATCAAGAACATTCTCTAACCTAGACAAGTTGTCTGCAACGGGGTTCTCGGCTCCCTTTCTATCAATAATATGCAAATCAAATTCTTGTAGTAGGAGAACCCATCTAATAAGTCTAGGTTTAGCATCTTTCTTTTCCATAAGATATTTAATAGCAGCATGATCAGTGTGAACAGTTACTTTAGAATCAACAATATAAGGTCTGAACTTATCACAAGCAAATACAACTGCTAAAAATTCTTTTTCAGTAGTAGCATAATTTCTCTGGGCATTGTCTAGAGTTTTACTAGCATATTGAATAACATTTAATTTCTTATCAACTCTTTGTCCTAGAACAGCACCTACAGCATAATCACTAGCATCACACATAATTTCAAATGGTAAATTCCAATCAGGTGGCTGAACAATAGGTGCAGACACCAAAGCTTTCTTAAGTATTTCAAATGCTTCTACACAGTCATCATCAAAGACAAAAGGAATATCTTTTTGTAATAGGTTAGTCAGAGGCTGATAAATTTTTGAGAAGTCCTGAATGAACCTCCTATAAAAACCGGCATGACCAAGGAAACTTCTTCTACCTTTGAAGTCCTTGGGACACGGCATCTTTTCAATAGCGTCAACCTTAGCTTTGTCAACTTCAATACCTCTTTCAGAAATTTTATGCCCCAAGACAATACCTTCATTAACCATAAAGTGGCACTTCTCCCAATTCAAGACAAGATTAGTTTCTTCACATCTCTGCGAAACTCGATCAAGGTTGCTCAAGCAATCATCAAGAGAAGATCCGTAAACGGAGAAATCATCCATGAAAACCTCACAAATCTTTTCACAAAAGTCAGAGAATATAGCCATCATGCATCTTTGAAAGGTAGCAGGTGCATTACATAAACCAAAAGACATACGTCTATAAGCAAAAGTACCAAAAGGGCAAGTAAAAGTGGTCTTTGCTTGATCATCAGCTGACACGGGTATTTGAGAGAAGCCAGAGTAACCATCTAGAAAGCAAAAGTGTGTATGTTTGGATATTCTTTCTAGAATTTGATCAATGAAAGGCAAAGGGTAATGATCTTTTTTAGTAGCTTTATTTAGTTTGCGGAAATCAATTACCATCCTATAACCTGTAATAATTCTTTGTGGAATCAATTCATCTTTATCATTAGGAACGACAGTAATACCTCCCTTCTTAGGGACACAATGGACATGACTTACCCACTGACTATCAGCAACGGGATAAATTATACCTGCCTCAAGGAGCTTTAATATTTCCTTTCTTACCACTTCTTTCATCTTACGATTTAGCCGTTGTTGGTGATCAATAACTGGTTTGGCATCTTTCTCCAAATTTATTTTGTGTTGACATAGAGTGGGACTAATGCCCTTAAGATCATCAAGAGTATATCCAATAACAGCGCGGTGCTTCTTCAGAGTTTTCAATAATTTTTCTTCCTCCTTCTCTGAAAGGTTAGCACTAATAATAACAGGATATATCTTCTTTTCACTAAGATAAACATATTTAAGAGTATCAGGTAAAGGTTTAAGCTTAAACACGGGATCACCCTTGGGTGGAGGAGGATCCCCTAGGATTTCAACAGGCAAGTTGTGTTTCAGAATAGGTCCCTGTTTAAAGAATACTTCATCTATTTCCCTTCTCTCATTCATAAACATATCATTTTCATGGTCTAGCAAATATTGTTCTAAAGGATCAGTAGGAGGCACGACAATAGAAGCAAGACCAATAAATTCATCTTTACTAGGCAATTCCTCATCACGAGGTTGTCTACGAAACTTAGCAAAATTAAACTCATGAGACATATCCCCTAAACCAATAGAAACAATATCCTTATTGTAGTCTATCTTAGCATTAACAGTATTCAAGAAGGGTCTACCAAATATAATGTGACAAAAGTCATCTTGTGGGGAACCAAGAACAAGAAAATCAGCAGGATATTTAACTTTCCCACACAAGACTTCAACATCTCTAACAATCCCAATTGGTGAAATAATATCTCTATTGGCAAGCTTAATGGTAACATCGATATCTTCTATCTCAGGAGGTGCAATATCAAGCATAATTTCTTTGTATAAGGAATTAGGTATTGCACTTGCACTAGCACCCATATCACATAAGCCATGATAGCAATGATCTCCTATTTTAATAGAAATAACAGGCATGCCTACAACAGGTCTATGTTTATTTTTAGTATCGGGTCTAGCAATTCTAGCAGTCTCATCACAGAAGTAAATAACATGCCCAGCAATATTATCGGCCAAGAGATCTTTAACCATAGCAATATTAGGTTCAACTTTAACTTGCTCAGGGGTTTGTGTGTCCTAATATTACTTTTGTTGACTACAGTTGAAACTTTAGCATGATCCTTTATTCTAATAGGGAAAGGTGGTTTCTCAACATAAGCAGTAGGAACAACAGGATCATTATAAGTGATAGACTTTTCTTAAAATTTAATAGGTGCAACTACTTTTACTTCAATGGGAGGATTATATTTAAACCACTTCTCCTTAGGGAGATCAAAATGAGTAGCAAAGGATTCACAAAAGGAAGCTACTATCTCAGAGTCAAGTCCATATTTAGTGCTAAATTCGCGGAAAGCATCGGTATCCATAAAAGATTTAACACAATCAAACTCAGGTGTTATACTTGACTCCTTACCTTCGTCGAGGTCCCAATCTTCAGGGTTGCGTTTAATTATTTCCAATAAATCCCATTTGAATTCAATAGTCTTCATCATAAAAGATCCAGTACAAGAAGTATCGAGCATGGAGCGATTACTGAGAGAAAGTCGGGCATAAATTTTTTGAATAATCATTTCTCTTGAGAGCTCATGATTGGGGCATGAATATAACATTGACTTAAGCCTCCCCCAAGCTTGGGCGATGCTTTCTCCTTTGCGAGGCCAAAAATTATATATATAATTATGATCACGATGAACAAGATGCATAGGATAAAACTTCTGATGGAATTCCAATTTCAATCGCTTGTAGTCCCATGATCCCATATCATCACATAGCCTATACCATGTCAATGCATCTCCCTTCAAAGATAAAGGGAAGACCTTCTTATTGATAACATCATCGGGCATACATGCAAGCTTAAATAATCCACAAACTTCATCCACATAGATTAAGTGTAAATCAGGATGCAATGTTCCATCTCCCGCAAAAGGATTAGCTAGCATTTTCTCTATCATACCTAAAGGAATTTCAAAGTAAAATTTTCAGTAGGTTCAGTAGGTTGAGGATCAACTCTTTGCTCTACTGGTCGGGGTGAAGATACCCCGAACAAGCCCCTCAAAGGATTATGTTCCATATTAACAAGTGACAGTAAATTTCAGCACACTATATAAATTTTTCCTTACCAAAGGCGCTTCACTCCCCGGCAACGGCGCCAGAAAAGATTCTTGATGACCCACAAGTATAGGGGATCTATCGTAGCTTTTCGATAAGTAAGTGTGTCGAACCCAACGAGGAGCAGAAGGAAAGGATAAGCAGTTTTCAGTAAGGTATTCTCTGCAAGCACTGAAATTATCGGTAACAGATAGTTTTGTGATAAGGTAATTTGTAATGATTAGCAAGTGATAAAAGTAAATAAGGTGCAGCAAGATGGCCCAATCCTTTTTATAGCAAAGGACAAACCTGGACAAACTCTTATATGAAGGAAAGCGCTCCCGAGGGCACATGGGAATTATCGTCAAGCTAGTTTTCATCACGATCATATGATTCATGTTCGGTACTTTGATAATTTGATATGTGGGTGGACCGGTGCTTGGGTGTTGTCCTTACTTGGACAAGCATCCCACTTATGATTAACCCCTATTGCAAGCATCCGCAACTACAACAGAAGTATTAAGGTAAACCTAACCATAGCATGAAACATATGGATCCAAATCAGCCCCTTACGAAGCAACGCATAAACTAGGGTTTAAGCTTCTGTCACTCTAGCAACCCATCATCTACTTATTACTTCCCAATGCCTCCCTCTAGGCCCAAACAATGGTGAAGTGTCATGTAGTCGACGTTCACGTGACACCACTAGAGGGATGACAACATACATCTCATCAAAATATCGAACGAATACCAAATTCACATGACTACTAATAGCAAGACTTCTCCCATGTCCTCAGGAACAAACGTAACTACTCACAAAGCATATTCATGTTCATAATCAGAGGGGTATTAATATGCATAATGGATCTGAACATATGATCTTCCACCAAGTAAACCAACTAGCATCAACTACAAGGAGTAATCAACACTACTAGCAACCCACAGGTATTAATCTGAGGTTTGGATACAAATATTGGATACAAGAGATGAACTAGGGTTTGGGATGAGATGGTGCTGGTGAAGATGTCGATGTAGATTGACCCCCTCTTGATGAGAGGATCGTTGGTGATGACGATGGTGATGATTTCCCCCTCCCGGAGGGAAGTTTCCCAGCAGAACAGCTCTACCGAGCCCTATATTGGTTCCGCCAAGGTTCCGCTTCGTGGCAGCGGAGTTTCTTCCCCAAAGCTTGCTTATGATTTTTTTCCTCGACGAAAGACCTCATATAGCAGAAGATGGGCATCGGAGGGCCACTAGGGGGCCCACGAGGCAGGGGGCGCGCCCCCCACCCTCGTGGCCAGGGTGTGCCCCCCTCTGGAACTTTCTTCGCTTTATATTTTTTTTATATTCTGGAAATAAATTCCGTGAAGTTTCAGGACTTTTGGAGCTGTGCAGAATAGGTCTTTAATATTTGCTCCTTTTCTAGCCCCGAATCCCAGCTGCCGGCATTCTCCCTCTTAATGTAAACCTTGTAAGATAAGAGAGAATAGGCATAAGTATTGTGACATAATGTGTAATAACAGCCCATAATGCAATAAATATCGATATAAAAGCATGATGCAAAATGGACGTATCAGGGAGGCTGGCGGCGCCATAGCTCTCCGACGAGCAAAGGACGGTGCGGGGAAGCCGAGGTGTAGGGGATCAGTCTGGGACGGGCGTCGAAGGACGTGGAAGCGCGAGATCCGGCCAGGTCCTGGGCGGGGATGACGACGCAAGGACGGAGGGAGGATTCGCTGGGCGGAGGCGATGGTTCCCCGGGCGCGGGCGCACCGGTGGGAGTCGGGCTCCAGTGCAGCAAGGGTCGGGCGCGGGAAACGTGCCAGCCCGCGCTGGAGACGAGAGGGAGTGGGGTTAGGTCGGGAGGAGTGGGGTTCGTGGGAGGTGATCGCTAGGGTTCGATCGCCCCAGGGGGGGCTGTAGGCGCCGGTCGGGCCGGCCTGGTTGGCCCAGAGGCCAGCTGGGCCGTGGCCCGGTGTGGGGGGTCTCTCTTTACCTTTTTTTGTTATTTTATTTTTCCTTTTCTTTTTATTTATACTTTTCTATTTTCTTTTGTTTTAGTTACTATTTTCTATTTATTTTAGCTACCAAATGTTTTTTGTTAACTATGAAACTTTGCACATAATTCCTAGTCAACACTATAAGGTTGCACAAAAAGTTTGACGCCAATTGGAACTGTTGAAATTTATAGTTGAATGAAAATGTTTTTATTTAATCTTGTTGTTCCACTAAATGAATTCCAGTGGCAATTTTGGAACTAAATGTGGTTGGTTTCAACATGTTCATTACTTAGTGAATATTTGCCACCCAACGAACATTTTTATTTGATAGTTTGAAGAAATAATAATTTGACTTGTTATTTGAAATTTGAATTTGACTCGGTTTTCATCAAGAGGCAAAATGGCTTTAAAACATGATGACAAGGCACATTAGGGTGAGGTTACTGTAGCTAAATTATCAGGGTGTTACAAATCTCCTCCACTACAAGAAATCCCGTCCCGAGATTTAGGAGGTAGAGGAAAAGGGAGAAGGTTCTAGCTACGAAATTATAGCGAGTGTTCTCGGTCTTGGTTGCTCTTCTCAAAGAGGTCGATCCATTATGTTGAGGTCTTCATTTCTCTGTTTCAGGTCATCATGATGAAGCCGACATCCTTTCTTCGAGAACTCCATCGTACTTACAAAAGGATAAGAGGGAAAACTACAAGGACATATGTCTGCAGGTCTGATATTCGATAATTAGCTCAGGGATTTTGTCCCAAGGTATCTCTCGGGTTGAAACTTAGGAAAACATCGAGAGCAAAGTAAGAAGGTACAATAAGGAGTTTCAAGCGGATAGGCAATCGTTCGTTGCCTGAAACAGAATGTGAGAGTGGTTCAGAGCAATGGAAATAAGTATTGTGTCTGATACCAGAACTGATGATCTCCCGGAAGGTGGCTCGTGAACTAGATAAGAGACCACGCGCGAGGAAAAACTTTTGCAACAGGGGTGTACAGGAGAGCCAGGTTTCGATCTTGTGGAACTATGAGTTATGGGCCCACCATGTAGGTTAAAAGTAGAAGGAGCGGTGACATCTTGCACGGCCATGATAACAAGGCATGTCAGATGATAGTCTGTCAGTTATATCGGCAACAACATAGGTACCAAGGGCGAGGGACAAAGAGAACCATTTTCCTGCTCGTTGAACGAGGCGGACCAATAGGCGAAGTTCTCGTCCATCGGTGGTTACCAGAATGTCATCAACAATAGTAACAGGGTCTTACTGACACGGTTGTATACCAAGGTGTTTACATAAGCAGAAGAATAATACTACTTATATCATATAGATCACAAGAAGGGTTAAACAAAACAATGGAAAGAAAAATGTGATTATCAGACTAAATAGAACAATGGAAAGGAAAATATGTTTAAACTAAAAATAGTGGTTTGTTAGGGTGCCATCTATTTTATTGCTGGCCAGGGGTAATTCTCCTTTCCTAGAAAAAAATCTTTTTATTCCTGAAGCAACACTAAAGCTTTGTCTTTTCATTAAATGAGCAACGAGTAAACAACATGTACATGGTCAAATTCAAAATGGAGCAAACAAACGATTGCCCCTAAAAACCACACGGCAGGTGTGGTCAGCCCTTCATATTGATGAGTATTTGAAATAATCTTTGTGGAGGAGAAAGAAGAAGAAAAAGGACAGGACGATTGCCCCTAAATGTTTCGCCCCAATGATACATCACAACCTAGCCTCTCTCTTTATATTTCCAAATAAAGTTGTAGGCAAAGATGCAAAATTGCGGAAAAGTCAAGCATTCATCATTCCAATCTCCCATGACACATTGACACAAGCTTAAGAAGATAAGCCAGGGCATTGTTCTGGTCGCTCATTTGACTTGACCTCTTCATTCCACCAAGTGTGGGTGGAGTCAAATGTTGCCAATTTTCGGGGTGAAGGGCCTATGTTCCAAGCTAATCTTTGATCATGCACCCAAATTCTTTTTGTATATCGGCATTGGAATAGGATGCGCGTCGGGATCTCCAGGTAACATTTGCAAAGCTGGCAAAGGTAGGTCTCCTCCCTTTTGCAATTTGTCATTTGCCAAGCATATAAAATGCACTTTGGAGGTTACCAAGCTTTCAAAATTTTGGGTTTGATCAAAGGCGAAGTCAAACCAAGAAACTGGACATTGTATGCCGAGGGAGTGGAGCAGCAAGTATTGGAGGCGAGCTTCCAAATGCAACGATGTAAAAACTCCCGGATGTGCTCCGTGGATAACCCATAAGTCAAGCGCGTAGTGCTTTATAGGTTACCGTGCAAAGCACGTGCAACTTACTAATCAAGTGTTAAGAGCATCTTCAGCCACGTACCTCTAATTCGACCTCTCAAACATCTGCGAACGCGTCCGTTGACAAGGCATGTCTGCTTTGAGCCCCTATTTGTTCATCCGCGCAGCCATAATCCTCATTTTTTCCTTATATGCCGATCACTTGCACGTGATTGGTGGGGATGAGAAGAGAGAAAGAAAAGAATGAATAAAAAAGAGAAAAGATGGTCCGGGTGGGGCCATATCCTATGTGACGGATTGACCGGGTGCGCCCAGGCATGTCTGCGAGCCCTCATATCTTCCCCATATTTGGAATGGATACGAGGGTTCGCGGATAGCCCGAACATATTGGGAAGATATAAGGGATCTGGTTGGATCAAATTTTTGCTATTTTTTGCTTCTCTCTTATGTCCGGTCAGTGGTCCCCACACTCGTCCGGTCAATTTAAGAAGTCCGGCCGTAAATGCTATAAGAGAAATGGAAGAGTGATCTAAGCATGCGCCCCTGCCGTGTGTCACTAATAACCCTGGTAAAGAGAGAATCCAGTCCGCGGTTGACAGGGTTCGAACGAGACGAACACGAGTGTACGTGCCGCTTGCGACCTTCTCGAAAGTCCAACAATTTCCGGTGTATCCCAAGTCCTGTAGTGGACACACGTCTATAGCACCTCTAAAGCCATCGATCTGGGCTTGACTGTGATTACCACCATCATGTTTTGTCAAGCTCAAAACTTCATTTAGGTCAGCAAAATATTACCCAAGGAATGTTACTAATTGATGGCAAACCTTCCAATGTATCCCAGGTTTTATATCTCGCAATCACTTTTGTACCTCTCCGTAGACAGCGTCACACGCCAAACAACAGAGCTCAATGCTTCAACTCTCGTGTCAATATGATACTGAGAGTAGTCCAAAACTTCTAATTTTATTTCTTTATTCCAAAACAAACAAAGACATCCGCTTGAACCTGAACTAGCAACAGCAAAACAACTATTTATAGCCTAACGAGGTTGCAAGAGCTTCTACTCTAGTTTTACTGGTTTGAGTATCCACAACTTGTAACACCTCTAAGGAAACTACCTCACGAATTCACAAAGTTCTCGGACTATCACGACATCACCGCACAGTGACAGTTCCAAACCAGAAGACTCATTGGGTCTCGCGGCGCTCCGCCTGGGAGACCACGTTTGTTGAACTTCTAATTTTTTCTTCGGCGTCCTCGTATCAATGTTCTTCCCTGATGATGTAGAATATTGGTCGAGGTTCTTCTTGCTACTTGTGTTAGAGTTCCTTTCTTCCCGAGGGCTGGGGTTTTGTGTTAATTGACTCGGTTCGCTTGCCCTTGGTCATGTCCACATCTGTCTATTCCTCCACGTCCAGCCACCGAATCAACTCCAGCGGCCAAGTCACCTCGAACATTTTTCAAATTGATGAACTGTTTTCAAAATCAATAATATAAAAAGAATGAAATTTTGTCAAATTTGTGAACTTTTTTGCAAAGTTGATGAACATTTTCAAATGCATGAATTTTTTCTCAAATTCTTGAATTTTTATTCTTGAAAATTGAAAAAAGTTCACCGACTTTGAGAACCATTGGCCATGTAATATAGTAGTTTTTTTTTATCTGAGGCAAGTAGTATACAAGTTGTACTGTAGTTATTTTTTTTGATAAACCACTGTAGTTTTTCTTGTTTTGTGGGGAAGCTCACTGCAGGTTATAGGAGGTGGTACGATTGGGCCGCGGCCCGCAAAGCTAGCGAGCGCCAGCTAACCTTCGCGGCCCCTGAAGCGCCGCCATAGGAGCTCCCGTGCAGGGCATCCTCATCAGTGCAAAATCACGACTGAGTTATGATTCAGAGCTCTTCTTCTGCTTCCTTCACGTGACCGACGATGCGCTCATCGACACGGGCCCGATTGAAGGGCCGTGTCGTTGTTTTGATGGGTACCGGTCGACATGCAGATAAAAAGTACATGAGCCGATCAATGGCAGCTCCTGCCACAACCACAGTTCCACGCATCAGCAGTGCGTGCATCCGCTGCATGCTCTGCCACGTTACTTACAGAACATGGTACAGCGTCTTGAACCAGACAGTTACATCCACAAGCATTTCACAACATACCTCCATTTCACTTCAGAGTTCATACTAAACGATCCATAAGAAGATTACAAATTAAGCCCATGACAAGCTACAAACACTAACCATCACCCAAACATGCTTGACAGACAAGAGACAAACTTGAACGAACACCACCACATCGGCTAAGGTGAAGAACTAACATGGCACAAGCTAAGCTAGTCTGTCATCGAGATCCATGGAGACTTTACGAACCAAAGGAGCATCAAGCCCCTGCAGCCTCCAGGTCTCACCCAGACCGGGATTAATACTAGTACTATCTAATAACAGCCAAAGTGGAGGCAGCTAGGAGGCCGCCGCCGCGGCCTCGAACATAGGGACGTACTCTCCGTCAGCGCCGGTGGACAGGGACTTGTCCCAAACCCTCATGATCTGGACAGGCACGACGTTGCGGAACCTAAGATCGCCGTACCTGATCCGGACCTCGCGGGGGATGCTCCGGGGATGCACGAGCTTGACGACGAGGTGGACCGGGGACAGGTCAGGCGCCGCGAAGCAGGCGGGGTCGGTCTCCACCACGAACCCGAAGCCGCCGCAGCTGCGGTGGATGCCCTCCTCGTGGCGCTGCTCCTTGGGGTAGTCGAGCAGCGCGACGTGGGCGAGGTAGTCCGCCCGGAAGCGGAACTGGTTCCTGGGCGGCGGGTGCGTGATGATCTCAACCGAGGGGTCCTGCAAGCGTCGCTGCAGGTCGGCCATGGTCATCTCCGGGAGAGGGGGAGCCGGGGGCATGAACACGTTGATGAAGGCCGGGCGGGTCGTCCGACGCTCCCGCTCTGGGGTGGTCGCGCGGACCGCCGTCGCCGGAACTGGGACGCTGGTGGGCAGAAACACGTTGAGGAAGGCCGGGCGGCCCGAGTCGTTGTCCCACTCCGACGCCAACGCCGACGCGTCCGCAGGCGCCATTTGCAACGAGGCGGCGACGGAGGCAGCGGGACCGTTGGCGCTGCCGGGCTGCATAGTGCTGGTGGACTGGTGGTGGCGATCAGGAGCACACAGCGGTGGAGTGGACGGAGTTTGATGTGGGGAGGAAGAAATGGAGTCGAGGGGATGGCTTTAAGCACATGCGTCCGCTCATCAAGCTAGAGGAGTAGCTCGAATGGAGCCCATTCACTCCGGCCAACGGCGGTGGTGGCGCAGTAAAGGAGAGGTTGGACTGAAGCGGCGTGCAGGTTGAGTTCGGGGCCACTTTGCCATCAGCAGAGCGAGTAGTAATGTGCGCTCCCACTGCCATGAGAACTGGTTTGCCTCAGTTGGGCATTTGGGGGCGTTCAAGAAGATGACAAGGGGCGCATGGAGTGGTCGCGTCAGGGCCTCACGCTCAGGGTATGGGCAGCCAAAGCATCTCGTAGGCTATATAGCCTGCGTGTAGGTTTTTAGGTGGTGACAGGGGTCGATACCGCACTTCACACGATACCATGATAGCTAGCACGTCTCAAAATTTAAATTTGCAAGTTTTTCAAAAAGAAAAAAAATGTGTAGTTACTAGAGATGACCCAAGCATTACTCCGCTCATACATCCACATTCCACAAAAATATGTCCTGCTCCAATGCAAATATATGGAAATTAAAATGCATTCCATTTTATCATTCTCGGCCATAAATTGCAAGCCCCGCTTTTGTGGCGTCTAAAAAAAGGGAAAATAT
The DNA here is from genome assembly GCF_056163025.1 of Triticum urartu. NCBI lineage: Eukaryota > Viridiplantae > Streptophyta > Magnoliopsida > Poales > Poaceae > Triticum > Triticum urartu. The sequence continues at coordinate 154,890,818 of NC_141879.1, forward strand.
CATATACCTCCCTATGATCATTGCGACACATTTTGTGCAGAAACAAGGGGACCCGTAGTACAAATTTACACTCGTTCATCTAAACCCTAGAAATGGGCTTAGATAACAACTGGGAAGCAGCCTGTAGCTCATTTTGTCTTTTTGACCTGAAACTTGGCCACAAGGCTCACCCTTGATGACGTACTCATCAAAGAAAAATATCATATTTCACCGTCTCTTGCCACACCTGTCTTGTTTCCCTCTTTCTTGTAGGATCAAAGATGCCTTGGATGTCAACTAGAGGGGACGAATAAGTGATTATGAATTTTTAGCATTTCCTAGCTGATTTCTGAGGTAAGTGTGGAATTATAAGTTCTTTATAAATGCAACTAAGTTATACACAATATGTTACTAAAACCAAGCAAGCTACACAAGAACGCTAGCAAATAAGTAGAAACGACAGCTAAATCTAGGAAAAGAGATAACTAATGACCCATATGTGTAAGAGATTGCAACTACGAAGTATTGCAACCCAGCTTTATTGATTCGACGCACGGGGAGTAAATAATATTTATGAACATTAGCAGTTGATTTTTCAGTTCAACACACCTGAAAATATGTTACTTGCCCGAGAGAATTTATTAGTAGCAAATGCGATGAAGTGCTTACTGTTTGATTAACATAGAGTGACAAAAGTAGAAATACCAAGCAGTTGCCAAATACAAAGTACCTTAAAGACATCAATAGTTAGCAAAAGTGTAGGCATGAGGATGGATAACAGGATATTGTGTGGATATAATTGAAAATGTAATAGCAGTAACAAAGGGTGTTAGCAATCTAGCTCATATTCATCAACATATGTGGGCATGCATTAAGTATTTAGTTGTGCATACTTGCAATAAGAACTTGCACAACATTTTTTGTCGTACCCTCCCATTTCAATGAGATCCTAAGCAAAATTAAGGGTAATTAAGTTACCCCTTCCACAAAGTAGTGGATCAAAACATTAACATCATGAGTACATGTAATCCTCAAATTACAGTCACCCCCTTTGATATCCGGATTATTGTCACTTTGGGGTCTCCAGTTTAAAACTATAACATGTGCATAAGACTAAGTTATGATCCAAACACATAGATATTTATGAAAATAGATATGCTTCATATCTAAAATCATGGCACTCGGACCCTGGTGACAAGAATTAATATTAAGCGTAGCAAAGTCATAGCATTATGAATCTCTTAACATATATGACACTAGGTATCGCCATATATTAAATCTGATAACTATTACATAAGGCATCTTATCCAATTCCCCTCCACCTCATGTGCCTATAGGAGAATTACTCACACATGGGCGAGAGATAATGATGGTGATGATGGAGAAGGAGCTGGTGAAAAAGATGGCAAAGGACACCCCCACCCCCTCTCTGAAGACTAGATCAGCCTCTAAACAGCCCTCGAGGAAAAGGTCAGTGAAGGCAGGGCTCCACCCTATAGAAAAATGGGTAAAATCCTTCTTTAAGGTTTCTCATCCGGGGAACATATTGTTGGGGAACGTAGTATTTCAAAAAAATCCTACGAACACGCAAGATCTATCTAGGAGAAGCATAGCAACGAGCGGGAAGAGTGTGTCCACGTATGCTCGTAGACCGAAAGCAGAAGCATTTAGTAACGCAGTCGATGTAGTCGAACATCTTCGCGATTCAACCAATCCAAGCACCGAACATACAACACCTCCGTGTTCAGCACATGTTCAGCTCGATGACGTCCCTCAAGCTCTTGATCCAGTTAAGGCCGAGGGAGAGTTCCATCAGCACGACGGCGTGGCGATGGTGATGATGAAGTTATCGGCGCAGGGCTTCGCCTAAGCACTATGACGATATGACCGAGGTGTGTAACTGTGGAGGGAGGCACCGCACACGGCTAAGAGAAGACTTAGTGTGCCTTTGGGGTGCCCCCTGCCCACGTATATAAAGAAGGGAGGGAGAGAGGCCGCCCCCTAGGGGCGCGAAGAGTATGGACTCCTACTAGGACTTCCAAGTCCTAGTACGAATCCCTTTCCTTTTCGGAGTAGGAGAGAAGGAAAGAGGAAAAGAGAGAGGGAGTAGGAAAAGGCAAGGGGGCGGCGCCCCTTCCCCTAGTCCAATTCGGACCCATGGGGGGTGGCACCACCTCCCCTTGGCCTGCCTCCTCTTTTCCCGTATGGCCCAATAAGGCCCATTACTTCTCCCGGTGAATTCCCGTAACTCCTCGGTACTCCAAAAAATACCCGAATCTGTAACACCTTGCATTTTGTAACATTTCATTTGCATTAATAAAGCATTAAAATTTAGATCAACAAAAACTTCTGCATTATTTGGCTTTTATTTTGGAGTTGGATTTCTCTATGTGGTTTTTCAAGTGCTCTTTAAAGTCAACTACTCCACCTTCTGTACTTCATCTCCTTGCCCCAAACTTCTGCCCAATGATCATGCCATGTGCATAGTGCAATATAGTATTTTCCTACAAAAATAATTTGGCCAAATAGTATTTTCAAAAAATAGTTTTCCAAAAACCCTTGAATTGAGGTTTGCACTACAAGTACTTGATTTGGGGTATGAAAAATATTTCAAAAAGTATATTTGAAACCTATTAGATAAAGGATTCCCATAAACCACAAAGATATAATTTTAAAAGTTACTTTCCCATTTTATTTAAAAGTTTTTTCTTAAGGCCAGAAATGGTCTTTAATAGGGAAAAATTATTTTATTGTTTTAAAAATATTTGAGAAAAATCAGGGAAACTCAGTGGACATATATTTTCCATATATATGAGTTTCAACACATGGTCATGATCAAAATATTGGACAAAACCTCCCAAAACCATTTCTGCCCATTTCAAGGATTTGAAATATTTCTACAGGAAATATTTTCATAAAAATCCAAGGAAAATCGAGCAAGTCACAAATGCATATTGTTATCACCATGCAAAGCCTCATGTCAATTAAGGTCATTTTGGTTCACCAAAATGCCCCAAAACCCTCTCTGACCAGAAACAAATTTGAACAAGTTTGTACTACCAACTTTCTCTCCTTGATCCCAACTTTTGTGAGCATGTTCACATGACCAAATGAGGCCACTAAACCAAGTGGTGCATCAAGGGGAAGTGATTTGCTCAACTAGATCTACACAAGTTCATTTCTGCTAATTTCTAGGGTTTACAAAAGTTGCATTGGCAACTTTTCCCAAATAAGCTCCAAATTGGTGGAAGACCCTAATTATATGTGTCATTTCACCCTGTGGAGTCTCATGGCAATTGGAAATATTTTTCTTACCCAAACCATTATCAAACACCTTCTGCCACTTTTCAAAAATCACCATTTTGACCACTAACACTATTCTCCTTGAGCTCAACTTTTTACCACAGCTCCTCCTAGTCCTATCCTACCTCCGGTAACTCTTCCCTGGCCTCAGCTCAATGATTAAAGGGTAAAATACCCCCATTTACCTCCCTGGACAGCCCCTCTCTCCCTCTTCTTCTACCCCTCTCCTCTCCTACTTACTCCCCAGGGCATCCAAGGCCACAGCCCACTTCTTTACTTCCCCCTAGAGCTACCAGACCCCTTTGGACGTGCCCATGTTGCATAAAAAATGGCTATGCCAGCCATTTGCACGCTCTGGAGCGCGCTACAGTGCGGGAGCACTGTAGCCGCCCCCTTCCAACCGCCTCCGGCCACCTCGGGACTCCCCAGCACGCCCGACGATGCGCCTCGGCGTCCGCGGCACGCTAAACCCTGGCCCCCCTCTTCCTTCTCCCTCCTCTCGCCCCAGCTCGCACGCGCGCTGGCCGCCCGAGCGCGCCAATGGCACGGCTCACACGCGCGGCGTCTCTGACCCCTCCCCGCTCTCTCCCTTAGCTTCCCTCGGCGTAGTCCACACCTAGCAACACCCCAGACACGGCGCCAGCTCCTCCTGAGCCTTGTGGCAACGAGCAGGAGCTCACCGGCGCACGGGTCCACGGCACCCCGCCGTTCGCCTATTTAAGGGCCTCCCCGAGCCCTCCTCTCCTCACCACTCGCTCTCTCACTCCCCTAATCATCCCCCTGCACCCCAGTTCGTCTCCAGGAGCACCCGAGCTCGAGATCGGGCTGGAGCTCCGCCGCTTCGTCTCGCCGGAGTTTGCGAGGTACAGGCCTTCCCCGCTCCTCCTTTGCCCCGATCTGAAACCGCCTCCTCCCACTGATCATTTCCCCTCTCTCCCTCGCCTCGTTTGCAGCCGGAGTCGACCGGAACGGCCACCACCCGAAGCTCCTCCGCCGCAAGACCTCGTCGCCGGCGAACCAGGCCACCCCGGCGACCGCAACCACCTCCACCTGAACGGCGACTCTGCACTGAGTCCAACAGTGCCATCATCTCACCCCGCCGTGCCCTACTTCGCCGCCGGTGAGCACGCCGGCCCTCTGGTCGCGAGGTCAGAGATGACAGGCGGGCCCCGCCTGTCATCCTCACCTCTCTCTCACCCCCCCCCCCCTCTCCCACTGGCAGATGGGCCCCGCCCGTCAGGCTCAAACCTGGCGCGCGCGCGTGCGCCGGCTTGGCTAGGCCGCGTTGCTGGCTGGGTCGCTGCCCTGCGGCTGTTCTGGCCCAGCAGGCACAGAGCCCTTTTTCCTTTTCTTTTTTTGTCACTTTTCCAAAAATTCCACAGGATTAAATATTAATCCAAATGGAACAATTCCAGTCGCTAAAATCTTATAAAAATCCCACCTGTTTAATGATGTAATTTTCACCCATGTCCAAACAACTTTTATGTACTGTCCATATTCAAATTCAAATTTGAATATATTTAGACCCCTCTAAAAATCCATTTCTTCTCTTCTGCCACTCCAAATCCAAAACTAGTAATTTTTCCCTTCTTAGTTTTCATCCTAATATTTAACAAAAATAAGTTGACATTTTTCTGAGCACCTTGGTTTTTCTGTTTTATTATTACCTTATTTTTTCTCGTTATTATTTGTGACGATAGATTGCGTTGCCGACGAAGGAGTTGGACCAGAAGACTTTGAAGACCCAGAAGACTTTGTTGAGCCAGGCAAGCAGCCCTTTGACAATGTCTATGAAACCATTTTTATCCATGACATATAGCACCATATTGTTGTTGCAAGGGAATCATAATGAGGTGGAACCACTTTGATGGTTTGCCTCCATTACTTCCTCGTTGATACTTGCATTGTGCATGACCCTACCTCCTTATGAGGGTTATGCCGGTGGGAGTAGATAGGATGCTAAAGTAGTGCTACGCAAAAAGGGACGGGAATATGCATGGTGATGGAGACATAGTATTTTCAAAAGACTTTTCGAAAACCCCATCGGGTGACACTTATGCCCGGGGGAGATGATGAGTTGGGTAGCCACTTGATGACGAAGTGGTGTTCCGAGGCAAGTGTGTGTTGTTTTCAAAATGGATTGGTTTAAGTTGCGACCGTTATTCCAACCTTACATGCGCAACCACTCTACCCTTATATGGGAAAGGGCATTATTGATTACCTAGGCCGATACTAGCTTGGAGCCCGCATTACTAGTGACGGGGGAGAGTTGGTGCTCTCTCTCGGGACGGGGTCGTGCCAGGTAGGGCGGCCAAGAACATTTTTATGGGGCACCGGACACACCGTTGGTACCCCATGCTAGTGGTATGTGATGAATATGGGAGCAAGGCTCCACAATTTTAAGTTGTGAAAGGTTGGGCACGGGGGTTACTACCAATCGAGTGGACTCCATGTTAGTGTCGTCTAGGGAAAGATAGTGATCGGGTGCTTACCCCGGGTACTTGAGGTACCGCGGGTCGTGGATGACACGGAAGTTCCTCGGATCTTGTGGGTAAAGTGTGCAACCTCTGCAGAGTGTAAAACTATTCGAATAGCCGTGTCCACGGTCAAGGACAGCTGGGTAACCGCTCTTGGGCTACGTCCACTTGTTTACAAACCAGTGTGTGTGGGAAGTACTTCTTGGGTCAAGTCAAAGGACTTGACATGAATGAGTTGGGTTGGAGCCCACTCCCTTTATGTTGATATATGTAACCAACCCCTATGGTTACTTGAATTCATGCGATGCATTGTTTACCAGTTATTGAACATGTCATAACACAACAAAAATTAGCTTTCTGCAAAAATTTACCTATGTCATGCATTGTTGTATCTTGAGCCAAAACATGGGTTGCTTGGGGGTACATTCAAAGTACTCATTGGCTTGCCACTAGTTATTTAATTGGCCAGGCATGGAAGAACCGGAGTTCGAAGAAGAGTTCTTTGGAGACGAACATGCGAACTAGGACGTTTCCCAGTCAGAATGCCTGTAGGGTTAAGGCAGATGGCATGGGTTCTACTTATCGACGAAGATTTCCGCTGCTTAAGTTTATTTGATATTCAACCCTTGTGGCTTTATCTATGTAAGACTTGACCATAATGGTCATAATTTGTGTAAGACGGTATGTATGGATGTAAGACTCTTGTTATTCAGCTTCTGTGTGTTCAGTGAGCATTTATCTCTGGGATCACTGTACACGTGCATTCGGCGATCACGACTTATGAGTCGGGGTCCCCACAAAGCTGGTATCAGAGCCATCCTGACTGTAGGAAGCCTTAGTTAGCATGGACGTTAGTTAGCTTGAGACCATCTAAACTTCTCTTCTTTTCTAAAGCTTACCCCACCCAAGATATATTTCCCTTATTGACCTCTCCCATTCAACCTTTGTAGATGGCTGCCGTACCCGAAGACTTCCTGACCATCGGATTTCCCGTGCTTCTCGAGGATAGCCTCAAGAAGTGCCAGTTTCACTGAGCCCCCATTTTCACCTACCATGAGCATTGGATCAATGACACCGAGACGGAGTATCATGTGGAAGTGATCGTGAAGGCTAATGACTCTCCAACAAGCTGGTTCTTCGAGGGACCCCAGATGGCAACACTGGTTCTTGCCGTCGAGACGACAACCCTCAAGGCACTCACCCGCCTCCGAGACCTTCTTCCAGAGATGGCAGACGACTTGGCAACCCGCTTCTTGCCTTTCGGAAGGAAGGTGAGGATGAGAGCAGTGCGCCAGCTCCACCATTAGAAGAAGGACTTCCACTCCGATTCCAGACCTACTTCAGCCTTTGTGCAGATAGTTTGGCACAACACTTGGCCTCGGAATCAATGGAGCTCCGAAAGGAACTTCATGAGACCAAGGCACTTCTTCGCCAAGCACAAGAGAAGACGGATAGGATCAAGAAGGAAGGTGCTCCCCCTGGTCAGCCCGCGATCGCATACCGAGGCGGAAGACCCCCAAAGGATGGGGAACCACCACATCAGCACCGCATGAGCGCAAGGGATTACCGCAAGCTCTTCACACCACCGGCAAAGCAACGACGTGTTGAGCTCCTCCACTCCCCCACCCCTTCGAGCAATGAAGGAAGTCAGGCCACCGATGACGAGGAGGAAGACCCAGAAGAGCCAGACTATGTGACCGAGCATTCCACCACTTAGGCATCATTCGCAACCTGGATATGCCCGTTAGTAACCCCTACAGTAGGATAGGTCGTGTACCCCTATGCGAAGTCGAGTCCTTGTAATGGTTCATATGAAGCCATGTAGTGTTGTGTTTGCTTTTGATGTGTTTGATGGACATCGTGCTTTCCTACGGGAACTTGTAAGCGACTACATCACCCATTTGGATTTTAATGAATGTGTTTGGCCTTTTGGCCCTTGCATGAAAACAATTAGTGTCATACAAACCCCCTTACTAGGCATCCCATCTATATTGCTTTCCCCATCTTTCCCAATCATGAGACCTTGACCGCTCCAACAGGATGCCTGTTGTAACTCGTACTGGTACCTCTACCCAGCAGCAAGAAGCCGGAGGTTCAGCCGGAGCAGAAGCTAGTCAGGACCAAACCCAAGGACAAGCTCCACCACCGCCACCACCTCCAAACATGGACATGGCTCAGCTTCTCCAAGCCTTCCGAGAGGAACGCCAAGCCAACACTGCAGCCCTCCAGATGATTTCTCAAGCTGTCAATCGCCAACCGGCGGGAAACGGCAATGGACGTTCTGCGTTGGTGGAGTTCAAGAAGCATGCACCACCCACCTTCATCAAGACTGCTGAACCCCTGGATGCAGACGACTGGGTCCGCACCATTGAGGATCTGCTGGAACTAGTCGGATGCACTGAGGACCGTGAGAAGGTGGCATATGCTGCTCACTGTCTCGGGGGAACTGCCAGAGCTTGGTGGGATGGATTCAAGGCCATGCATGCTGAGCAAAACATCACTTGGAATGACTTCAAGGCAGAATTCCGCAAGGCCCACATTCCTTCCGGAATCATGGCCATCAAGAAGCGTGAATTCCGAGCCCTGAAGCAAGGAAGTAGCACTGTCAAGGAGTACATGCAGAAGTTCAGTGTTCTCTCAAGGTATGCTCCTGAGGATGTCAGCACTGATACTGCCAAAAGGGAGCGCTTCATGGAAGGCCTTAACCAGACTCTGCAGTACTCGCTTGTTGTGTGTGACTGCCCAACCTTTCCTGATCTGGTGAACAAGGCACTCATGCTTGAGGACAAGCGACGTGCTTTGGACGATACTCGTAAGCGCAAGATGATCAGCAAGGGTAGCTCCAACGACCAGAGGCCTCGCCCGTGGCAGCCAGCCCCGGTCAAGCCAACCTATCAGCAGCCAAGAGCCCCTGCACCTCGCACCAACTATCAGCCTCAGCCGTATGCCAACCCCAGGCCAACTTACAACAACCCCAATAACAATGTCGGCAAGAGCAGCAACCCCAATCAAGTCACTTGCTTCGGATGTGGTCAGCCAGGACACTACTCCAAGAATTGCCCTAACAAGAAGCCCGACGCCTCGCGCCCTAATGCGCAGAACCCAGGGCAAGGCCGTGGAATGCCACCAAGGAACCAAGCTCCCCGCAACCCGCCCAACAACGGCAAGGGTCGTGTGAATCATGTCACTGCAGAAGAAGCCCAGGAAGACCCGGACGTCGTGCTGGGTACGTTCCTTGTTAACTCAGCACCTGCAACTGTCTTGTTTGATTCTGGAGCCACGCATTCATTTGTCACCCAAGAGTTTGCATTAAAAAGTGGCATGACCCCTACACCCCTGAATAACCCTATGGTGGTGCAAACCCCCAGAGCAGAGATGAGAGCCAAGATAGGATGTAAAGGAGTCAGAATTGTCATTAATGGGGTAGACTTCCTAGCAGACCTTATCGTCTTAAGATCACAAGGCTTGGATGTGATCTTAGGAATGAATTGGCTCATCAAGCACCAAGGCTTGTTAGATTGCGCCAACCAGACCGTCACTGTAACCAATGACCGAGGAGTCGAAGTTAAATTTGCCTCCAACCCCTCCTCTGCTCAAGCCAACCAAGTCAACTGTCTGACTAAAGTCGGATTGGAGCAAGTGCCGGTGGTATGCGAATACCCTGATGTCTTTCCTGATGAGCTATCGGGAATGCCTCCAGACCGAGACATTGAGTTCATCATTGAGCTCATGCCCGGAGCAGGACCCATCTATAAGAAGCCCTATAGAATGGGATCGGAAGAGTTAGCAGAGTTGAAGAAGCAACTGGAAGAGCAGTTGAGGAAGGGATTTATCCGCCCTAGTGCCTCCCCTTGGGGATCACCTGTTCTGTTAGTGGCAAAGAAGGAAGGTACCATCCGCTTGTGCGTTGACTACCGCTCCCTCAATGAAGTTACAATCAAGAACAAGTATCCACTTCCCAAGATTGAAGATCTGTTTGATCAACTCAATGGGGCCAAGGTGTTCTCCAAGATCGACCTCAGATCTGGGTACTACCAGCTGAAAATCAGACCCCAAGATATTCCGAAGACGGCATTTGTAACCAGATATGGCCTGTATGAGTGCACGGTCATGTCCTTTGGATTGACCAATGCCCCAGCTTACTTCATGTATCTCATGAATAAGGTCTTCATGGAATATTTGGACAAGTTTGTCGTTGTCTTCATTGATGACATTCTTGTCTTCTCAAAGATGGAAGAAGAGCACGAGCAACACTTGAGGATGGTCCTAGACAAGCTTCGAGAGCACCAACTGTATTCCAAGTTCAGCAAGTGCGAATTTTGGCTGCGTGAAGTTGGATTCTTGGGTCATGTTTTGACCGAAGAAGGATTGTCGGTCGATCCCACTAAGATTGAAGCCGTGACTGAATGGCAATCCCCAAGCAATGTGAAGGAAGTCAGAAGCTTCCTCGGACGTGCAGGATATTACCGCAAGTTCGTTGAAGGATTCTCAGGCATTGCACGACCCATGACTCAGCTCTTGAAGAAGGACAAGAAGTTTGAATGGACGCCGAAGTGCGAAGAAAGCTTCCAGGAGCTGAAGAAGAGATTGACCACCGCCCCAGTTTTGGCCACACCAGATATACACAAGGAATTTGTGATATATTGTGATGCATCGAGAACCGGACTGGGAGGTGTTCTGATGCAAGAGGGCAGAGTCGTAGCTTACCTTTCGAGGCAACTACGGCCTCATGAAGAGAACTATGCTACTCATGACCTCGAGTTGGCAGCTGTAGTTCATGCCCTGAAGACATGGCGACATTACCTCCTAGGGAAGCGGTGTGAGATATACACGGATCACAAAAGTCTAAAGTATATTTTCACTCAGAAGGAATTGAACATGAGGCAAAGAAGATGGCTAGAGTTGATCAAGGATTATGACCTTAGTGTTCAATACCACCCTGGAAAGGCTAATGTGGTAGCAGATGCATTAAGCAGAAAGGCTTGTTCCTTGAATGCTATGCTTAAGGACAGGCTACCCGCCTTGTATGAAGAACTTGAAAGCTTCGGGTTGGAACTGGTTGCACCAGGATTCTTAGCCAACCTCGAAGTTAGGCCTACCTTGATAGATGATGTTAAGGAAGCTCAGAAGGGACACGAAAGTATTGAAGGCATCAAGAGGAAGATCAAGGCAGGCAAGGCCCCAGGATTCTCAGAGGATGAGCAAGGAATTGTGTGGTTTGGGAATCGCATTTGGGTACCCAACAAGATTGAGCTCAAGAATTTGATCTTGCAAGAAGCTCATGACACCCCGTATTCCATCCACCCCGGAGGAACCAAGATGTATCAAGACCTAAAGGAAAGATTCTGGTGGCATGGCATGAAGAGAGAGATAGCCACTTTCGTCGCTAAGTGTGACATATGCCAAAGGGTCAAAGCTGAACATCAGCGACCCGCTGGATTGTTGCAGCCTCTCCAGGTGCCTGAATGGAAATGGGATAAATTCGGAATGGACTTCATCACTGGATTACCCAGATCAAATAAGGGACATGACTCCATCTGGGTCGTAGTCGACCATTTGACCAAAGTAGCCCATTTCATTCCTGTCAAAACGAATTACAAGGGAAACCAGCTAGCCAGCCTCTACATCAACAGAATCGTAAGCCTTCATGGTGTTCCCAAGGAGATTGTGTCAGACCGAGGAACCCAGTTTACCTCAAGATTCTGGAAGAAGTTCCAAGAGGCCATGGGGACCAAGTTGTCCTTCAGCACTGCTTTCCACCCACAGACCGGAGGTCAGATAGAACGAGTAAATCAGATACTCGAAGACATGCTCCGAGCCTGTGTCTTAGCATATGGAGCTAGGTGGGAAGATTGCCTCCCTTTCGCCGAGTTCTCCTACAATAAAAGTTATCAGTCAAGCCTCCAGATGGCATCATTTGAGGTGTTGTACGGACGCAAGTGTCGCACACCCCTCAATTGGTCAGAGACCGGAGAAGGACTAGCCTTTGGGCCCGATATCCTCCGTGAAGCAGAAGAGCAAGTCCAGCTTGTCAGAGAGCGTTTGAAGGCTGCCAAGTCAAGGCAGAAGAGCTACGCTGACTCATGTCGGAGAGACATGACCTTCCGAGTTGGAGACCATGTCTATCTCTGGGTCACACCTCTCAAGGGAACCCATCGCTTCCATGTCAAAGGAAAACTCACACCAAGATACATCGACCCCTTCGAGATCACTGAACGGCGAGGAGAAGTGGCTTACCAGTTGGAACTGCCACCTGAACTATCCGATGTGCACAACGTATTCCATGTGTCACAACTCCGGAAGTGTCTCCAAGTTCCAGACAAACCTGATCTTTACAAGGACGTCGATCACCAAGCCATTGACCTTCAGCCCGATTTGACCTACCGCGAGAGACCCATCTGCATTTTGGACGAGGCTGAACGACGCACTCGAAGCCGCACCATCAAGTACTTCAAGGTCCAGTGGAGTAACCACACAGAAGCAGAAGCAACATGGGAACGTGAAGACTACCTTAGATCCGAGTTTTCGTATCTCTTTAAAGCCTAGTTTAGGAATCTCAGGGACGAGATTCTTGTAAGGGGGGTAGGTCTGTCACACCCTGCATTTTGTAACATTTCATTTGCATTAATAAAGCATTAAAATTTAGATCGACAAAAACTTCTACATTATTTGGCTTTTATTTTGGAGTTGGATTTCTCTGTGTGGTTTTTCAAGTGCTCTTTAAAGTCAACTACTCCACCTTCTGTACTTCATCTCCTTACCCCAAACTTCTGCACAATTATCATGCCATGTGTATAGTGAAATATAATATTTTCCTACAAAAATAATTTGGCCAAATAGTATTTTCAAAAATTAGTTTTCCAAAAAACCCTGAATTGAGGTTTGCACTACAAGTACTTGATTTGGGGTATGAAAAATATTTCAAAAAGTATATTTGAAACCTATTAGATAAAGGATTCCCATAAACCAGAAAGATATAATTTTAAAAGTTACTTTCCCATTTTATTTAAAAGCTTTTTCTTATGGCCAGAAATGGTCTTTAATAGGGAAAAGTTATTTTATTGTTTTAAAAATATTTGAGAAAAATCAGGGAAACTCAGTGGACATATATTTTCCATATATATGAGTTTCAACACATGGTCATGATCAAAATATTGGACAGAACCTCCCAAAACCATTTCTGCCCATTTCAAGGATTTGAAATATTTCTACAGGAAATATTTTCATAAAAATCCAAGGAAAACCCAGCAAGTCACAAATGCATATTGTTATCACCATGTAAAGCCTCATGTCAATTAAGGTCATTTTGGTTCACCAAAATGCCCCAAAACCCTCTCTGACCAGAAACAAATTTGAACAAGTTTGTACTACCAACTTTCTCTCCTTGATCCCAACTTTTGTGAGCATGTTCACATGACCAAATGAGGCCACTAAACCAAGTGGTGCATCAAGGGGAAGTGATTTGCTCAACTAGATCTACACAAGTTCATTTCTGCTAATTTCTAGGGTTTACAAAAGTTGCATTGGCAACTTTTCCCAAATAAGCTCCAAATTGGTGGAAGACCCTAATTATATGTGTCATTTCACCCTGTGGAGTCTCATGGCAATTGGAAATATTTTTCTTACCCAAACCATTATCAAACACCTTCTGCCACTTTTCAAAAATCACCATTTTGACCACTAACACTATTCTCCTTGAGCTCAACTTTTACCACAGCTCCTCCTAGTCCTCTCCTACCTCCAGTAACTCTTCCCTGGCCTCAGCTCAATGATTGAAGGTTAAAATACCCCCATTTACCTCCCTGGACGGCCCCTCTCTCCCTCTTCTTCTACCCCTCTCCTCTCCTACTGACTCCCAGGGCATCCAAGGCCACAGCCCACTTCTTTACTTCCCCCTAGAGCTACCAGGCACCTTTGGACGCGCCCACGTTGCATAAAAAATGGCTATGCCAGCCATTCGCATGCTCCGGGGCACGCTACAGTGCGCTCCCGCACTGTAGCCGCCCCCTTCCAACCGCCTCCGGCCACCTCGGGCCTCCCCAGCACGCCCGACGATGCGCCTCGGCGTTCGCGGCACACTAAACCCTGGTCCCCCTCTTCCTTATCCCTCCTCTCGCCCCAGCTCGCACGCGCGCTGGCCGCCCGAGCGCGCCAATGGCACGGCTCACACGCGCGGCGTCTCTGACCCCTCCCCGCTCTCTCCCTTAGCTCCCCTCGGCATAGTCCACACCCAGCAACACCCCAGACACGGCGCCAGCTCCTCCCGAGCCCTGTGGCAACGAGCAGGAGCTCACCGGCGCACGGGTCCACGGCACCCTGCCGTTCGCCTATTTAAGGGCCTCCCCGAGCCCTCCTCTCCTCACCACTCGCTCTCTCACTCCCCTAATCATCCCCCTGCACCCCAGTTCATCTCCAGGAGCACCCGAGCTCGAGATCGGGCTCGAGCTCCGCTGCTTCGGCTCGCCGGAGTTTGCGAGGTACAGGCCTACCCCACTCCTCCTCTACCCCGATATGAAACCGCCTCCTCCCACTGATCATTACCCCTCTCTCCCCCGCCTCGTTTGCAGCCGGAGTCGACCGGAACGACCACCACCCGAAGCTCCTCCGCCGCAAGACCTTGTTGCCGGCGAACCAGGCCACCCCGGCGACCGCAACCACCTCCACCTGAACGGCGACTCTGCACTGAGTCCAACGGTGCCATCATCTCACCCCGCCGTGCCCTTCTTCGCCGACGGTGAGCACGCCGGCCCTCTGGTCGCAAGGTCAGAGATGACAGGCGGGCCCCGCCTATCATCCTCACCTCTCACTCGCCCCCTCTCTCCCACTGGCAGCTGGGCCCTGCCCGTCAGGTTCAAACCTGGCGCGCGCGCCGACTCGGCTGGGCCGCTGCCCTGCTGCTGTTTTGGCCCAGCAGGCACAGAGCCCTTTTTCCTTTTCTTTTTCTATCACTTTTCCAAAAATTCCATTGGATTAAATATTAATCCAAATGCAACCATTCCAATTCCTAAAATCTTATAAAAATCCTACCTGTTTAATGGTATAATTTTCACTCATGTCCAAGCAACTTTTATGTACTGTCCATATTCAAATTCAAATTTGAATATATTTAGACCCCTCTAAAAATCCATTTCTTCTCTTCTGCCACTCCAAATCCAAAACTAGTAATTTTCCCCTTCTTAGTTTCATCCTAATATTTAACAAAAATAAGTTGACATTTTTCTGAGCACCTTGGTTTTTCTGTTTTATTATTACCTTATTTTTCTAGTTATTATTTGCGATGATAGATTGCGTTGCTGACGAAGGAGTTGGACCAGAAGACTTTGAAGACCCAGAAGACTTTGTTGAGCCAGGCAAGCAGCCCTTTGACCATGTCTATGAAACCCTTTTTATGCATGACATATAGCACCATATTGTTGTTGCAACGGAATCATGATGAGGTGGAACCACTTTGATGGTTTGCCTCCGTTACTTCCTCGTTGATACTTGCATTGTGCATGACCCTACCTCCTTATGAGGGTTATGCCGGTGGGAGTAGATAGGATGCTAAAGTAGTGCTATGCAAAAAGGGACGAGAATATGCATGGTGATGGAGACATAGTATTTTCAAAAGACTTTTCGAAAACCCCATCGGGTGACACTTATGCCTGGGGGAGATGATGAGTTGGGTAGCCACTTGATGATGAAGTGGTGTACCGAGGCAAGTGTGTGTTGTTTTCAAAACAGATTGGTTTAAGTTGCGACCGTTATTCCAGCCTTACATGCGCAACCACTCTACCCTTATATGGGAAAGGGCATTATTGATTACCTAGGCCGATACTAGCTTGGAGCCCGCATTACTAGTGACAGGGGAGAGTTGGTGCTCTCTCTCGGGACGGGGTCGTGCCAGGTAGGGCGGCCAAGAACATTTTTATGGGGCACCGGACACACCGTTGGTACCCCGTGCCAGTGGTATGTGATGAATATGGGAGCAAGGCTCCACAATTTTAAGTTGTGAAAGGTTGGGCACGGGGGTTACTACCAATCGAGTGGACTCCATGTTAGTGTCGTCTAGGGAAAGATAGTGATCGGGTGCTTACCCCGGGTACTTGAGGTACCGCGGGTCATGGATGACACGGAACTTCCCCGGATCTTGTGGGTAAAGTGTGCACCTCTGCAGAGTGTAAAACTATTCGAATAGCCGTGTCCACGGTCAAGGACAGCTGGGTAACCACTCTTGGGCTACGTCCACTTGTTTACAAACCAGTGTGTGTGGGAAGTACTTCTTGGGTCAAGTCAAAGGACTTGACATGAATGAGTTGGGTTGGAGCCCACTCCCTTTATGTTGATATATGTAACCAACCCCTATGGTTACTTGAATTCATGCGATGCATTGTTTACCAGTTATTGAACATGTCATAACACAACAAAAATTAGCTTTCTGCAAAAATTTACCTATGTCATGCATTGTTGTATCTTGAGCCAAAACATGGGTTGCTTGGGGGTACATTCAAAGTACTCATTGGCTTGCCACTGGTTATTTAATTGGCCAGGCATGGAAGAACCGGAGTTCTAAGAAGAGTTCTTTGGAGACGAACATGCGAACTAGGACGTTTCCCAGTCAGAATGCCTGTAGGGTTAAGGCAGATGGCATGGGTTCTACTTATCGACGAAGATTTCCGTTGCTTAAGTTTATTTGATATTCAACCCTTGTGGCTTTATCTATGTAAGACTTGACCATAATGGTCATAATTTGTGTAAGACGGTATGTATGGATGTAAGACTCTTGTTATTCAGCTTCTGTGTGTTCAGTGAGCATTGATCTCTGGGATCACTGTACACGTGCATTCGGTGATCACAACTTATGAGTCGGGGTCCCCACAGAATCACTCAGAACCTTTCCGATGTCCAAATATAGCCTTCCAATGTATCGATATTTACCTCTCAACCATTTCGAGACTCCTCGTTATGTTCGTGATCTTATCCGGGACTCCGAACAACTTCGGTCATCAAATCACATAACTCATAATACAAATCATCATCGAACGTTAAGCGTGCAGACCCTACGGGTTCGAGAACTATGTAGACAAGACCGAGACACATCTCCAGTCAATAACCACCAGCGAAACCTGGATGCTCATATTGGCTCCTACATATTCTACGAAGATCTTTATTGGTCAAACCGCATAACAATATACGTTGTTCCCTATGTCATCGATATGTTACTTGCCCAAGATTCGATCGTCGGTATCATCATACCTAGTTCAATCTCGTTACCGGCAAGTCTCTTTACTCGTTCCGTAATACATCATCCCGCAACTAACTCATTAGTCACATTGCTTGCAAGGCTTATAGCGATGAGCATTACCGAGAGGGCCCAGAGATACCTCTCTGATACACGGAGTGACAAATCCTAATCTTGATCTATGCCAACTCAACAAACACCATCGGAGACACCTGTAGAGCATCTTTATAATCACCTAGTTAAGTTGTGACGTTTGATAGCACACAAGGTGTTCCTCCGGTATTCGGGAGTTGCATAATCTCATAGTCAAACGAACATGTATAAGTCACGAAGAAAGCAATAGCAATAAACTAAACGATCATAGTGCTAAGCTAACGGATGGGTCTTGTCCATCATATCATTCTCTAATGATGTGATCTCGTTCATCAAATGACAACACATTTCTATGGTCAGGAAACTTAACCATCTTTGATTAACGAGCTAGTCAAGTAGAGGCATACTAGGGACACTCTATTTTGTCTATGTATTCACACATGTACCAAGTTTCTGGTTAATACAATTCTAACATGAATAGTAAACATTTATCATGATATAAGGAAATATAAATATCATCTTTATTATTGCCTCTAGGGCATATTTCCTTCAGTCTCCCACTTGCACTAGAGTCAATAATCTAGTTCACATCGTCACGTGATTTAACACCAATAGTTCACATCTTTATGTGATTAGTTCACATCTCCATGCGACTAATAACACCCAAAGGGTTTACTACAGTCAATAATCTAGTTCACATCGCTATGTGATTAACACCCAAAGAGTACTAAGGTGTGATCATGTTTTGCTTGTGAGAGAAGTTTAGTCAATGGGTCTGCTACTTTCAGAGCCATATGTATTTTGCAAATTTACTATGTCTACAATGCTCTACACGGAGCTACTCTAGTTAATTGCTCCCACTCTCAATATGTATCCAGATTGAGACTTAGAGTCATCCGGGTCAGTGTCAAAGCTTGTATTGACGTAACCCTTTATGAAGAACTTTTTGTCACCTCCATAACCGAGAAACATGTCCTTATTCCACTATGGATAATTTTGACCATTGTCCAGTGATCCACTCCTGGATCACTATTGTACCATCTTGCCAAACTCATGATGAGGTACACAACAGGTCTGGTACACAGCATAACATACTTTATAGAACCTATGACTGAGGTATAGGGAATGACTTTCCATTCTCTTTCTATTTTCTGCCGTGGTCGGGTTTTGAGTCTTTACTCAACTTCACACCTTACAACTCAGGCAAGAACTCCTTCCTTGACTGATCCATTTTGAACTCCTTCAAAATCTTATCAAGGTATGTACTCATTGAAAGTCTTATCAAGTGTCTTGATCTATCTTTATAGATCTTGATGCCCACTACGTAAGCAGCTTCACCGAGGTATTTCTTTGAAAAAATCCTTTCAAACACCCCTTTATGTTGTCCAGAAAATTCTACATCATTTTTGATCAATAATATGTCATTCACATATACTTATCAGAAAGGTTGTAGTGCTCCCACTCACTTTCTTGTAAATACAGGCTTCACCGCAAGTCTGTATAAAACTATATGCTTTGCTCAACTTATCAAAGCATATATTCCAACTCCAAGATTCTTGCACCAGTCCATAGATGGATCGCTGGAGCTTGCACATTTTGTTAGCACCTTTAGGATTGACAAAACCTTCTGATTGTATCATATACAACTCTACTTTAATAAATCCATCAAGGAATGCAGTTTTGATATCCATTTGTCAGATTTCATAAAATGTGGCAATTGCTAACATGATCCGGACAGACTTTAAGCATTGATATGAGGGAGAAAATCTCATCGTAGTCAACATCTTGAATTTGTCAAAAAAAACCTTTTTGACAAGTCAAGCGTCGTAGATAGTAACACTACTATCAGCGTCCGTCTTCCTCTTGAAGATCCATTTATTCTCAATGGATTCTATCTCAGATTTCATGGCCTCAATCCATTTTGCGGAATCTGGGCTCATCATCGCTTCCTCATAGTTCGTAGGTTCGTCATGGTCAAGTAACATGACTTCTTGAAAGTGCAACTATCCCTAGGTGGTTTTGGTAATTCATAACAACATATAGCTCATTGAGCTAATGCTATTCCAAGATGATTATTTCAGGAAAGCTCAATGATTGGCATGGCATGGATGTGAAAGTGGAACCCTCAAAATGCTAAGGAAAAAGGATTAGCTCAAGCTCAAAAGCTCAAGACTCTTCATTTTATATTTTAGTGATCCAAGATCACATTGAGTCTTTAGGAAAAGCCAATACTATCAAGGAGGTATGAGGTGTTGCTTAATGAGCCTCTTGCTTCATGTGCTTAGTGATATGCTCCAAAAACCCTCAACTACTTTCCCATATCCACATTTGACCTAAACCCTAAGCCAAACTCGGTCCTACCGATTCTTCCTATCCGGCGCCACCGAGTTTCACTTGTCATTAGCCACTTCCAAACCCTAGCAATTCGGTTCTACCGATAGGGATCTCGGTCTCACCGAGATGGGATTGCAAACTCTCTGTTTCCCTTTCGTAACTTTTCGGTCTCACCGAAAGAGCGAATCGGTCCCACCGAGATTGCAATGTAAATTCATTGTTTCCCCTTTGTAACTTTTCGGTCTCACCGAAAGAGCAAATCGGTCCCACCGAGTTTGCCTGACCAACTCTCTGGTTAGCTAATTACCAAATTCGGTCTCACCGAGTTTGTGTAATCGGTCTCACCGAGATTACGTTATGCCCAAACCCTAACCATATCGGTCCTACCGAGTTGCATGTCAGTCCCACCGAAAATCTCTAACGGTCACTAGGTTTACATTTTCGGTCCGACCGAGTTTGTTGATTCGGTCCCACCGAGATTGGAAAACTGTGTGTAACGGTTGGATTTTGTGTGGAGGCTATATATACCCCTCCACCTCCTCTTCATTCGGAGAGAGAGCCATCAGAACACATACACCATTCCAACTCATATGTTCTGAGAAATAACCACCTACTCATGTGTTGAGACCAAGATATTCCATTCCTACCATATGAATCTTGATCTCTAGCCTTCCCAAGTTGCTTTCCACTCAAATCTTCTTTCCACCAAATCCAAATCCTATGAGAGAGAGTTGAGTGTTGGGGAGATTATCATTTGAAGCACAAGAGCAAGGAGTTCATTACCTACACACCATTTGTTACTTCTTGGAGAGTGGTGTCTCCTAGATTGGCTAGGTGTCACTTGGGAGCCTCCGACAAGATTGTGGAGTTGAACCAAGAAGTTTGTAAGGGCAAGGAGATCGCCTACTTCGTGAAGATCTACCGCTAGTGAGGCAAGTCCTGTGTGGGCGATGGCCATGGTGGGATAGACAAGGTTGCTTCTTCGTGGACCCTTTGTGGGTGGTTGCTTCTTCGTGGACCCTTCGTGGGTGGAGCCCTGTGTGGACTCGCGCAACCATTACCCTTTGTGGGTGGAGCCCTGTGTGGACTCTCGCAACCGTTACCCTTTGTGGGTTGAAGTCTCCATCAACGTGGATGTAGGATAGCACCACCTATCCGAACCACGGGAAAAACATCCGTGTCTCATATTGCGTTTGAATTCTCCAAACCCTTCCCTTTACATTCTTGCAAGTTGCATGCTTTACTTTCCGCTGCCAATATACTCTTTGCATGCTTGCTTGAATTATGTGATGATTGCTTGACTTGTCCTAAAATAGCTAAAATCTGCCAAGAACTAAAATTGGGAAAAGGTTAAGCTTTTATTTGGTCAAGTAGTCTAATCACCCCCCCCCTCTAGACATACTTTTGATCCTACAAGTGGTATCAGAGCTTTGGTCTCCATTTGCTTTGATCTCCATAGCTTTGGTGGTCATAGCCTTGGTTTCACAACGTAGGAGAGTATGGCGTCTAGCGAGGGAAATTACCGCCGTAGAGGTCCCTACTTTGATGGTACTAATTTTGCTAGTTGGAAGCATAAAATGAAAATGCATATTCTTGGACATAACCCCGCCGTTTGGGCTATTGTGTGTGTTGGTTTGCAAGGTGACTTCTTTGATGGGAGAGAACCAAACCGTGAAGCTACCGCGGATGAGTTGAAGATGTTGCAATACAATGCTCAAGCTTGTGATATTCTCTTCAACGGATTGTGCCCCGAAGAATTCAACAAAATCAGCCGTCTTGAGAATGCGAAGGAAATTTGGGACACTTTGATTGATATGCACGAAGGTACCGACTCCGTCAAGGAATCCAAGTTGGATGTGCTTCAAAGCCAACTTGACAAGTTCAAGTTGAAGGATGGTGAAGGTGTCGCTGAAATGTACTCTAGGCTTGCTCTCATCACAAATGAGATTGCCGGCTTAGGAAGTGAAGAGATGACCGACAGATTCATCATCAAGAAGATTCTAAGAGCCTTGGATGGAAAATATGATACCGTGTGCACATTGATCCAAATGATGCCCAATTACAAAGATCTCAAGCCAACGGAGGTGATTGGAAGAATTGTTGCTCATGAGATGTCACTTAAGGATAAAGAGGAACTTCACAACAAATCAAGTGGTGCCTATAAAGCCTCATGTGAAGCCCCTACATCATCAAGTGAGAAACAAGACTTCAATGAAGAATTGAGCTTAATGGTGAAGAACTTCAACAAGTTCTACAAGAGTAGAAGCAAAGATAGAAGCTTCAAGTCAAGGTCCTACAATGACAAAAGATCTTCTAGTCGAGAGCGAAACTGCTACAGTTGTGGAAGACCCGGACACTATTCCAATGAGTGTACGGCTCCCTACAAGAGAAGAGAAGATTCTCCAAAAAGAAGAAGCAAAGAATCACCACCAAGAGAGAGGAGGAGTAGAGATGATCGTTATGAACGAAGATACTCACGGAGAAGCAAGGATTCGGAAATGAAGGAAAAATCATCAAGGAGCTACACAAGATGAAGACATCAAGCTCATGTTGGTGAATGGGTATTCGGCTTCGACTCCGACAGCCACTCCGAGAGAAGTTATCACTCCGACTCCGAAGATACTCAAGATGAAGGTGTTGCCTGTCTAGCACTTGTGTCAACCAACTCCTACGACATATTTGACTCACCAAATGAAGGAATTGGAAGATGCTTCATGGCCAAAGGTCCTAAGGTAACACACCCCGAGTATGTTGATTTCAATAGTGATGAAGATGACTTGTTAGGTGATGATTTGCTTGTTGACAACTCTAGTGATGAATACTATGATGAAACGTCAATTAAACATGCTAATCAAGATAAAACGAATGACAATGATAAGGAGAAGATTGAGGCTCTAACTAAAGAACTAAACACTCTTAAGTTAGCTCATGAAACTATCTTCGAAGATCATTGAGAACTTTTAAGAGCTCATGAGAAATTACGCTTTGAAAAGCTCAATATTGAGCAAGAGCATGAGTTCTTAAAAGCAATCAATGATGATCTCCGCAAGAAAATCTCTTCTTACATTGCCAAGCGTTTACTCTTATCCACTTACATGCCTCAAGTCAAGTCTAGTAACAAGAACAAGAAAGATTCTTCCTCTAGCAGTAACAATGATCATGCTAAATCCAATATTGTTGCTTCTAGTAGTTCTCTTGATTCCACTAATGATTCTCTTAGCCAAGTTACACTTGAGCAAGAAAATAGTTTATTGAAGGGAATTATAGAGAAAGGAGTGTACAAAAGTCTTGCCGGGAGTAAGCAATTCGAGGAAATTGTGCGCAAGCAAGGAATGCACCGGAAGAATCAAGGTGTTGGTTTTGAACGAAAGTTCAATGCCAATGGAGTTGAGTGGGAAGAAGATCAATACCCCAAGACAAAGTTTGTTCCTCAACAAGAGAAGTATACTTCTTTCAAGGGGACACAAGCTCAAGATGATCTTCCACCACAAGACTACAAGCAAAAAGGCAAGGACAAGCTTCAAGAGGAAATTGACGCATTTGAAGAAGCTCCTAAGACCTTAGTCAAGTGGATTCCCAATACTACTTCAAGTTCCACTTCATCAAGTACGACTACAACTCCAAGGATTCCCATCAAGATGATGTGGATCCAAAAGAAGAAGAACTAGAGAGTTCTTGAGGGTGACTCCGCCAACATACTTCACTCTTATCATTTTGGCAAGAACAAGTGCAATCAACTTCCACATCTTGCACTAGTTCAAGGAGTCACAAACCCTTTTGTTGGTAAGACAAGGGACAAGGTAACCTAAAAGTTTTCATGGACATCATCTTTTGTGTGCATCACTCTATGTCTATGGATATCCTTGTTTGTTCCTTGTGGGACTAACCCATGTAGGTATTGAAAGTGCAATTCACTCAAATGGATAGCTCCAAGTGATCTACATCAACATTGAGCATCCACATCTTTAACATCTACATGAAGTCATCATCGACAAAACCCAAGGTTAGTTCATCCCTCTTAGGGGGGATATCACATCTAGGGGGAGCTTTACTCTAAGACTGAGCTAAAGCAACTCTAAAGATGTGAACACAACAATGCTTTATGTAAAAGTGGTAACCCCACTTGAGCTTAAACGATGAGTATGACCTATGATCAAGTGCTCTCACTTGACTCCTAAGTCAATATACTCATATATAGATGACCTTGTCATCGCAAATTGCTTGATAGATGCTAGAATTGGTTGTGCATGCCTTGCCACATATTTCATTTGCCATCTTATTGTGTGAGCATGCTGGTTGCATATTTTGCTCATTCTAGGACATCCACTTGTTGTTTTGATTGTTTGGTTTTATTTTCTTTTGCCAAGTGGATGGACAAGAATGCCTAAGTACCTCCTCTAGCTATCTATGCTTTTCTCGTCTCAAACTCTATTCATGCTGCATCACAAAATTTGATCAAGTCAGATTCGAACCACTCTGTGTGAGGAGCGCTCGGAGTCCCCGATCCGTCATAGACTTAAACTTCCAAAACCTCTTTATGATTCTCGGTCTGACCGATACCCCACTTTCGGTCCTACCGAGATCATTAAGTTGATCTAGGTTTTCGATCTCGGTGCAACCGATTTGAAAATTTCGGTCACACCGAGTTTCAGTAACTGCCTGTAGTTATGAATCTCGGTGCCACCGAGTTGTTCCACTCGGTCACACCGACAGGGTCGGGCTATATATAGTCACGGGAAAAATTTGGAAATTTCCGAACCCCTTCGCCCGCGCGATAGCCTGCTCTGCCAACGTGGTCTCCGGATTGTCTTCTCGCCGCCAGCTGCCTCCAGTCGCTGGTCTCCGTCGCCGTCAACGGGAATTCTGCCCCGCCGTTGCTGCCGTAGTGAGTCTCCGCCGAACTAGGGTATGGACTCGATCACAGTGCTATTCCCCGTCCGATTCCTAGCACATTGTGTTCTTCATGATTCTTGCCACAATTGAAACACTCCTATCCAGTCAATACGCCCGTAGATTAGCTTTGATTCGAAAATTTTAGGGTTAGGTTTCCGCCGAAACCATCTCGGACCCACCGAGTTGAAAAACTCGGTCCCACCGATTTGGCTTATGCCATTGCACAAGTGAGACTCGGTCTGACCGAGAATTACTTATCAGTGTGACCGATTTTGGAACTCTGTGAAACCCTAGCAGTCTCGGTGCCACCAAACTGTGACTCGGTCCTACCGAGTTCACTAGTTTAGGTTCCAAAACTGCTTCGGTATCACCGAGTTTGAAAATCGGTAGATCCGAGATGATTTCAGTGGGAAACTAAAACTAAGTTTTTAGATCATTCTTTTGCAAAAATCTCTGCATTTTGTGATGCTCATCTTTTCTACCTCATCTATAAACTGTTCACAGGGTCAGCAGTCAGAGTTTGCAACATGTCTGATCAAAGTGACAGCCAGAACATGTCAGAGCAGCAGGTGCACATGAGTGAGGGCACTAGTCCCTCCAGCTCTTCAGATGAGGGCAGCAGGAGCACCCCTAGCAACTTGCCAAAAGCTGCCACCAGACAGAGGAAGAAGAGAACTTCTGATTCCGAAGATGAAGATTATGTGGCAGAGGAAGAGGCCACATCAAAGAGAGTTGAGCCAGCTCAAGGCACAAAGCCAGGGCTGAAAATCAAAAGGCCAGCAGGCAGGCAGCCCATGTCAAAGGCAAGAGCTTCAACTGAGAAGCCTGCACCCAAAGAGCCATTTGCTGCTGAGGGAAAGAAAAGAAAGGAAAGGGTCAAGAAGACCGTAGCCAAAGTGCTAGGAAAGGCTTCCATCATGGAAGAGGAAGAGGAAGAAGAGGTAGCTGCACCAGCACCCAAGGCACCCAAGCTGATGGGTGATGCCATAAGATCAGGGGCTACTGCATCTAAGCCCAAAGCTGCCTCCAAGCCAAAACCAAAGAGGAATACAAGGAGCATTCCTGCAGCTGAGAAGAACAAGGCCCCAGTGCCTGAGACTGTTGCTGAAGAAGAGGATGAAGAGCAAGTTCTGAGAAAGCTCAAGCCCAAGATCCCAGACCACAACGATGCGCATCCTGTGGCTGAGGACATGAAGCTCAGGAGAGATTCAGGGCTGAGGAAGTGGAGAGAAGCAGACCCGTATGCTTCAAGGAGGAGGACTGCTGTTGACTACAGATTCCACACTAAGGAACAGCAGGACTTCTATGAGACAGTGCTGCTTGATAAGAAGCCAATAGTCTGTGATATGAGATGGGTTGACTGGCAGTACATCAAGGACAATGAGGAGCACTATCCTGGAGTGCAAGACAGCTTCATAGCTTGTGGAGTAGCTGACTTTGTTGGGCAGAAGCTCACAAAGTGGAATGAGGAGCTTATAATGCAGTTCTACTCCATAGCACATTTTTATTCAGATGGGAGGATCACATGGATGTCTGAGGGTACAAGGTACCAATCCACAGTTGCTGAGTGGGCACAGATCATTAATGCCCCAGAGGAGCATGATGATGACTTGGACATATATGCCAAGAAGAAGATGGACCATAACTCCATGTCCAATATGTACAAGGAAATTCCCAATGAAGCTCTTGACACCTTCAAATTTGGGTTTGTGCATTACCTTTTGTCAGGGCTGCCAACTATCAATTGGATCTTGAGGCACACCTTATTGCCCAAGTCTGGAGATCACAAGATGATCATAGGCCATGCT
The DNA here is from genome assembly GCF_056163025.1 of Triticum urartu. Classification (NCBI taxonomy): domain Eukaryota; kingdom Viridiplantae; phylum Streptophyta; class Magnoliopsida; order Poales; family Poaceae; genus Triticum; species Triticum urartu. The sequence continues at coordinate 154,916,926 of NC_141879.1, forward strand.
ATCAACTTGCTACATGTATTTGATGTACCTCAGAAGTTCAAGGTGATGAGCCTCATAGTGGAAACTATCAAAAGGACTGCAGCAGATCAGAAGAGGAGTTGCAGATATGCCTCTCAGATCCAGGAGCTCATTAACTCCAAGATGGGCACGGGCATATATTTATTGGACAAGGAACACCTGCCCATCCGTCCAGATTTTGAGGACAATCAAGTTGTCATGACTGAGAACGAGCCATCATCTGCCCAAGCATTCGCAAAGAAGGAGAAGGCAAGGAAGGAGAAAGCTGCCAAGATGCCAACTCAAGAGGAGGCATCTGAGTATTTCTTGAAGACCAAACAAGAGCAGCTTGGTTACCTGATTGCATCCACCCTGCGAATTGAGCAAGGACTAGCCACCCTAACTCAAAACCAGGCAAGCCTAGAGAGAATCATGGAACAAAAGTTCTATGACTTGGATGTCAAGGTAACGGAGATTCAGACTGCAGTGGAGCAGCTCCAAGATGATATGCAGGAGAGGAGAGGCAGGACTACCACTCATGCCTTTGCCAGAGTGCCACGAGGTCCGAGGTCGTCTGCCGTGCCAGTTGCGGACACAAGAGCCACCACCTCAGCACCATCTACAGCCTCAGTTCCACCAGCTCCAGCATCTACTTCAGCTCCAACTCCAGCGTCTACTTCAGCGTCTACAGAAGCCTTCGTCCTTGGAGTGATCCGAACTCCACCACCACCAGAAGATCAAGCCTGAGCGTCGATCTAGTACTATGCATTTTCTAGGAACTTTTTGGTAACTTGTTGCCAAAGGGGGGGATGTATAGATCATAGGCTTCGAGAGAGAGTGTTGCTTTTCTCTCTTGCTTTATTTGGTGGTTTTTCAAACTTGTTTGCTTTTGAGTGCTTGAGATACTACGTCATTATCTGTGAGACATTGATGATCATGTGTTTGATCATAAGCTACACTTAATGCTATTATCTTATCTACGTCATTATCTTGGTGATGAGTGCATGTATTTCATTCTTATCATTTTAAGCGCTCCACCAAGATGTATGTGACATGGAAGAGTAACCCATGACTCTAACTCCTTGTGCATTTGCAGTCCAAAGCAAATTTTAAATATGCACAAATTTAGGGTGAGCTCTTACTTATCACATACTTCGCAAAGCGACGATATATTTCATGCTTATTATCATTTGTCGAAGCTTTGATCTATATGTTGTCATCAATTACCAAAAAGGGGGAGATTGAAAGTGCAACTATCCCTAGGTGGTTTTGGTAATTCATAACAACATATAGCTCATTGAGCTAATGCTATTCCAAGATGATTATTTCAGGAAAGCTCAATGATTGGCATGGCATGGATGTGAAAGTGGAACCCTCAAAATGCTAAGGAAAAAGGATTGGCTCAAGCTCAAAAGCTCAAGACTCTTCATTTTATATTTTAGTGATCCAAGATCACATTGAGTCTTTAGGAAAAGCCAATACTATCAAGGAGGGATGAGGTGTTGCTTAATGAGCCTCTTGCTTCATGTGCTTAGTGATATGCTCCAAAAACCCTCAACTACTTTCCCATATCCACATTTGACCTAAACCCTAAGCCAAACTCGGTCCTACCGATTCTTCCTATCCGGCGCCACCGAGTTTCACTTGTCATTAGCCACTGCCAAACCCTAGCAATTCGGTTCTACCGATAGGGATCTCGGTCTCACCGAGATGGGATTGCAAACTCTCTGTTTCCCTTTCGTAACTTTTCGGTCTCACCGAAAGAGCGAATCGGTCCCACCGAGATTGCAATGTAAATTCAGTGTTTCCCCTTTGTAACTTTTCGGTCTCACCGAAAGAGCAAATCGGTCCCACCGAGTTTGCCTGACCAACTCTCTGGTTAGCTAATTACCAAATTCGGTCTCACCGAGTTTGTGTAATCGGTCTCACCGAGATTACGTTATGCCCAAACCCTAACCATATCAGTCCTACCGAGTTGCATGTCAGTCCCACCGAAAATCTCTAATGGTCACTAGGTTTACATTTTCGGTCCGACCGAGTTTGTTGATTCGGTCCCACCGAGATTGGAAAACTGTGTGTAACGGTTGGATTTTGTGTGGAGGCTATATATACCCCTCCACCTCCTCTTCATTCGGAGAGAGAGCCATCAGAACACATACACCATTCCAACTCGTATGTTCTGAGAAAGAACCACCTACTCATGTGTTGAGACCAAGATATTCCATTCCTACCATATGAATCTTGATCTCTAGCCTTCCCAAGTTGCTTTCCACTCAAATCTTCTTTCCACCAAATCCAAATCCTATGAGAGAGAGTTGAGTATTGGGGAGACTATCATTTGAAGCACAAGAGCAAGGAGTTCATTACCTACACACCATTTGTTACTTCTTGGAGAGTGGTGTCTCCTAGATTGGCTAGGTGTCACTTGGGAGCCTCCGACAAGATTGTGGAGTTGAACCAAGAAGTTTGTAAGGGCAAGGAGATCGCCTACTTCACGAAGATCTACCGCTAGTGAGGCAAGTCCTGTGTGGGAGATGGCCATGGTGGGATAGACAAGGTTGCTTCTTCGTGGACCCTTTGTGGGTGGTTGCTTCTTCGTGGACCCTTCGTGGGTGGAGCCCTGTGTGGACTCGCGCAACCATTACCCTTTGTGGGTGGAGCCCTGTGTGGACTCTCGCAACCGTTACCCTTTGTGGGTTGAAGTCTCCATCAACGTGGATGTAGGATAGCACCACCTATCCGAACCACGGGAAAAACATCCGTGTCTCATATTGCATTTGAATTCTCCAAACCCTTCCCTTTACATTCTTGCAAGTTGCATGCTTTACTTTCCGCTGCCAATATACTCTTTGCATGCTTGCTTGAATTATGTGATGATTGCTTGACTTGTCCTAAAATAGCTAAAATCTGCCAAGAACTAAAATTGGGAAAAGGTTAAGCTTTTATTTGGTCAAGTAGTCTAATCACCCCCCCTCTAGACATACTTTCGATCCTACACTTCTAGAACAGGATTACCGTACCACTCTGGTGCGGATCGTACTTTGGTTGACCTACGAGGTTTGGTAGTAACTTGATCTGAAGTTTCATGATCATCGTTGTTAGCTTCCTCACTGATTGGTGTAGGAATCACATGAACTAATTTCTGTGATGAACCACTTTCCAATTCGGGAGAAGGTACAATTACCTCATCAAGTTCTACTTTCCTCCCACTCACTTCTTTCGACAGAAACTCCTTCTCTATAAAGGATCCACTCTTAGCAACAAAGATCTTGCCTTCGGATCTGTGATAGAAGGTGTACCCAACAGTTTCTTTTGGGTATCCTATGAAGACGCACTTCTCCGGTTTGGGTTTGAGCTTATCAGGCTGAAACTTTTTCACATAAGCATCGCAACCCGAAACTTTAAGAAACGATAGCTTAGGTTTCTTGCTAAACCACAGTTCATACGGTGTCGTCTCAACGGATTTTAGACGGTGCCCTATTTAACATGAATGCAATTGTCTCTAATGCATAACCCCAAAACGATAGTGGTAAATTGGTAAGAGACATCATAGATCGCACCATATCTAATAAAGTACGGTTACGACATTCGGACACACCATTACGTTGTGGTGTTCCAGGTGGCGTGATTTTCGAAACTATTCCACATTGTTTCAAATGAAGGCCAAACTCGTAACCCAAATATTCGCCTCCGTGATCAGATCGTAGAAACTTTATTTTCTTGTTACGATGATTCTCAACTTCACTCTGAAATTCTTTGAAGTTTTCAAATGTTTCAGACTTGTGTTTGATTAAGTAGATATACCCATATCTGCTCAAATCATCTGCGAAGGTCAGAAAATAACGATACCCGCCGCGAGCCTCAACACTCGTCGGACCGCATACATCGGTATGTATTATTTCCAATAAGTCAGTGGCTCGCTCCATTGTTCCGGAGAATGGAGTCTTAGTCATCTTGCCCATTAGGCATGGTTCGCAAGCATCAAGTGATTCCAAAAGCCCACCAGCATGGAGTTTCTTCATGCGTTTTACACCAATATGACCTAAAGGCAGTGCCACAAATAAGTTGCACTATCATTATTAACCTTTCATCTTTTGGCTTCAATATTATGAATATGTGTATCACTACAATCGAGATTCAATAAACCATTCACCTTGGGTGTATGACCACAAAAGGTTTTATTCATGTAAATAGAACAGCAATTATTCTTTGACTTAAATGAATAACCGTATTGCAATAAACATGATCCAATCATATTATGCTCAACGCAAACACCAAATAACATTTATTTTAGGTTCAACACTAATCCTAAAGGTAAAGGGAGTGTGCGATGGTGATCTTATCAACCTTGGAATTACTTCCAACACACATCGTCACCTTGCCCTCAACTAGTCTCTGTTAATTTTATAAGTCCTGTTTCAAGTTACTAATCATACTAACTGAACCAGTATCAAATACCCAGAGGCTACTATGAATACTGGTAAAGTACACATCAATAACATGTATATCATATATACTTTTGTTCACTTTGCCGTCCTTCTTATCCGCCAAGTATTTGGGGCAGTTCCACTTCCAGTGACCATTTCCTTTGTAGTAGGAGCACTCAGTTCCAGGCTTGGGTCTAGCTTTGGGCTTCTGGGAGTGGCAACTTGCTTTTCATTCTTCTTGAAGTTCCCTTTCTTTCCCCTGCCCTTTTATTTGAAACTAGTGGTCTTGTCAACCATCAACACTTGATACTTTTCTTGATTTCTACCTTCGCCGATTTCAGCATCGCGAAGAGCTCAGGGAATCATTTTCATCATCCCTTGCATATTATAGTTCATCATGAAGTTCCAGTAACTTGGTGATAGTGACTAAAGAACTCTATCAATCATTATCTTATCTGGAAGATTAACTCTCACTTGATTCAAGCGATTGTAGTACTCAGAAATTCTGAGCACATGCTCACTGGTTGAGCTATTCTCCTCCATCTTGTAGGCAAAAATACTTGTCAGAGCTCTCATATCTCTCAACTCGGGCATGAATCTGAAATACCAATTTTAGCTCTTGGAACATTTCATATGCTCCATGGCGTTCAAAACATTTTTTGAAGTCCTGGTTCTAAGACGTAAAGCATGGTGCACTAAACTATCAAGTAGTCATCATACTGAGCTTGTCAAACGTTCATGACGTGTGCATCTGCTCCTACAATAGGTCTGTCACCTAGCGGTGTGATACGTCTCCATCATATCTACTTTTCCAAACACTTTTGACCTTGTTTTGGACTCTAACTTGCATGATTTGAATGGAACTAACCCGGACTGACGCTGTTTTCAGCAGAATTGCCATGGTGTTATTTTTGTGCAGAAATAAATCTTCTCGGAATGACCTGAAACTTCACGGAGAATATTTTTGGAATATATAAAAAAATACTGATGAAATAATCAAGGCTAGGGGCCCACACTCTGTCCACGAGGGTGGGGGCGCGCCTACCCCCTGGCCGCGCCCCCTGCCTCATGGGCCCCCTGGAGCTCCACCGACCTCAAGTCCAACTCTATATATTCACGTTCGGGGAGACAAAACAGAGAGAAGGATTCATCGCGTTTTATGATACGAAGCCACCGCCAAGCCCTAATCTCTCTCGGGAGGGCTGATCTGGACTCTGTTCGGGGCTTCGGAGAGGGGAATCCGTCGCCATCGTCACCATCAACCATCCCCCATCACCAATTTCATGATGCTCACCGCCGTGCGTGAGTAATTCCATCGTAGGCTTGCTGGACGGTGATGGGTTGGATGCGATTTATCATGTAATCGAGTTAGTTTTGTTAGGGTTTGATCCCTAGTATCCATTATGTTCTGAGATTGATGTTGCTATGACTTTGCTATGCTTAATGCTTGTCACTAGGGCACGAGGGCCATGATTTCAGATCTGGACCTATTATGTTTTCATGAATACATGTGAGTTCTTGATCCTATTTTGCAAGTCAATAGTCACCTATTATGTGTTATGATCCGGTAACCCTGAAGTGACACTACTAGGGAAAAGGCTAGCAGCAGCGCGGGTTCTAGGTATATCAGTAGCGCGGGGACCGGCGCTACTAATAAGGCGCTACAGCTAACCCGTAGCACTAGCGCGTGCACACCCGCGCTACTTCTATACAAGTTTAGCAGCAGCGCGCTTCGTGGAAGCTCGCTACTGCTAATAGCTCTAGCGCGCTTTGCCTGGACGCGCTACTGCTACTGTGGCGTTGCTGCTAACTTTTCTCCACTCGCTACTGCTAATTTTAGTAGTTTTTTTCTGCATATTTCTTTTGTATTTGAATAGGCTTTATACAATAATCTTTAGCATATGATACACATACAAATGTAATCATGGCATATACATACAAATAGTCTCATCAAATCATGCCATCATCATAATCATCATCCAACACAAAGTGGTCTCTCGTCATCATCTCAAAAATAGCGATACAAATCTCGATTACTTGCAACTACATCGTCATCCATCTAAACAATGATATACATGAGAAGAGCTATCACTTTGCGTGAACCTAAACTAACTACTGGCTATCGCTCGGAAACCAGAAACCGTTACACCTGGGCCTGACATTCCGGCCACTCATCGTATACTCCTGGCGTAGCACTTCTTCTCCATCGATGATCTATACACCTGCATCATCACATGAGTCGATGATATACAACATATATAGTTGAGCAACAGAAAGAGATAGACTTGGCAAAAATAGAAGCAACATATCATAAGCATAAATAACAAAGTTCATCGTACCCAAAATGCCCTAACTAGAGTGATCTTCGCTAGTCGAGGAGGACGGTTTAATTACATCACAAATAAAGTTTCGTCGTGCATAATTCAAAGTTTCGTCATACAGATAGTATGGACTAAACGGACACATTGTCATATATCGACAATCACTCCATGTCGTGCCATCCATCCAAGTCAGGGAGATAGTCCCCGAGCTTAGTGAAAGGCTTCAGGTCGAGACGCTGAGCGGCTACGCGTGTTCGGACATCTTCCCGCGACATTTGTCCTTCTTCGTCGAACATCCCTGTTTTTTCGACGACCTCCTTCATGATGATTTGGGCAAGTTTGCGCTAGACGTGATAGAACTCAGCTCGAAGTCGATGATCCTCGATATCTCCTAAGTTCTTTGCCCATTGCATAATATGGGCATCGCCGGATGTAGGTGACATGCGAAGGTTCTGGTGATCCCGTCTGTACTCCAGCATCTGGTGTAGGACATAGAATCCATCATTAAGAGAATCACTCGGTTGCTGGATGCAGCAGAAGTCGGTCTTATGGCCGAAGGCGGGCCTGCCGTCCTTTTTCTTCTTGTCCTTGACCTCTCCACCCCATGCGTCGTAGTAAAACATAGCACTGTCGAGAACAGACTTGATGTGGGTGTAATCCTTTTTGTTAATGTTCTTCGATGAGTCCAAGTAAAGAGCGTGGGAGTATCGGGGGTAGAGGATGATGAGGACGGCGCGCCCGCCGCTGTGCAAAATAAGTACACCTCAAATTAATTAGCCTCCACCGTGCAAATGAATGATTGAAATCAAAGGAAGGATATCCGCATGGATGACTTACATGGGATGATAAGGCACGAGAATCGCCTCCTTGTCCTTATTGGCGAGCATGAAGTTGACGATGTATTCCCTCGCGTATTCACAGTGCTTTGCGCAGACTCCCAAGAAGGCCTCGTGCATGAAGTACGGGTCAGCGACACAGATATAAGGTATCTACTCAACCCCGATGAGGTAGTTCATGTGCAAAGCATAAAGGTGAAAAAATGCAAAATCCAGCTTCTTCAAGTGAAACATGTCGAAGATGTAATCGAATCGAAGGAAGAACTTCTCCGCGGGGAATGTGTCGACGTACGAAAATCCCTGCGGCACGTTAACCACGTAGAGTGGGTATCCTGGATTTTTTGAAGCGATGAGGCCTTTCTCTATCCGTAGCACATCATCATGAAGTCTCCTTAAATCGCCGAATCTGGCCCGCAGCGCTGCTTCAGGTAGGATTGGTTGACCGGGGATATGCCATTTTGCCGCACCGGGGATATCTATACGGTCTTGAACCCGAGGCTGCTGAGGCGGCTGGATCACAGAAGCAGCTTTTTTGCCTTTCCTCGGTCTCTTCCTAGACTTCTTTACTACCGGAAGGTTGTCCATAATACATTTAGACTCCGAAGGCGGCAATTCAGGCGCCGACTCATGAGGCTCAAACCTTAAGTAGGCGCTAGTATTGACATACTGTTGAGTGTCATCCTCATCCTCATCTATGGCGACGTCACCAGCGACTAATGGAGTAGGCGAGGTGTTGATGTTCATACCTAACTACGTGCTCGTGGTGTGCTCCCGGCCGCCTCCAGACAAAGCAGACTCTTTGGCCACAATAGGACCCACCCATTGCAACAATCACCAAGCCGCCGCGGGGTCTCGCCGTCATCCCCCACTAGTACCGGAGGAGCTAAATTCTCGTGGCCCAGTTTGACACTGGCCACAGAAACCTTGAAGACTTCTGGGGGGATCGGCCGACTGTGGAACAATGGTTCCTTTGGCTCCATTATCGTCACCTTCCCCACGTCCACCTTCTGGTCACCGATGGTGTACAATATAGTGCACGGGGTTTCGTCGGCCTGCAAAGAAAAGTCTGCGACGTGAGACATCCGAAAGGCAATGAAAACGGGAGATTATACATTTATTGAAGGGGGCCAGTGTGACAGATACTGTGAGGGCGTTAAGCTCAGCCAAAGACGAAGCACCGCCGAGCATGTCCGGTGCCGGAGCTAGTGCCGGAAGGTGCGGAAGCTGGTGCGGGAGCAGGTGCAGGAGCAGGTGCAGGAGCCGGTGCGGGAGCAGGTGCAGGAGCCAGTGCCGGAGCAGGTGCAGGAGCCGGTGCGGGAGCAGGTGCAGGTGCTGGTGCAACGCTAGTCGAGTTGCTCCTGAGGAAGTCAGCAAGGGGAAAGTCCGCTGTATGTTTTTTGGATTTTGCCTGCTCTAATTGAAAACGGTCGGAACCAAGGTAGTAGACATATCTACAAGCACCTGTTTTGCGGCAGCTACCGCTGTTGCATCTGTCTCAGATGATTTCTTTTCAACCGCAATCTCAACCTTCTTATCGATGTTTTTTTCAGTTAACCTCCGTCTTTCCTTTCTCTCCTCCGTGGTCCCACGGTAGTACTTCTTCCACGTGGCGCCGTCTCCAACATCGTGCACGTGTCCATACGACGGTCGAGTCTCCACCATGAGTCCTTTCAATATGTTCAACGCCCGGTTGAATGGAGTGTACCACTTGGGCCTCGCCAACGCCTCAGACGGCGAGTCGCTTTCGGCCGCAATCCTGTGTTGCTCTCTCTGCAAAAGGCACAAGGATCGTTTACAAATATGACTAACGTGCAGTCGAATTGATCAGAAACTAAAATTACCAGCAGTCTAATGAACTCCTTCGTGACCGCGTTCTTCTCGAAAACCTTCTTCATTGGGTCCCAACGGTGTCGGGCCCAGAGGACGTCACGCTCCTGCGGGACGGTGAACTCCGCCAAGGGGTCTGGGATGCCCAGACTCGCGGCTTCCGCGTCCTCCTTGGCCCATATGGACCTCTTCCCGCCGTAACCACGGCTTCTGAGATGGTGGCTCCCAATGTTCTTCTGTTGAAGCCCCTTCATGTACTCTGACTTTTTTTGGCATCTTCGGCCTCGCAAGCCGCCTTGAATATTTCAAAGTGCTCTACCGTGATTGTCGGATTATCCTTTACAATCTCAGAGTAGGGTTCCTTTTCGTTGAAGATCCGATATTTCACCCTTGCTTTCCAGGTGGCCAATGTGTCACTAAACTTGCTCATGGCGTGTTTGTTTATCTTCTTCATTGCCGGGTCCTTATCTGGATCTTTATAATCCTTTTCATTCCGGCCCGGGAACAAGAATATCTGGTGCAGCTTCTTTAGGAGGGCGGGCCTCATATTATCTAACTTGTTTAGTTTCTCATCATTGATGGTGGCGGTTGTCCGTATGATGCAGCCAATTTGATTGTCGTAGCACGCGCGCGCTTCCTCGGGCGCGTTTGGCTCAAAATTGCCGTCGTCCACCTCCATGACCACCAGTATAGTAGTCCTGAGCTTGTTAGGAAGTCGTCGCCTCTTTGCTTTTGGTTCTATACCGGCTCCGCTCCCTGAGGCAGCGCCGGTCTCAGTCTCAGCGCCGGTCTCGATGCCGGTCTGAGTCTCAGCGCCAGTCTCAGTCTCAGCGCCGATCTCAGTCTCGTCGGCCAGGCTCAAAAATTCGTCTGCTGCCCAGTAGACGTCGTCGCAATCACCAGAACCCTGTCCTTCATCGTTTCTAGCCATGTTTCCTACAATTAAATCTAGTCAATTAATTCTAGACCTAATAAAATGAATAATGACATTAAAAAGGCCTACTGTTTTGCAGGAACATTGACTCCTTCCCGGTGCGGCAAATCCCAGGCACTCGATATGTCCTAGTTTGTAGCACAAGTGATGCCGAAATTCATGGAAAATTTCGGCATGACCTTTGCTAAAAAGTGGACAAATCGAGAACCTGAATTTTGCCGGAATAGAAATGAATCAACATTCCGGCAAAACATAGGCCACTCGGCTTCATTCTCTGGAGACAACAAAAGGCCACTTGGGCACAATCGAACCACTTCAATGTCGATTATGATCAATGAGCAAACACAATTGAGGATTTTTCATATATCATGACCACTTCAAATTTGCATCTCCTAGTGTTTGACACTTCAAGAAAATCTACACAAATCTCATGCTCTCTGAAACTCAATTCAAAAACCAAATATAGATGGATGAACCCTAGAACTCAAATTATGAACCTAGAACTCAAACTATGTCCTAATAAAAATTCACTAAAAATTAAGAACCTACTAGACTTGCAACACTAAATCCTACCACCCTAGTTAACATCTAGTTAAACCTTACTTTCCTAACATTTGTAATTAAACACTACAACCCTAACCCTACTGCCCTAGTTAAGCATATACAATTTTTTCCTACGGCGAGGGAGGTAGGGGCGTCTCTGTCAAATTAACCTAACTAAATTAACCTAAATAATTTATAGAGAGAGAGAGGAGGGGTGGGGGCTTACAGAGGATGGCTCCGGTGGTGGTGCGGGAGGCAGTGGTGGCGAGGGAGGCAGGGGCGTCTCCGGTGACGGCGAGGGAGGCAGTTGTGGCGAAGGAGGATCCAGTGGCGTCGACTGTAGCTCCGGTGGTGTTGATGAGGCCGCGCGGCTCCGGTGGCGTTGGGGGTGGCTCCGGTGGCGTCGACAACGCGCGGCTCTGGTGGCTCCGGGGGCGTCGACGTCGGCAGGAGATGGCGGCGAAGTGGGGCGACAGCGAATCGGGCAGACGGCGGCGGGGTGGGTCAAGGGATTTGGGGGAGAAGTGGTGGCCGGGGGGAAACGGTTTTTTGGTTAAGTCAAACTTAGCGGTAGCGCTTTTTGCGAAACGCGCTATAGCTAAGTTAGCTATAGCGATTTTCACAAATCACGCTACTGCTATAGCTATGTAATTTCCTCCATCTTTCTTATTTCCTTTTCTGTTTCTACAATGGGGGTCTAGGAAACGCGCTGCAGCTACGTTAGCTATAGTGCCTCTTACGAACAAACGCTACTGCTACGCGTTTCTCTTTTTTTCGCTTTCTCATTTATTTTGCTCTACATTTTATTTTTTCCTTACTCCTTTTTCTATTTCTTTCTTTTTCATTTACTTTTCCATTTGTTTTTCATTTTATTTTATTTCCATTAGCAGTAGCGCTCTCCGCGCGAAGCGTGCTGCTACTTATGTCCTAGCAGTGGCACGCTTCCCTCAAGACCGCTACTGCTATGCGTAGCCTATCGTTTTAGCAATGGGAATATTAGTGGTAGCGCTTTTTCATGCGCACGCACTACTGCTACTATTGTATCTATAGCGCGGTTTACGAATGCGCGCTACTGCTATTTAGCACTAGCGCCCATTTTAGACACGTGCTACTGCTAAATTTCTGTGTATAAGGTTTTTCCTAGTAGTGTGACAATAATCGGGACCACTCCCGGTGATGACTATAGTTTGAGGAGTTCATGTATTCACTAAGTGTTAATGCTTTGGTCCGGTACTCTATTAAAAGGAGGCCTTAATATCCCTTAGTTTCCAATAGGACCCCGCTGCCACGGGAGGGTAGGACAAAAGATGCCATGCAAGTTATTTTCCATAAGCACATATGACTATATTTGGAATACATGCCTACATTACATTGATGAACTGGAGCTAGTTCCGCGTCACCCTATGTTATAACTGTTGCATGAGGAATCGCATCCGACATAATTATCCATCACTAATCCAATGCCTACAAGATTTTCACATATTGATCTCTGCTTAGTTACTTTTCCGTTGCCACTGTTACAATCACTACAAAACCAATACTATTACTTTTGCCACTGCTACCATTACTTTCATATTACTTTGCTACTAAATACTTTGCTGCAGATATTAAGTCTTTCAGGTGCAGTTGAATTGACAACTCAACTGTTAATACTTGAGAATATTCTTTGGCTCCCCTTGTGTCGAAACAATAAATTTGGGTTGAATACTCTACCCTCGAAAACTATTGCGATCCCCTATACTAGTGGGTTATCACGGTGCATCAAGGACATAATTCTTCTATGCAGCAATGAGGATAATCCTCTGATCACGGACCCAGTCCGCATCATTGATACTATCATCTTTCAACTTAGTTTTCTCTAGGAACATATCAAAAATAAAACAGGGGAGCTATACGCGAGCTATTGATCTACAGCATAGATATGCAAATACTATCAGGACTAAGTTCATGATAAATTAAAGTTCAATTAATCATATTACTTAAGAAGTCCCACTTAGATAGACATCCCTCTAGTCATCTAAATGATCACGTGAACCATATCAACTGAAGCATGTCCGATCATCACGTGAGATGGAGTAGCTTTCAATGGTGAACATCACTATGTTGATCATATCTACTATACGACTCATGTTCAACCTTTTGGTCTCAGTGTTCTGAGGCCATATCTGCATATGCTACGCTCGTCAAGTTTAACCTGAGTATTCTGCGTGTGCAAAACTGGCTTGCACCCATTGTATGTGAACGTAGAGCTTATCACACCCGATCATCATGTGGTGTCTCGGCACGAAGAACTGTCGCAACGGTGCATACTCTGGGAGAACACTTATACCTTGAAATTTTAGTAAGGGATTATCTCATAATGCTACCGTCGTACTAACCAAAATAATATGCATAAAAGATAAACATCACATGCAATCAAAATATGTGACATGATATGGCCATCATCATCTTGTGCCTTTGATCTCCATCTCCAAAGTACCGTCATGATCTCCATCATCACCGGCATGACACCATGATCTCCATCATATTGATCTTTATTAACGTGTCGTCATATGGTCGTCTCGCCAACTATTGCTTTTGCAACTATTGCTATCGCATAGCGATAAAGTAAAGCAATTATATGGTGCTTGCATCTTATGCCATAAATAGACAACCATAAGGCTCCTGTCAGTTGCCGATAACTTTAACAAGACATGATCATCTCATAAAACAATTTATATCACATCACGTCTTGACCATATCACATCACAACATGCCCTGCAAAAACAAGTTAGACGTCCTCTACTTTGTTGTTGCAAGTTTTACGTGGCTGCTACGGGCTTCTAGCAAGAACCATTCTTACCTAAGCATCAAAACCACAAAGATTTTTCATCAACTGTGTTGTTTTAACCTTCAATAAGGACCGGGCGTAGTCAAACTCGATTCAACCAAAGTTGGAGAAACAGACACCCGCCAGCCACCTGTGTGCAAAGCACGTCGGTAGCACCAGTCTCATGAACGTGGTCATGTAATGTCGGTCCGGGCCGCTTCATCCAACAATACCGCCGAATCAAAGACGTTGCTGGTAAGCAGTATGACTATTATCGCCCACAACTCTTTTTGTTCTACTCGTGCATATAACATCTACGCATAGACCTGGCTCGGATGCCACTCTAGGGGAACTTAGTATTTCAAAAATATTCCTACGAACACGCAAGATCTATCTAGGAGAAACATAGAAACAAGTGGGGAGAGTGTGTCCATGTACCCTCATAGACCGAAAGCGGAAGCGTTTAGTAACGCGGGTGATGTAGTCAAACGTCTTCGCGATTCAACCGATCCAAGCACCGAACATACGGCACCTTGACGTCTACTACACAACCTTCTTCTTGTAGACGTTGTTGGGCCTCCAAGTGCATAGGTTTGTAGGACAGTAGCAAATTTCCCTCAAGTGGATGACCTAAGGTTTATCAATCCATAGGAGGCGTAGGATGAAGATGGTCTCTCTCAAGCAACCCTACAACCAAATAACAAAGAGTCTCTTGTGTCCCCAACACACCCAATACAATGGTAAATTGTATAGGTGCACTAGTTCGGCGAAGAGATGGTGATACAAGTGGTATATGGATGGTAGATAAAGGTTTTGTAATCTGAAATTATAAAAACAGCAAGGTAACAAGTGGTAAAAGTGAGCGTAGACGGTATTGCAATGCGTTGAAACAAGGCCTAGGGTTCATACTTTCGCTAGTGTAAGTTCCCTCAACAATAATAACATAATTGGATCACATAACTATCCCTCAACATGCAACAAAGAGTCACTCCAAAGTCACTAATAGCGGAGAACGAACGAAGAGATTATGGTAGGGTACGAAACCACCTCAAAGTTATTCTTTCCAATCAATCCGTTGGGCTATTCCTATAAGTGTCACAAACAGCCCTAGAGTTCGTACTAGAATAACACCTTAAGACACAAATCAACCAAAACCCTAATGTCACCTAGATACTCCAATGTCACCTCAAGTATCCGTGGGTATGATTATACGATATGCGTCACACAATCTCAGATTCATCTATTCAACCAACACAAAGGACCTCAAAGAGTGCCCCAAAGTTCTACCGGAGAATCACGACGAAAATGTGTGCCAACCCCTATGCATAGGTTCATGGGCGGAACCCGCAAGTTGATCACCAAAACATACATCAAGTGAATCACGTGATATCCCATTGTCACCACAGATATCCACGGCAAGACATACATCAAGTGTTCTCAAATCTGTAAAGACTCAATCCGATAAGATAACTTCAAAGGGGAAACTAAATTCATTACAAGAGAGTAGAGGGGGAAGAAACATCATAGGATCCAAATATAATAGCAAAGCTCACGATACATCAAGATCGTATCATCTCAAGAACACGAGAGAGAGAGAGATCAAACACATAGCTACTGGTACATACCCTCAGCCCTGAGGGAGAACTACTCCCTCCTTGTCATGGAGAGCACCAGGATGATGAAGATGGCCACCGGAGAAGGATTGCCCCCTCCGGCAGGGTGCCGGAACGGGTCTAGATTGGTTTTCAGTGGCTACGGAGGCTTCTGGCAGCGGAACTCCCGATCTATTGTGTCCACGGATGTTTTTAGGGTATATGGAGATATATAGGCGGAAGAAGTACGTCAGGGGGGCCACGAGGGGCCCACGAGGGTGGAGGGTGCGCCCAGGGGGTGGGCGTGCCCGCCTGCCTCGTGGCCTCCTCGCAGGTCCCCCGACATGCACTCCAAGTCTTCTGGGCTTCTTTCCTTCCAAAAATGAGTTCCGTGAAGTTTCAGGTCAATTGGACTCCGTTTGATTTTCCTTTTCTTCGAAACCCTAAAACAGGGTAAAAACAAAAACTAGCACTGGGCTCTGGGCTAATAGTTTAGTCCCAAAAATGATATAAAATTGTATAATAAAGCCCATAAATATTCAAAACAGTAAATAATATAGCATGTAGCAATCAAAAATTATAGATACGTTGGAGACGTATCAGCATCCCCAAGCTTAATTCCTGCTCATGCTCGAGTAGGTAAATGATAAAAAGAGAATTTTTGATGCAGAGTGCTACTTGGCATAATTTCAATGCAAATCTTCTTAATTGTGGTATGAATATTCAGATTAGGAAGATTCAAGACAAAAGTTCATATTGACATAGAGAATAATAATACTTCAAGCAAACCAACAAAGCAATTATGTTTTCTTAAAGTAACAGGGCCAAAGAAAGTTCATCCCTACAAAATCATATAGTTTAGTCATGCTCCATTTTCGTCACACAAGAATGCTCTCATCATGCACAACCCCGATGACAAGCCAAGCAATTGTTTCATACCTTAATAATTTCAAACTCATAAACTTTCACGCAATACATGAGCGTGAGCCATGGATATAGCACTATGGGTGGAATAGAATATAATGATGGGGGTTACGTGGAGAAGACAAAAATGAGAAAGTCTCACATCAATGAGGCTAATCAATGGGCTATGGAGATGCCCATCGATTGATGTTAATGCAAGGAGTAGGGATTGCCATGCAACGGATGCACTAGAGCTATAAATGTATGAAAGCTCAACAAAAGAAACTAAGTGGGTGTGCATCCAACTTGCTTGCTCACGAAGGCCTAGGGCACTTGAGGAGGCCCATTGTTGGAATATACAAGCCAAGTTCTATAATGGAAATTCCCACTAGTATATGAAAGTGATAACTCAAGAGACTCTCTATATGAAGAACATGGTGCTACTTTGAAGCACAAGTGTGGAAAAAAGGATAGTAGCATTGCCCCTTTTTATTTATTTTCTCTTTTTTTGGGCCTTCTTTTTTTCTTTGACCTTTCTCTTTTTTTGGGACAATGCTCTATTGAATGATGATCATCACACTTCTATTTATTTACAACTCAATGATTACAACTCGATACTAGAACAAAGTATGACTCTATATGGATGCCTCTGGCGGTGTACCGGGATATGCAATGAATCAAGAGTGACAAGTATGAAAAAATTATGAACGGTGGCTTTTCCACAAATACTTATGTCAACTACATGATCATGCTAAGCAATATGACAATGATGAATGTGTCATGATGAACAGAATGATGGAAAGTTGCATGGCAATATATCTCGGAATGGCTATGGAAATGCCATAATAGGTAGGTATGGTGGCTGTTTTGAGGAAGATATAAGGAGGTTTATGTGTGATACAGTGTATCATATCACGGGGTTTGGATGCACCGGCGAAGTTTGCGCCAACTCTCAATGTGAGAAAGGGCAATGCACGGTACCGAAGAGGCTAGCAAGGATGGAAGGGTGAGAGTGCGTATAATCCATGGACTCAACATTAGTCATAAATAACTCACATACTTATTGCAAAAATCTACAAGTCATCAAAAACCTCGGCACTATGCGCATGCTCCTAGGGGGATAGATTGGTAGGAAAAGACCATCGCTCGTCCCCGACCGCCACTCATAAGGAGGACAATCAAATAATACCTCATTTTTCAAATTTGTTACACAACGTTTACCATACGTGCATGCTACGGGATTTGCAAACTTCAACACAAGCACTTCTCAAATTCACAACTACTCAACTAGCATGACTTTGATATTATTACCTCCATATCTCAAAACAATCATCAAGCATCAAACTTCTCTTAGTATTCAATACTCTATATGAAAGTTTTTACTAATCTTGTATACCTAGCATATTAGGATTTAAGCAAATTACCATGGTATTTAAGACTCTCAAAATAATCTAAGTGAAGCATGAGAGTTCATCTATTTCTTATAAAATAAAACCACCACCATGCTCTAAAAGATATAAGTGAAGCACTAGAGCAAATGACAAACTACTCCGAAAGATATAAGTGAAGATCAATGAGTAGTTGAATAATTATGCAACTATGTGAAGACTCTCTAACATTTAAGAATTTCAGATCTTGGTATTTTATTCAAAAAGCAAGCAAAGAAAAATAAAATGGTATTCTAAGAACGGCAAACATCATGTGAAGAAGCAAAAACTTAGGATCAACCAATACTAACCGATAGTTTTTGAAGAAGAAAGGTGGGATGCCAACCGGGGCATCCCCAAGCTTAGACGCTTGAGACTTCTTGAAATATTATCTTGGGATGCCTTGGGCATCCCCAAGCTTGAGCTTTTGTGTCTCCTGAATTCCTCTCATATCACGGTCTCCCTAAATCTCAAAAGCTTCATCCACACAAAACTCAACAAGGACTCGTGAGATAAGTTAGTATAAACCATTGCAAAAACCTTATCATACTCTACTGTAGCAAATCACTAAAATTATTATTCAACATTGCATACTAAATGCCTCTGCATATTTAATAGTCCTATCCTCAAATAGAATCATTAAAGAAGCAAACATATGCAAACAATGCAAACATAACAGCAATCTGCCTAAAAAGGACCGTCTGTAAAGAATGCAGCAACATCCATACTTCCCTAGCTCCAAAAATTATGAAAGAAAATTCCCACTGTAGTAAATTTATCAGAGCTTAATATGCAAAAGGTTTCAACATTTTATCACATTCTGACTTTTCTAGGGAATTATTGCAACAGCGGTAAACTTTCTGTTTTCAAACAGCAACATGTATACTTGTAACATAGGCATAGTAAAGGCTATCAATGCCAATTTTATTGAAATAAAAGATGCAAAACATTGTTCTAAATAACAGAAATCAAATCCTAACAAAATAAATTGATGCTCCAAAAAAAACACATATCATGTGGTGAATAAAAATATAGCTCCAAGTAAAGTTACCGATGAACGAAGACGAAAGAGGGGATGCCTTCCGGAGCATCCCCAAGCTTAGGCTCTTGGCTATCATTGAATATTACCTTGGGGTGCCTTGTGCATCCCCAAGATTAGTCTCTTGCCACTCCGTATTCCATAGTTCATCGAATCCTTACCCAAAACTTGAAAACTTCACAACACAAAACTTAACAGAAAACTCGTAAGCTCCATTAGTATAAGAAAGTAAATCGCCACTTCAAGGTACTGTAATGAACTCATTATTTATTTATATTGGTTTTAAACCTACTGTATTCCAACTTCTCTATGGTTTATAAACTCTTTTACTAGCCATAGATTCATCAAAATAAGTAAACAACACATGAAAAACAGAATCTGTCAAAAACAGAACAGTCTGTAGTAATCTGGATCAAACGTATACTTCTGGAACTCATAAAATTCTCAAATAAATTTCTGGACCTGCGGAATTTATCTATTAATAATCTGAAAAAAGAATTAACTAAATAGTACTCTTTAAATAAAAATGGCAGCAATTCTCGTGAGCGCTAAAGTTTCTGTTTTTTACAGCATGATCAACAAGAGTTTCCCCAAGTCTTCCCAAAGGTTCTACTTGGCACAAACACTAATTAAAAGCATAAAACCACATCTAAACAGAGGCTAGATGAATTATTTATTACTAAACAGGAAAAAAAATCAAGGATTAAAATAAAGTTGGGTTGCCTCCCAACAAGCACTATCGTTTAACGCCCCTAGCAAGGCATGATGATTTCAACGATGCTCACATAAAAGATAAGAATTGAAACATAAAGAGAGCATCATGAAGAATATGACTAGCACATTTAAGTCTAACATACTTCCTATGCATAGGGATTTTGTGAGCAAACAACTTGTGGGAATAAGAATCAACTTGCATAGGAAGGTAAAACAAGCATAACTTCAAAACTTTAAGCACATAGAGAGGAAACTTGATATTATTGCAATTCCTACAAGCATATATTCTTCCCTCATAATAATTTTCGGTAGCATCATGAATGAATTCAAGAAGTTTACCACAGAATCTTCTTCAAAAGCATTGCCTTTATTCTATATTTTGTTAAGAGTAAATATAGATGTGATAACATATGAAAAAATGGAGAATATTTAAGATAAGATGAAGAGTGATGCTACATAACCAAGTAGCTATAAATGTAAGTGCAGCGATACAAGCAAAAGGTACATCCAAGAGCAATGCACAGCTAAACTTCTTCAGTACCAACCTTATGGTAAGAGTAAATATAGATCTGATGTGTAGAAAATGGAGGGCAAAGGAAAATAAGCTGGAGTGTGATGGTACATGAACAACTACCTGTCATTATAAGTACACTGATAAAGGACACCATGTACTTACAAGAACAATGCAGAGCTAAAAAAACATTGGCATTAGATATATTCTACACTAATGTAACCATTCATACAGATCAGATAATTTGGAGCGAACAATTGATAAGCAAGCTATCATGCATACTGCTGTCACATAATGAACCAGGTATGTATGCAAGTACAGTGATACAGGACAACATGTACTAACAAGAGCAAAGCAGCGGGCAGCATATTTGCGATATCCTGTCGTTCTTGTCAAACCGGAATTGTTCTTTGAGCAGATTTCCTGCAAAAAAAGATCTGTAAGGCACATGCGGAAAAGTAGAAGTTCAAATTGTCATGTGATTTCATAGATAGTACCTCATCCTGGGAACGAGACCAGTGCATAACAAGGTTTTTCCATTCAATGTCTTCTAAATTTAGCACAGGAGACTTCACCGGAAATTCGTTTATAGACTTGCCATCAAAGTGTGATTTCCTCAGGTAACACCGATACTGCTGCAATGCTTCCTTGAAAAGCACAAGCAAGCTTTGCTCGTCATGACTATCCAGATTGACCCTCGCCTAGTTACAACAATGTAATGTAAATCATTGATGTGTTCAATCAGCAGAAAACAGGAAAATAATAACCATGAATAATAGCACTTACACGTAAGTTGGACAGGAAGATGTGAAAATGGTGTTTGTCTTCACAATAATCTTCCCATGATGGGAATATATGCACGTAGTCCCTAACAACATTGAAAGCATTGTCTTTTAAACTAGGAATAAATGTAATGGGGTTCCAATCTGCAGGAATTGGCCGTCTCTGCAGTTGGGATAGGTCTTCGGCCGGTGGACTTGCTGTACTTTTTGCTGGAGTGGGATTTTTCTGTGGTACAGCTGGTGCTATGGCTAATGAAATCGGTATACCTTTTGCTGGAGTGCAGGTCCTGTGTGGTGGGGCTAGTGGTGTGGCTAGTGAAGTATGGGTACAGTTTGCTGGAGTCAGTCCTACGTTTTGTGTCACTGGTTGTACAGCCAATATAAGTGGGGTGCTGTCTGATTTCTCCGGCACCACCATGTTTTTCAAGGACTTTGCTGGTGCTCCTTCAGATTAGGCAATCACCCTCTTTATTTTTGATGTCTGATGCACAAGAACAACATTTGGGTGGAAAAACATGGTATGATGACAGATGGAATATGTATTGATAATGGATGGGCATGGCATCTCGACATATATGATGAGTAAACTAAGCAAATGGCGGTGCAACAAAGTAGAAGAAATGCAAGACAACATATGCAAGATACACGCAATCAATAAAACCTTGCCAAATTAGAACAGGCACCTTGATGGGTGAACAGGACAGGCCATCTGCCTTTGACTCCTCGAGGTTAGAATAGTCATTAGGATGATATTCTGAACAAGAATCAACAGGTGGGGAGCGTACGAGTTTCATTGCTTCCAGAATGGCACTCAATGCCTTGCTGCCAATTTTGTAAGTCATTGCAGTGTTCCACAATATTCTTCTAATGCGCGGATTCTGATATTCACTGTAATTGCGTATAATATCTGAGAACCATGAAAACATAAATATTTGTGAGATTATCTTTGTAATGCAGATGATATTCTAATATAGGGGCGCCCCTGTAAACACTTGTGTGCTATCACTGGATTCAGATGATATTCTAATATATGGTGCGTGCATTTATATAATCTGGCACAAGTACACAAAAAAATATGCTCCAGAAGTAAGGATAGCTGGCAGATGATAGGTTCATAATATACTGTATAGAGAGTTTATTGCCAAACCATGATAACAAGAGCACATAGAAACTAGGCAGATCATAGTGTACATAACAGGGGTACACCATAACTAGGATATATAAATCGGGAAAGTGGAACTGGCTGGAAATTACGGTGTTGTATTGCCGCTAGTAATTGAAAGCCTATCGATCACGTACAGGCCAGCTCTATCAGCTGTTGACTACATATGTCCCTGCTCCCCTTCCTGACAAGGAACATACTGTGCTTCCCATACAGAACACCGCATGGGCCGCCGGCCGAACCACCGGCCCCACCGCATGTGTTCCTTCGCCACCCCCACCCCCGCCCCCACCCGCGTCGAGTTTTCTTCGTTCGACGAGGCCCCACCACCGCCCCCCACAACCACCGTCCCCACCCGAGCCCCTTCGATCGCACCGGCGAACTCCGGCGAGCTCTGAAAAATCGACTGACCCAATTTTGAAATTTAGTCTACTGTGATTTAACTAGTGTGGGATATAAAAGGGGAAAACCATAAGCATTGCGAGTATGGTGTTGAGCGTGCCATGGCAGATCTGAAGGTGCAAACCGGACAAAGGCAACTTCGCAACCAAGACAAGAAATCAGAGTAAAGCAGTGGCGATCTATTTTCTTGCTGCGATAAATAAGTTGAGCAGATACGAAAGAGTACCGCCTCTGGTGCGGCGTCGTGTATGCATCTGCTGAGAATTTGACGGTGCTGCGGTAGCGATGGCTGTCGGCGGCGTGGAAGCAGATCTAGGAGGGTAGACGGTGGTGGCGGGGCGCGGTGGACGAGACGGTCATAGGAGCGGCGCCGGCAAGGTGGACGACGGCAGGGATGAAGCGAGAGGACGGGATGCAAGGATCCCGGTCCGAAGCCGTGGATGAGAGAGGTCGATCTCTTGTAATGGACGGCGGCGTCGGGGTATCAGCTCCGGCATGGTGGAGGAGGACTGCGGTGGATGGGGTGGCGGATGGTGGCGGACGGAGGAGGGTGGGGTGGAGAGGGTGTTTTGGCGTCCACGGAGTACGAATGGGGAAAGGGGAGGTAGAGAGGAAGGGGGAACCATGTATTCAGGGCGTGCTTGTCTCAAATGCGAGGAAATTTACAAACTTAGCCCCCGTTTCAAATTTCTACTACATCACAGCAACACTAGTCGGTTGGGGATAGGACGGTAATCTCGCATACACCGAATATTTGCCGACGAGAGTTTGTTTTTGGCGCCCACCATGTATGAATATGAATTGGGGAGGGAGTCGATTTCGGCCGAGGACACACTATGTTTTGGCACCCACCGTGTATGAATCTGGGTGAGAGGTGGTTACGTCATGTTTGGGTGAAATTACAAACCTACCCTATCGAAACCTATAGAAATCCAACATATAGGCTTTGCGTGGCAGGGATAGGCAGTAGTGATTTCCATCTCGCAGATTTTGGTTTCGGGCGGTTACTGCGACTTTCCCCGCTTCGTTCAATTTTTGCAGAGTGCACGTTTACCGTGCCAACTCAATTCGAATCCCGTTTGTATTCTATTCTTTTCTGGGCGGAATCCATTTTCAATTGGAATTACATTCTATGCACATCATTTTTTTATATATACTTTCAAAAGCACAACAAAGAATTCTGCTCCTTTATATGTATAATATGATTTACAAATTCAACGATCTCGAAATCTTAAGGTTGAATTCGAATTTTTTTAACCAAATTATGTTCTACTAAACTGTATGGATCAGTAATATCTACATATTAAATAACATAGATGTGTGTGAATTCATATGAGTATGCATGTTTGATAGATCAATTTTGGTTCGAGTATGGATTACATGTATCATCATCTCGAATTCAAATATTTGAATCCCTTTTTTGTTCACTCCTTTCACGCCCATCTCTCTCGCATGCATGCTCCTTCAGGTAGCTATCACTCTCTTTTCTCCAGCTCACCCGCACGCTCACTTCATGTTGCTCCTATCCTCGCAAACATGGTCTCTCGACGTCTCCCTTGAGAAGTGTCACACTCTCCCTATCATTATAAATTACACGGTTTTCATTATCTCTCACGTCTCTACTGTTCTCTGGTATCACTTGGTACCTAAGCTTTCTTTTTCACCGCCAAACACACAGTCTCCACTCGTCTTTCACTTTGTCTTTCTCTCTATGGGATTCTCTCTCACACCCTATATGTCTCTACATATGACTCATACCACTAAAATTACTCTCTCTATCTCTCCTGTAGACACAACATTTGTTGCGGTCTCCTTTTCTTCTCCATCCCAGACTGACATTATTCATTTGTTTACCGATCAGACAACCCCGACTACTGTCTCCTCTCTCTCTCACACAGACACACACGAACAACTCCTGCTTCCACTCCGCTTCCCGACTACCGTCTCTCTCTCTCTCACACACACACAAAACTCTCGCTTTCGCACCCCGACTCGTATTTCTCTCACAAACATTTATCGACTAGCTAGCCTCAAGATAGGTTTATACACCCGCACACTCGTGCTTCCACCATCGCATACATGTCTCTCTCCCACTCCTTGTATCTATGTAGATTTTTCTTCCCTTCTTGAGACACACCCTCTCGATCGTGCACACACACACTATCGCCTCATTTTAAGCTGATACCTATCGCACACACACTCCTTGTGTCTTTGTCACACATGCACTCCGTCCTCCTCCACTCGCCCTCTCTCTCACACACACATGGGCTTTTTGCAACAACTAGCAAGATGCCCATGCGTTGCACGGAACATCAAGATGCATTTGTATGAGTAGTTTATCTTGTGGGGGAAAAGTATGAACGAGGGAAGGCCTTATTTGCAAATGTGGAGAGGGGTGTGGGTATCTTTTTGCAAAATTGACATAGTTTCCTTCCTATCCATCAGATATAGATCGGACGGCCTATATTGCAGGATGGCAGGCACACGATCATCACCGACAATGCTTACTATAAGAGTAGGGATAAAAAATAGAGTTGGTGATGATGGTGGGCCTGCCATCCTGCAATGTAGGCCGTCTGATTTATATCTGACAGATAGGAAGGAAAATATGGCAATTTACCCACACTCTTCACCACATTTGCAGATAAGGCCTTCCCTCGTTCATCCTTTTCTCCCACAAGATCTTGATATTCCATGCAACGCACGGGCATCTTGCTAGTAAGAATAGAAATTAGACATATACCACTTCTCGAATCTTGAAACCAACAACATTCCTCCCTTATCTCATCAAAACCGCCAAAGGAATATATTTTGAGTGAAACATAACATATTTTTAGTGATATACATATTTCAAAGCTAGACTTTTTTTCTATCAAATCGGTGAATATGTATTAATCCAGTGGCGGAGACAGGCCTGGGGAAGCTAGGGCTATAGCCCCAGGCCTAGAAACAACTTCCTTTGTAATTTCTTCATGCAAAGCATAGAAAATCATAGAAGTTTGTCACTCAACATAGCACAGCCCTAGGCATAGTCTGCATCTAGCTCCGCCACTGTATTATTCTACTTTGATCGTGTGGTAACGCATTGGCACATTGCTAGTAGTTATTATAATTTTTTGGACACCATACAAACGGTGGAGTACATGTACGAAGAGAAGAGGCGCACGCACGCAGTCAGCCTCTCGCTGTCTCGCACACATGAGTGTTACGTAAAGGCGATGTTAACAAATAAACCCTAAAACCCTAGGGGCACGATTGCTGCATTCGCGGGTACCGGGTACGTGGTGGAGCACCTTTGTAGGAATAGTCAGCTCGCGTGATAATTTGATCCGTAGGAGTTGATGGTCGGGACCACAGGTGAACGACTTGGAGCGCGGTGGCTCGCCAGTTGCCACAGATCGAGTAACCACGTTTAAAATATCATTTTTTAGCGGGGTTAAGAGTTCCGATTTTCAATGGCGCGTTATAAGTAGTAAGTAGTTTTTAGAACGATTGGTATGGAGTGAAAATGGAATTCATAGTACTACGTACCTCCTTGGCGTATGGTTGTATGGTTTGTTTTTTTGCGATGGAGGTTGTATGGGTTTATGTTGCGAGATGTTGAACCTGGTAGTTCTAGGGCAAATACTATGGTTTAGATTTAGATGCTGGTTTTCTTTAATGAAAATCGGAAGGGGAAACCCTTCTTCGATTAAAAAAACTACTACCTCCATTCTGGTTTACTAGTCCCCATCATACTTTGGGTCAAAGTTTGTCCACGGACTTTACTTGTAAAATGTGAATGGAAAACGAGATTTTGTTATACCCAAACAAAAAAGGACTGGAGGGAATGATTACTCTGACACGGACGCGACCTCTCATAGCGCAGGCATTGAACCGGCACGCCGGCCAAGAGGGCCGCACTCGCTGCAGGCCCGGCTGAGCACGCATCCTCGCCGTGTGCAACCAGCTTAAGACTGCCCCGCCTGCCTTCATTGAATCCGCGTGTGCCGGCAACACGTCCTTCCATGACCCGGCAGGCATTTTAGAACACAAAAAATGACTAAAATATAATTAATTTACGCATGGTCTTGACTTGTTGTGCTCGCACTGGTAGCAGGAACTAGTAGAGGATTTTCTTTATTTATAACTCTCCTCACATTTTTTTGGCTTTGAAGTGAATCATGGTTGTGGACATTATGTATGAATGTGCAGATATTTGTGAACATGAGTTTGATGTGGAAGTTGAACTTGGAATGTCGGGCTTGCGCGTGAACTATACCATGTCCAATGATTCGTCTGTTATTGTTTGGAAAGTAATTGTTGTTATTACATGACCCGAGAAAACATTTTGTGCCACATCAGTAGATGCACGGACATCACAACAGGCATGCTGACTGGATAAACATTTGAACCTAGCTATTATGAAGGAAATTTTGTATTGACAACAGTTTTAGATAGCAGGAGACGCCTAGCCTGCTCCGCCTCTGCTAGCTTATTTCTGGCTTCTTCCATCTCTTCTTTGGCTTGGGTGAAGAGAGCATCCGATTGCTCTTTTCGCTTCTTTAGGAACTCAGCTACATTCTCAAGGGCTGCTGCACGCTTTCTTTCAGCCTTTACTAATGCCATGAGGACACGAATAGCTGACGACTCCACTTGGCTTGTGTGTAATCTAGCATCATCTGGGAATTTGCACCTTGTGTCTAATCCAGCATCATTAGGGAACTGGCACCTTGTGTGTAATCCAGCCTCATTTTGGAAACATGATCTCGAGGTTGACCATACTTCCCTCCTTGTAGGAACTGCATCCTGACATGAAGTTACTTCTTTTTTAGATCAATACTCAGAGCAACCTAGATCCATTTAGTAGAAGCCAGATAAACAGAACTTGGAGAAGTGAATTCAAAAGGAAAAAATAAATAAAAACAGACTACAAGGTGAGAACACCCACTTCCTACATCAAGCTAAAAACGAAAGCATTAGGACGATTAAGACTCTTCTTATTACACATCGAAGAACACCATGCTTAAGAGAAACAGAAACTACAACATATACACATCGAAGAACACGAGGCTACATGAAAGTAATTGAAAGGGTGTTACTTACCAAAGCTCGTTTTACAGGTTCAGTGCAGCTCCTCTTTAACTTGCCACGCTCCTTGAAGATGTCCCGAATATCCCGTGTTTGGTCTTCATTGCTCCTCTGCATGTTCGCACTTGTGGTTTTAAAATATCAACATGGCAAGAAAAATATACTACTAGTAATACTCGCGCATCTTGTGGGCAACATTAAAGCACTCGTCTGCCATGTTAGAGCATCTCCAACAAGATAAACTACTCATACAAATGCATCTTGATGCGTGCAATGCATGGGCATTTTGCTAGTTCTAAAAACCTTTCCATCATTTGCCACACTACTGGTTGCAGATGAAAAACCTACCCAAGCACAGCGCGATACAGGAGCGACGCACAATTACAAGCTGATATTCTGTTGGACAATGGAGGCTATAACCAATTACTTTTACGGGAACAATAGCACCAAGGAAATTTGAAGGGTAGGTATGAACAAAATTGGAACTGCACATGTACTGCTAAGTGATTCAATACACACATTACCAATCGAGGAGGAGAACGATGGTCACGGCGGCCTCTGTGAGTCATGGTCGGCAACCAGAGTTAGTTCATTGTCCACGACGGTGGTACTTCTACGCTTGGCGTCGGCTTCCGGGAAGCAGATCCGAGACCGTGGAAGACGATGCCGGGGAAGAGGCTCCGTGTACGACGACGACGGTGGACCAGCTCCAGTGCGGCGTACGAGGTCGTCGATGAGGCAGATGCGCTGCGGTGGACGAGTGCGCCGATGTAAAGGGGAGGGGCACTAAGGCTGTGGTGCCATGGAGAAGTCTATTTTGCGGTGGGGATAGAAATTGGGGAGTATTCAGGTGTACTACTCTGGGTGCCGGGGTGGGGTTGGCTGGGTAGGGTGAACCTGAAGTTACGAAAACAGCCCCCTACCAAGCGTCATCCGTAGGCCTGTTCCGAAGGCTATGATGGTAACTTCCCACTGCTCGAATCAGGGTCGCGGGAGATTTTCCTGCCGACCTCAAAATTTTGTGACACTGGACTCCCCGTGTGGCATGTTGAGTGATTCGGCTAAGCAACTAGCGAGTAGTAGTAGTAAACTCTGCATATTAGGTTTGACCGAAGTCAAACTTCCTAAAGTTTGACCAAGTTTATAGAAAAATATAAACATTTACCATAACAAATATGTATGATGTGAAAGTACATTCAATAATGAATCTAATGGTATTTATTTGTTATTGTATATGTTAATATTTTTTGTTATAAGCTTTCTGAGAGTTTACAAAACTTGACTTTGACCAATGCTAATACGCAGACTTAAATAAAAATGGAGGGAGTACACATTTGTTTTCTTAGTTTGTAGTGAACTGATCATTTGTTGAAATTGTGAAATAAATATATTAGGCTATTGACTTCGAATGTAATGGTCTATACAATTCAATAGTTACAATCATTGTCGAATCCCAAGATGTATACAAGGTCTATAGTACTTCACAACATGCTCAAACTCACATAATCCCAGTCAAATGAGAATCTAAATGCATTTCATAGTTATTACTTTGTAGGATGCAACAAGAACAACCATAACTCTACATCAGCCATTATAAAAGCAACATTTTGACATATCCCAATGTGTGAATGAAACGTGCAGAGAGAGCTTTTGAAGATGGAGCAGATAGGACGGGAAAGATTGTATGTATGTGGACGAGAGAGTAGGAGACAAACCTAACGAGACAGAGAGAGAGAGAGAGAGAGAGAGAGAGAGGAAGAAGTTAGGTCTGTGAGAAAGATGCATACATGTAATATACATGAGATGCGTGTGCATCTGGATTCTGTATACGTGGAAGGAGAAGAGACAACATGTTTGATGAGAGAGCAGGAAAAACATGGACGAGAGGGGAAGGATCTCGTGGGTTGAGGGATTGACAAATTTGTGCAGGGGAGAGAGGGATTGGTAATTTTGTGCAAGAGAGAGAGAGGGTGGGGGGAGGAGTCAGTCAGCCGCCGTCACATCACCCTGCTTCCAAATGACCCCGCATTCTCTAGCGCGGTGTGGTCTCCGTCGTTGATCTGCTCGTTGCTCTCTTTGAAGATTGAGGTGTTGTGCATGTTGGGGTGCAAATAAGCACAAGAGAGAGTGGTCGCCGTATAACCTTGGATGGGGATGAATTGTGTGCTCGGGGGAGTGTGTGTGTGTGTGTGTGTTGTGCTGCGTGTGTCTCTGTGTGTGTGTGTGTGTGTGTTTATGTGTCATATATTGAGAGAAAACAAACCTAAGGAGAGAAATGGGTATTCACGAAGAGATTGTGCGGGCCTTGAGGTGGGCAGGGGCCGGGTGAGGGTGTCAAAATGTGCACGTTGATGCATGTGTTCATGCGACCGTGCGAGGGACGGACAAATCGAGAGAGATGGTTGTTGTGTTACGGATGCTCCTCTCTCTGTCTCTCTCTCCCTCTCTCTCTCTCTCTCTCTCACACACACACACAAGTAAACTAGAAGACCGTTCTCTCATGTATACACAACGTATCGGCATCTGTCTATGTCTCACTCATGCACGACCATTTGCACATTCACACCTCTCTATGTCTGTATCACACGCACACCGTCTCCACATTGCCCTTCCTCCACAACACACATATGGACACATACACACGTTCTCTCTTAGTCACACACACACAAAATCAGTATTAAAAAAACTAGGGCACACCTAAAACGTCCAAATCCAAATAAACACGAACTGGAGCTAAATTCAAATATATGGAAATATTGCAGCGTCAAGAACTTTCACAGGAAAAAAAGTTGAGTAATATTCAAGGATTGTTTTCACACACACAAAAAGGTTCGGTGGATGTCCTTCGAGCGCAACACGGTGACGCACCGTTCGATCGACCGTGCGGCCGCGGTTCACGCGCTTGCACAGGATTCCGTATCGTGGCCGTGGTACTAAGGCTGGTCACAATGGGCAAGAACATAAACTAGTAACTAATAAAAGTGTTGCCTAAGTCTAATGTTTACGTGTACTAGTACGGTTTTCTTTTAAGTTTGACCAACCTTATATATAAAACTAAAGTAAGCTCAAACACGCTCACTCATCAATATGCCGCCGCCGTTGCGCATGCCGGCGCCCGCTTGCTCCGGCCAACAATTTCTCGCCCATCACCGCCGTGTCGCCGCCATCCCTGTGCCATGAAGCCGAAGGCTCGCCCGCTCACGTCGTTTGCAGTCCCTCCTCGCGATGCCGCCGTGCTGCCAAGCATGCGAGCAGCTGGTGGAGACGCATCTATGCACGCAGCGTACGAAGAGGAGGACGAGCGCGTGCTCCAGCACGCCGGTGAGGAGGAACTAGCGTGTCATTATCATCTCCGCCCGCGCGGAGGAGGCGCGCATGGTGGCTGTCGCGGCGGAAGCCGGTCGCACGTGCGTCGTGCCCGCAAACCGGGTGCGGACGCGGAATCTACCTTCGAGACCTTGAATGCCACATGGATCCTGCAATCTGAAGGAGCAATTTGGGTCAGTCGACTCATGTGAGCCGTTTGATGCAACATGGATGGCTAGAAGGGCTTCTTCCACCTCTTCTGCCGTCTTCTTCCTTCGCTCTGTCGAATTTCTTTCACAAATCGACTGACCCAAATTATACTACTAGTACAAACATATTAAGTATAGTATGAACACGAAGATATGAGCAGTAGTACCAACTGCAAGAAGAATAGTAGTAAGACATAGTACTAATACTACTTTACGTACTAAAGAGTTCAAATAACGAGAAAGAACATAAACATAGTTCTGCTGGGGCCTCAGCACAACACACCCTTGAAAATAAACTAATAAGCAACTAGTCCACTTGACACTGCAGTAGAACCAGCATGAGCGACGGCACTGCCACCTACTTGGAGTCCGAGTCCACGTCCTCGACTTCGTCCTCGTCCCTCTTCCTCTTCCTCTTCGCCGACGCTTCTTTGCTTGAATCGGACACTGGGCTCTGCTTCTTCATCCAACCCTTGTAGATATTTAAACAAAGGTAGGCATCCATTGCTGCGTACAGGATGTGATCTTCATCTAATGTCTTCGACTCCCATGCATGATGAAACTCGTGATGAGGTTTCTTCAGTTTAGGGTACGAAGGATCAATCATGGCTTCTGCCAGGGTCAGCATTGAAGGTTGAGAGGAGGACACCAGGCTTGTCTTCTAGAGATCGAAGGGCTGGCCTACAACGAGATCTATCCGACGCAGGACGCCACTGTCATTCTTAAAGCCTATAGTAACGAATTTCACTCTTTTGTCCTTGAGGAAGTTCTTAAAATCCTGGCACTCAACGTCGGCATGGCATATCTGGTAGACCAAGCAGACGTTATGTACGCAAACCTGGATCACGGCGGGCTTCTTCCTCTCTTCGTCCTTTAGATCCTTCTCTCATCCCAGAACTGTGGTGTACTCAACATCTAGCCCAGCAACCCACTCATCCATTGAACCCTTGAACATGCGTAGGAAGCGAGCAAGCCATGCTTTCACCGTCTCGGATCCACGTGTGTAGATGACGATGAACTGGTCGCCGGTGATGGCTCTAACCTGGTACTCAGCGGCGACCATGGAGTTTTGGGAGGCCATGGATTTTGGAGGAGGGTTAGGAGAAGTTGAACTGTTGTACCCCACAAAAAAAACTGGGAGCGAACTAATGTGAAAGGACGGGACGACTGGGAGCAAACTGTTGTAAGGTAGAAGACGGGGACGAGTAGGGCGTGCGAACGGCGTGGGGTTGCTGGCTTGCCCGGTGGATAAACGGCTGCAAGCCCCCAAAGAGTTCTTGAGAACTATGCGGGGCCCACTAGATGTCATGTCTACTAGACCCATATCGTAGGCCTGACGGTATAGCTTCTGCTTGTTCGCATGCCATGCCGGCGCGTGGATGTAACTTCACTTAATCCCGTCAAACGTCGCGCCTCCCACGACCTTCGCCTCCCTCGCGTGGTCGCGCCCTTTTAGACTTCGACCGACTATAAATGAGCAATTTTTTTGCCTTTTTTTAGACAAGCAATTTTTTTGGCCTACTCCGCATGCATCATACTCTCTCTGGTCCTTTTTACTCCCGTCAACCGTTTGCAAAGTGTTTGACCAAATTTATACTTTTTTAAACACCACCTGATATTAATTAACCAGCCACACCAGTACACTCATTCGATACAATATTCACCACACAGGGCGGTACGTTATTTACAAGAATACCATCTAATCTATTGTCAATGCTATACTTAGCGATTAAGTGTGCCACCTTATTGGCCGAACGGCTAATCTTTGACAATTGAAGATTGTTGATCAACTTCGAGATGCTCAACGCTTTCATCTTCAGGTCACGCATAGCAGACCTGTCAACGCTTTGACAGGCATCAATGAAATCCCACGACCAAATTTATACTAAAAATATCAATATCTACAATACTCCCAAAACACTTAGTGCGGTGCATTAACTTCTACCTCGTTTCTTCTTTCTTGACATATCAACCAATAGGAGATGTGGGTGTGCATGCTTTTAATGACTTGAGACTACCAAACACGACATGCAGTGGTTAGTTCATTGCATGCAATGCTATTAATTAGCAAATAAACATTAAGATCTCTCGTTTTCCCCTCCTCCTTGGTCACAGTGCATAATCTAAGATGACTTGCTCACCTAGACGGAGGGAGTACTGATTATAATGAGTATAAGAAGTACGTTTTATAATGAGTGTAAAAATATTGATTTGACATTGTGAATGTTGACACATTGTGGAATAGTTTTTGAAGTCTGCAAAAGTACTCAACTAGTGCTGTCGTTCTCCACAAAAAAATGTGTTTACCAATGCATGCATGAACACTAGTTAGTCTAACCCCCTCGCTTCTTTAATTCTTTGCCACATCAGCATGTTTGCCATTCCCGTGTGCATGATACCAGCTAAGATACCACCATTATGGCCAGCCTTAATCATCGCATGCAATAATTTAGTGCACCTTGAAATATGAACATGTGTGGGGCGTGTTTGTTTTTAATGACTTGAGACTATACCTAGCCCGGCATGCAAGATGACTTATTATGCACCGTTCCCCATACCTGCAGGAAGCCCGTTCGTCTCCAAATGTTTTCCTCTCCATGTGTGGAAACAATATGCCTGCCAAACTCTCCTTCTCCCTCCGGCGGTCCCACCACTCCACCCCGTGTGAAAAAATCTGCATGCATGACTCTCCTCCCCCACGCTCATCCAATCCGTTGTGACCAGCAATATTTCCACCCCTTCGCTACCCCGTAATTTACTCCAACAAATATGCCCACGTAGCTGTTACTTAATTGCAGGTGCATTCGGTCACTAACATATGGGCCCAACAGGGGTCTGGCCCACATGTCAGTGACGCAACTGGACCGGCAGTTAAGTCAGTGCAGCTCAGTCCATAGCTTACATAGGTGTGCCATTGCTCGCTATAAATACTGCGCCTCCCACGACATCGCTATCTCCTCCCCCTCACGTTCACGTTCATCGCTATCTCCTCCCCCTCATGCTCACGTTCATCGCTATCTCCTCCCCCTCCCTCTCACGTCGACCACCATGGCATCGCCCCTCCCAAGCGCTAGGAGCCCCTCACTGCACCGCGCGGACGGTCACGCATCGCCGTTCCGTTCCTCGCCGCCACTAGTCGAGGAGGACGCGTCGGTGTTCCGCTCCTCGCCGTTACGCGACGCGTCGCCGTTCCGTTCCTCGCCGCCACTAGTCGAGGAGGACGCGTCAGTGTTCCGCTCCTCGCCGTGACGCGTCGAGGAGGACGCGTCGGCGTTCCGCTCCTCGCCGCGACGCGTCGAGGTGGACGTGTCGGCGTTCCCAATCTTGCCAGCACGTGCGCCGGAGGACGCGTCGGCTCCCTGCTACGAGGAGAACGCCGCGCCGCCCGCCGAGCCCCCCAGCCTTGATGAGCTTTGGAAAGAAATGGATGTTTCCTTGTGGGAGGCTTTGCCTCCAGCAGAGCGGGCCAAAATAGAGGCGGAGAAGAAGGTCGAGGAATAGAAGCGCACCGCGGAACAAGCTGCCTGGGAGGCCTATGTCGCGTCCGAGAGAGTCAGGCAATTGGCTCTTTGGCAGAAGGCTCGTGCGAGGGTCGTGAGGGTGGCGGAGGACGCCCGTGCCGACGCCCTGAGTGCAGCCGGGCCCAAGCGCCTCATCTACGCTTGGCGGTACGTGGACCGGGTGCACGCTTCCAGCGAGGAGGAGTACCTGTTGGTGCCGGATCACCACACCGGTGAGATCGCACTCGCCCGCCGGCAAGCCACCAATCAGCACCTCGCGAGTTGCGAGGCTGAGGAAGAGGCGTTGTGTCGGCGCGCTGGGAAACGGCCGCG
The DNA here is from genome assembly GCF_056163025.1 of Triticum urartu. NCBI lineage: Eukaryota > Viridiplantae > Streptophyta > Magnoliopsida > Poales > Poaceae > Triticum > Triticum urartu. The sequence goes on from NC_141879.1 coordinate 154,951,570, forward strand.
CACCAGGGCACTCATGGCGCGCCGCAAGCGCTCCTGCGAGCGCCGTGGCTTTTAGGAGGAGTATATTTTTTGTTTCGTAAGGCGATCTCATTAGTTTTGGGACGCAAGTGATAAATCCCGAACGTTCAGGAATTTTTAGCGTCCTTAATTAAGTATGTAAAAGCGAAAGTTTGGAAACCTTGTGTATTCGTACGCATTTTGCAAGTACGTGCATATAGCACAAACTTTACTATATACTATCGAACTACACGTCTCTCTCGATATATGCTTGCAGACTGTGCTACTCCCTCCGTCCAGGTCAATAAGTCATCTTCGGTTGTGCACCGTGACCAAGAAGGAGGGAAGACTTATACACCTAGACGGAGGGAGTACTACTATTACTTATGTACGTGCAAATGCACGTTCTAACATTACGGTGCGGTTTTTGTAAAAGTAGAAAAACAACACTAGTCAAGCTTGTGAAATGATTCAATGCAAAACAAATGCAAAAATGCTCGTTTGATTGTTTACTTTTAGCTTCCTTCTCTGTCATACTTTGTACGGAGTATCTCACTAGTTGGAAAGGCATGCAAATTCCCAAACCGCTTCCTACACCCTGTATCTCACTGGTTGCCGGCGTTGACGTTGTCGCCCATGTCGAGGATGAGGTTGTCAAGGTCGGGGAAGAAGTCGTCGTTCATGAAGTCGTCATTGCTAGCAGTCACGCGAGTGCGCTCCCCAAAAACCTGATCGCCCGTCTCCCGTACAGGATCAAGAGAGGCGGGGTTTCGGAGGCCTACTGTCCCTTCTCCTGGTGCACACCGAAAGGAGGGATGGAGAAGACTTGCTTGGCGGCGCAATGATCTGGAACGGTGGTGAGAAACTATATAGTGCGGGCCGGGTAGGTCATGGGAGTATAGCTCTGTCCTCGGCTCGGCTCAATCCCGCAACCCGCGGCGTGTCGTGACGAGGCGTGGCGTGGCGAGGCGAGCGAGGAGGAGGAGCGCGCGTGTAGGTCTCCTCTTCTCATGCTCATACAAGTGGTAGAAGAGCTCACCTTATAAAGGCCTACTAGCAAAATTCCAACATCGACCAGGCCGTCCATGAAACGGGAGTGGCTGTAGGGGACGTTGCGCTAGTTGAATATATGAGCAAGTTACTACGAGATTTAATCCGAATAAGCACAAAATAAATCATGACGGCTATAACAGAGATGAAACTAATCATGTGGACTAGCATAGTAGTAGGATACAGAGTAGAAACATGAATTCTACCACGATTTCGAACAGGAAGGACAGAAACACATACGGTGCAACGGGAGCAGCACCGTTGGCGTTGAGGTTGTCGCCCATGTCCAAACACCACGTAGACACGGTCTTTGAGCACGGTTCGTAGTCGTTCCATGCTCGGGCATTGAAGTTTGTAACTATTTTAGATTAGAATATACTACTCCTCCGGTGCTAGTAGTAGAGCAGAGTCCTACTCTACTACTCTACTCAAGCAAGTTAGGGCATAGCATTGTAGGGAGTACCAGTATTGTGATCACTCAAGCAAGTTGTCTGGCATCGACATGACCCTACGCTGCTGGTATGTGTCTCGTAAGTCAAGCGGCGTGTTGTAGTCATCATCACCTGTCCACTTCCCGCAGCACATATTCGCTTCTCCATCTTTGTCCGCACATAATCTCGTCCAATCTTCCATCCCCGCTAAGGCGCCTCCCCCCCCCTCGTTCGAAACCCAAGCACTACCAATGGCAGAACTGAGCAACGTCCGCCGAAAGAGTAGCTGGACTTCGCTCCCCACAGAGGTAATCAAGCTCATTGTTTTGCGTGTGGACAATCTCAGTACCATGTCGCTCGCCGCGTGCTTGTCGGGGTTGTACCGTTTACTCAAAGCCCTCAGGCCGGAGCTTTTTAAGCCAGCTGCTTGCTTGCTGATGCCGCCTGATCTTCAGAAACAGTGTGTCACACAGCATAACGATCGTAGGGTGGCGAGCATCAACCCCCTTGACTGCGATCCGATCCCCGTCAGCCTCAGCTACATTAACGGTATGTACTGGGTCGGCATGAACACGTCTTGGATGGTGCTCGTCGACGGTCCCGGCAGCTGGATGCTCGTGGAGGTCTACACCCGGCGATTGATCCCCCTTCCTTCGATTAACACTGCACTGCTTTGGCACCGCGGCCCAGAATACTCGGAATCTTACAGTAGCCAACATGATACCGAGTTTGATTTGCTCAAGGTTGTAATCTGCCAAGTGCCCACAAGATCTGCGAATTATAAAGACTTCAGGCTAATTGCATTCTTCAACCGTGGTCTTGCCTATCTGACAGGTCACTGCAGTAAGTGGATAAATCTGCACGTCCATCGCAGGATCATACATCCTCCATGGTTCTCTGATGCCATTGAACACAAGGGCTTCATTTACGCTGTCGACTCCTTCTATGGCTGGACGTATTGCTGGCCTACTCCAGTCATCGCTACAAATGGCTATTACAGCAGTATGTTACTTTCCTATGATATCATGATGGCTTGCTTATATTACTGTCAACATTTGCTGAAAAAATAATCATGCTCAAAACATGTTGTTCTTAAGATTGACTAAACCAAGAGCCCTTTTTTATTTGACTCCAACTTGATATGATGTTGTAGGCCGCCTGGTGTCCCTACCCTTCCTAATCCCAAAACCTTTCAAAGAAAAGAGGCATGGCAGTTGCAGGTGGTTCCTGGCTCGATCAGACGATGGCGAAAGATTGATGATCATTCACACATACCAGACGTGTTGTTTCGCGGAATACAATCACAGTCACTACAAGGTCTTTGAGTAGGATCCCAGCTTCTCTGGACCTTCAGGAATTTTTGACTGGAGGCTGGTAAGTAGCCTTGGTACATGCTCTCTGTTTGTCGGACTGAATTATCTGATTAACCAGGAGATAACCGACGGCAAGGATCATGATGGCAGCGCGGTTTCGTTCATCAGGAAAAACTGTGTGTACACAACGTACCATGCGTCTCTGCATGCACCATACCCTGATATGTGCCGCCACGCTCTGCAGCCCAAAGTAGGAGAGAGGGTCGCAAGTATCAGACTTTGACCTGCTGGCTGGAGTTTCCCCCGTCAGGCACCCATCTGGTTCAAGCCGTCAGCCAATCTCCAGAGCTTAATAAATAGTAACGTCTAACTGAGCCAATTAGTTAGATGCGTACACTTGGTGTAGTAGGATCTTTATTTAGTTTGATGAATACACTTGTTCTTTTTTGGTAGCCCTTTTGTAATGATGGCTGATGTTTGGTTTGGAAGAGAGAGCTGCGTCTTCACTCTTCTGGCCTGCTTACTGTTTCTGTTGCACCCCTAGCCCTTGTTGTTGCTGCTGCTGTTTTCAATGTACAATCAGTAGTACATTTCGTCTGTTGGTTGAATAAATGTGTTGTTAGAACGACAAACACAATGTTTTGGAAGTCGTTGCACGGTTCGATCATTTAGTGCCCCGTACCGTACGTAGCGCATACTATTTATCGTACGGAACACTTTTTTTTTGAAACTCAGAACACATTTCCACTTGTTGATAACATGCAGCCCACTGATGAAGGCCCAATAGAGAAGTCCATAATTAACTGGAAGGGAGGCTCTCACATGAATCCGGCCCAGGTACATGCTCATGGTCCCCTAAACGTAAATAAGTAAATAAATAAAGCTAAATGCTCATGCACCGGTTCTTTGGGAAAATAGGTAGTCCAGTATTTCTTTTTGAAGAATACCCAAGCTAGGCCTATTTGTTTTCTCTGAATTACTGGGCTGCAAATCTTTCAAGACGAGGAGGGATGCATTCCGGCCTGGCTTAAGAGTATGGTCAATGTTTGTTAAAAGTAATATCAAAAGGTGTTGAAAATTCTAAAAAAACTATAGCAAATGGGATATAAGTTTCTTTTTTTGTTTTTGTTCTTCACTGATATCTTATACATATTCATTGGATTTAACATGACATAGTACTAATTTATTTTTAAATTTGTTTTAGTATGGCTATTAATTTTTAGATTAAGAATATTTTGTTCCCCAGCAAAAATTTGTGAATTTTCAAAATTTCCCACATATGTAGTTAATTTTTTGACCCTGGTACTGACCAGAAAATGGACAGCAATTCTAAAAATGAAAAACGGGCTGCAATAAATTCCATATGAATTAGAAAATGAGTAAAAAATTTAAAAAATAATAGCAAATGGGTTGTACACGCCACAGATTTCGAGGCTGACTTGTTTACACAAGGCTTTGTTAGTGAACACACGATTCTAGCAGCAGTTAGTGTTGGATGTCCATCCAACGGCCGACGTGCTTCTTCAATCTCTGATCTTCCTGCTCCAGCTGCCTAAACTAGCGCCGGCGGGACTGCCTGCTCCCTCCTCTTGTGGCCCGTTGTGATGCCGCGCAGGCTTCCCCGGCCCACCCTACTCCCTCCGCTGGCCTGGCCGCACGCAATCAACCGCCTCCTTATTACGCGAAAAAAATGATTCCTCCCACTGACATCTGGGGTGCACCGGTTGGGAGGCTGACCTATGGGCCTACTAAGTTGACGCGTACGCATGGCTTGTCAACTTAGTCAACAAACGATTCTAACAGCAGTAACCGTTGGATTTGAATCGAACGGTCCTGTTGCTTCTTCAATCGCTGCTCTTCTTGCACCAGCCGCCCAAACCAGCGCCGGGGAGACCGCCTGCTCCTGCCTCCAGTGGCCAGCTGTGCTGCCGATGAGGCCTCATCGCCCCCTACTACTCCCAGCGCTAGCCAGGCCCTGCGGTGACGGCAGCCTCACACCGCAGCCGAAACAGTGAACCCTCGTACTCCTCTCCGCGTGGGCATCCACTGCCGCGTCTTCCCCGGCTCCGCGTTGTCCCCTTCTGTGACACCCTCGATTCAATCGTACACTAATCATACACGCAAATGTGTACGATCAAGATCAAGGACTCACGGGAAGATATCACAGCACAACTCTAGACACAAATTAAAATAATACAAACTTTATATTACAAGCCAGGGGCCTCGAGGGCTCGAATACATAAGCTCGAATACACAATAGTCAGCGGAAGCAACAATATCTGAGTACAGACATAAGTTAGACAAGTTTGCCTTAAGAAGGCTAGCATAAAAGCAACAACGATCGAAAAGGCAAGGCCTCCTGCCTGGGAGCCTCCTAACTACTCCTAGTCGTCTGCGGTCTTCACGTAGTAGTAGGCATCCTCCGGGTAGTAGTAGTCATCAGTGGCGTCGTCTGGCTCCTGGGATCCGTCATCTGGTCGCAACAATCGGGTATGGGGGAAAAAGAAGTAGCAAAGCAACCGTGAGTACTCATCCAAAGTACTCGCAAGACTTACATCAGATGTAAACTAAGTATGCATCTGTATCAAAGGAATGGGTTGTATCTGTGGACTAAACTGCAGAATGCCAGAAGAGAAGGGGAAATCCTAGCCTATCGAAGACTAGCGTCTTCAAGCATCTTCAAGCATCTTGCAGCATATAGAAGAGTACAGATCAACATAATGTAAGTAGTAGTGTTATCAACCTCGGCCAGAGATCCTTTCTCGACTCCCTGCGAGAAAGCAATCCCAGAGCCATACTATCCATTTCTCATCTCAAGTATCCAGTTCTAGTTGTATCGATAGGGATACAACTCCAAGTGTCCGTTACCATAGGACAGGCTATCGATAGATGTTTTCTTCCCTGCAGGGGTGCACCAACTTACCCACCATGCTCGATTAACTCCGGCCGGACACACTTTCCTGGGTCATGCCCGACCTCGGCCAAACAATACGCCGCAACCCGACGTAGGCTTAATAGAGAGGTCAGCACGTCGGACTAAACCTATGCCCCCAGGGGTCATGGGCCATCTCCCCGGGAACTCCTGCACGTTGCATGGGCGGCCGGTGAGCAGACCTAGCTACCTCCTTCAACAAGGCAGGAGCTTACGCAGTCCAACCCGGCGCGCACTGCTCAGTCGCTGACGTCTATTAAGCTTCGGCTGATGTATACGACGCAGAACACCCATACTATGCCCACGTGATGGTTAGTGCTATCAGGCCAGAGGCCCCTCGGATCAAATATCCAAATCGTAGTGGATTAGGAGCACGCGGTAACGAGCAGAGACTCACGATCGATGTGACCTCGTCGCCCCGTCTCGAGTACTTGCGGCAAGGGCTAAGAATGCCCGGCCACGCCTCGTAAGTATCTCGCGGGCATCTTCTAGGTCAACCCGACTCCACATCACTCGCAATTAAGCTCGCGCGGGTACCCCTCAGGGCTGACCCGTCTTTAGTAACATGGCTCAGTGCAAAGACATAGTAACCATAGTAACTGTGTGTCTAACACCAAGGGGAAAACCCGAGGAATCACCCCCGGTGAATTCCACTCGATGTTATCATCAAGGTGAACGTAAGAGGATCCACCCTCGAGGTTCACACTATAGGGGTTGCACGACAGAGCCGTAACGAAACTGGTTAAGGAGGAAATCACCCTCGATGACCTCGACCGTGTATCTACACTACAGAGATCTCATCAGGAGTGATGTAAGAGGTTCCACCCTCGGCACTCGATGGTAACTCTGCAGAGTCGTACAACTAGGGGGGTGATGTGCGGTGTCAGGGCCTGGACGTCGATCACGTTGATCGAGCCATCGAACATAAAGCGAGGCAACTGGGATAAGGTGGGGGGTCACTGATGGATCTCTAACCAACCTATACTAAGCAGTTTAGGATAAGCAGGTAAGGTATGAAAGCAGGAAACAACAACATGCTATGCATCAGAGTAGGATCATACATAAAGCAGTAGCAGTTCTAATGCAAGCATGAGGGGGAAAGAAATGGGCGATATCTGAATGCTCAAGGGGGGTTTGCTTGCTTGGAAGCTCTGCTGAAAAAAGAAGTGTCGTCGTCGACGTAGTCGATCACAGGGGCAGCATCAGTCTCGGAGTCTACCGGAGAGAAGAGGGGGAAGAAACAGTAAATATAAAGCAAACATATGCATGACAAGACAACAAGCGGTACTAGGGGTGTTCTAACACGGTGCTACACGATACTGGCGAAGGGGGATAACATCCGGGAAAGTTTTCCCAGAGTTAAGCATTTTCAAACAAAGGAATGGGAGGGGGAAGGTTGCTTGTTTGTTATGCTAGGTGCGTGTGGCGGACGAACGGACCGCGTATTCGGATTCATCTCGTCGTTCTGAGCAACTTTCATGTATAAAACTTTTTCATTCGAGTTACGAATTATTTTCTATGATTTTTCAAAGTTTTAAGCAGTTATTTGGAAATCCTGAAAATTGGCTAAGTCTGAGAATTGCTTAGTTTTAAACATCAGTTAGCTGTTTTTCAAAGCCTATAACAAATGTTTTGTAGTTCTAATGGAGACACTTCCTATAAGTGTTTTACTCTACAGCAATAGAACTACAAGGCCATGCCCTTTGATGGCACGCCAAGTCCCTGTAACTTGTTCATTTTCTACTCTCAAGTTGCTATGGCAGTATATCTGTTTTTAGTTCTTCCAGTTAACAGAACATAGACTTTTGTCATTTTCATAGGAATTAAACCAGACAAATTTTGGATTTGGTCATCGTAGATTTAGAAAAGCTAGCTAGCAGCTACAGTAGCTAGTAGTAGTATAGACAGAGCAGCGTTGGCAAGGAGAGAAGCAGCAGAAGTGCGGCAGCAAGCAGAGCATTAGCGCGGGGAGCAGCGAGCAGGCGGGCGCGTGGTAGGGCGCCACTGGGTGAGGCACGGCATGGCCAGAGGCTGGTGCGGTCGGGCGGAGGCAGGCACGGGCGGTAGCAGGCGGGGCTACGCGGGCGCGCGCGGTGGCGGCAGGCAATGGCAATAGCGGGCGCAGTTGGCTGTGCGGGCACCCGGCCAGGTGAGGAGGGCACGATGGGGCGTGGCGCGGACGACACAGGTCGCGGCCAGGTGCAGTTGGGCACGCGCAGGGGGACACGGGGGCGCAGTTACACGAGACAGAGGGGCCGCGGGCAGCTGCGAGACGCGGCCAGAAGCACGGCGAGCGCAGCTCCGGGCAAGACGATGTGCGGCGGCCTACGGCGTGGAAAACGAAGGGGGCAAGAGGATAAGCAACGGCGAAGCTCGCAGTGAGGATGACGGGTCGGGCAGTGGGCTCGAAGAAGGCTTGAAGACGACGATCCTCGGCGGGGATCCACGACGACCGAAGGCGGAAGGCGGAGCCGATCCCGTCGATGTATGGATCCGTGCTCGAGTCAGATGGCACAGGCGATGTGGCGGACAACGAAGGTTCTCCCCGACGTGGTCTCCGGCGAGGGAGAGCGCGGTGGCCGCGTCCATGGCGTCGGCACGGCGACAGATGCCCACGAGTGCTCGTGCGAGAGGGAGAAGGGAGAGGAAGTGAGAGGAGAGTGGGCGAGATCTAGGGGGAAATCGAGGCGCCAAGGAGGCGGTCTTATCCTCCCATCGGTGGCGTACGGGGCGCGGTGCCGGGTCCGGCGGGGACGAGCGGGAGCCCCCTCCCGGTCGATCGTACAGGGGAGGAGAGGGAGAGACGACCCGGGGAAGGGTTGGGCCAGTTGGTCCAGTTGGGGGTCCTTTTTTCACCTTTTCTCCTTTTAGGTTTCTGTTTTGTTTTTGTTTTATTAAAACAGAGATAGAGGGAAATGTTTGGGCTACCAAAATACCTTGAAAAAGGCGGGACTAGACCACTTAAATTCTTTGTAGTATTTGGCACTGCCACAAATAGTTCGAGGGACAATTGAATCCAATTGGAATTTTCACAAATAAAATAGCATTTTTAAAAATGCTAAAATAGCACGGTTCTAATCGCTAAAGTCCATCTTGGCTTGGAGGTGATGTTGGTTCCCTTAACAATTAAATGTTATGGAATTTTGGGTCAAAGATGAACTATGTTGCGGCAACTTTCGTGCAACTTCATAATTCACTTCCAAATTGAGTTTGACTTGAAAGTGGAAATTTCAAAGGATATTTGAATCAAAGGTGATCAAGCACTGTTTAGTAAAATGATTAGCTTAATCACAATGGGTTACTGTAGCATGACACTGAGGGTGTTACACCTTCCTAGGCCTCGCCGTCGTCCACCGCCTTGGTGCTCTCGGCGCGGCGTGGTCAACGTGGTCAACGACATTCCATCGGAACAATACTGTACGTGGAGAGGCTGACAGCTGGGTCCACGGCCACAATCCAGTTTTTTTGTGATTTGCCAAGTAAGTCGCTTTGTTAGGCCTGTTGGGCTGCAAATCTTTCAAGACGAGGAGAGCTTTCATTCGGCTGGCCGAGAAAATGGCCCATCAGTAATGAGAAATGGGTTGTATATTTTTAAAACACATCAAACCGGCAATTAGTTTCAAATATCTTTTTTCCATTTCGAGATTAGAAATTACATTAATTTCTATGCGTGGAGAATTTGTTGGATTTTATATTGATATACATTTATTTTTAAAATCAGTTTGAATGTGAGTCGAAATTTTGGGATTAAAAACAGTTCAGACCGCACCGAAATATGCAAAATTTTGTATAATTTTTTAACCGTGGCCACAATATGGGTTGTAATGCTAACAAAAAGAATATGGGCTCCAAAAAAACCTTAATAATTAGCAAATGGGCTGTAAATTATTAGAAATAATGGAAGATGGGTTGTATGTTGTTTTCCATGGATTTGAGGCTTTCCTAAAAAAGGTTGACGCACAAGCAGTGATTGTTGCATGGCCATCCAACGGCCGTCGTGCTTCTTCAATCTCTGCTCTTCCTAATCCAGCCGCTCAAACAAGCGCCGGCGGGACTGCCTGCTCCCTTCTCCCCGTGTCGTTCCCTTCCTAGGCCTCGCCGTCGTCCACCGCCCTGGTGCTCTCGGCGCGGCCTGGTCAACGTGGTCAACGACCGACATGCATCTGAAGTGGACTTTACGTGGAGAGGCCGACAGCTGGGTCCACGACCGCACGCAAGGAAATGCCTCCTTATTACGTGCAAAATAATGATTCCTCCACCTGACATCAGGGACCCACCGAAAGGGCCTCTGTTTTCGTGAAAAAAATGTTACCGCCGCTGACAGCTCGGACCCACCAGCTATATCTTCGCACACAAGGAAGTGCCTCCTTATTACGCACAAAAAAATGAATACTCCCCTTGTTAGCTGGGACCCAGTATAGTGGCAGACTGACTTGTTGGCCTACTAAGTTGACGGGGATGGAGGGCTTTGTCAACTTAGTCAATATGCACGATTCTAGCTCCAGTGACCGTATGATGTCCATCCAACGGCCGTAGTGCTTCTTCAACCTCTGGTCTTCTTGCTCCAGCCGCCCAAACCAGCGCCGGTCGTGCCTCGTGCTCCTGCCTCCCGTGGCTGGCTGCGATGCGGCGGAGGCCTCACCGCCCCCTACTACTCCCACCGCTGGCCAGGCCATCCCTCTGCTCACCCACACCCCCTGTTATTCTGCGGCGACGGCAACCTCACACCGCAGCGAACCAGTGAACCCTCGTACTCCTCAACGCGTGGGCATCCACTACCGCGTCTTCCCCGGCTCCGCGTCGTCCCCTTCCTAGGCCTCGCCTTCATCCACCACCCTGGTGCTCTCGACGCGGCGTGGTCAACGTGGTCAAGGAACGGCTTTCATCGGACGTGGACTGTACGTGGAGAGGCTAACAGTTGGGTCTACGGCCGCAGCAAGAAAGTGCCTCCTTATTACGTGCAAAATAATTATTCCTCCACCTGACAGCAGGACCCACCGGACGGGCCACCGTATTTTTCCACCCTGACTGTTGGGACCCACCAGCTACATCTTCGCATGCAAGGAAGTGCCTGACAGTCGGGACCCACCTGGTCGAAGCGTACGTAGCATTGTCATTCTGGTCGTGAACGTGTACGTACATATATACTGGTCGATGTAGAGGCGTGCACGTGTCGTAGTAGAGGCGGCCACGGTGCAAGAAAGAAAATACGCTACGTACGTGTACATACGGGCGGGGTCTCGAACGCTTACTCGCGCATACGTACGACGAGGACTCGTGTACATGGCTGGGTCGGAACGGAGAAACAACATCGTCGTCATGTTCATGGGGAGGCAACGGAATGCGTCGTGTTCATGGGGAGGCAACGGAATGCGTCATGTTCATCGGGAGGGCTTGGACGGAACAGGCGATGGAAATGAGGTCTGGCGTACCGCAGAACGGAGGAAACGGCCTTGTGTTTGACCGGCCACGTTCGAAACGGGGTCCTGTTCATCGGGAGGGGTGTGGCGTACCGCAAAACGGAGGAAACGGACCTCCTACGGTCGAAACGGGGGTCCTGTTGATCGGGAGGGGTGTGGCGTACCGCAAAACGGAGGAAACAAACTTGTGTTGAAGCGCTACGGTCGAAACGGGGGTCCTGTTCATTGGGAGGGGTGTGGCGTACCGCAAAATGGGACTCCACGGGATACTGTTCATCTCCACCGTTGACCCCCTCCAGTCTCCACGAGCTACTGTTCATCCATCGTCGACCTCCTCCAGCCTCCACCTGCGACTGTTCATCCACGGGCTCCTGTTCATTCAGCCTCCACCGCACGCTATTCCACCGGCTACTGTTCAACCAGCCCTTTCCACGGGCTCCTGTTCAACCACCCCTCCACAGGCTACTGTTCATCCTGCCCTCCACCGTCTACTGTTCATCCTGCCCTCCATGGGGTGGTCCTGTTCATCCAGCCCTCCACGGGGTCATGTTCATCCAGCCCCAACCGGCTCGATCGATCGGGGTCCTGTTCATCCACCCTCACCGGGAACTGTTCATCCACCCCCCCCCCCCCCGCAACGCTCACTGTTCATCCAGAGGCAGCATCGATCGGCTTCAGTTAGCAGCAGTAGCGAAGGAATCGCTCGATCGGGTTCAGCTAACAGCCATCGATCGATCGCTCGGGTTCAGTAACGCGTAGCATGCAGTGTAATCGCTCGGGTTCAGTTAGAGCCCAACGCCTCGCTCGGGTTTAGTTAGAGCCAACGCCTCGCACACACGCGCGTACGTGTACGAGAAAAACGCGCTCGCTCGGTCCCGACCTCCCACCGTAACCGGGAACTCCCCAAAATTTTCCTCGCCCTCGCTTCTACCACGGTTTTTTCCGTCATGGACGGCCCAAAGAATGTCATGCAGCTGCGTCTCCGGCCCGCCTAGGACGAAAAACCCATTTTCTGTCATGATTTTTTGTCATAGAAGTAGGATCCCACCACATCTATGATGATACCGGGGTTTGTCACAATTATCGTCATAGAAGTGTCATATGTATGACAGAAAAAAATTTCGTTCGGCCCAAAATGTCACGGATGTGTTTTTTTTGTAGTGGCACATGGCTAAGAGAAGACTTAGTGTGCCTTTGGGGTGCCCCCTGCCCACGTATATAAAGGAGGGAGGGAGAGAGGCCGGCCCCCTAGGGGCGCGAAGAGTATGGAGTACTACTAGGACTTCCAAGTCCTAGTAGGAATCCCTTTCCTTTTCGGAGTAGGAGAGAAGGAAAGAGGAAAAGAGAGAGGGAGTAGGAAAAGGCAAGGGGGGCACCACCCCCTTCCCCTGGTCCAATTCGGACCCATGGGGGGCGCCACCTCCCCTTGGCCTGCCTCCTCTTTTCCTGTATGACCCAATAAGGCACATTACTTCTCCCGGTGAATTCTCGTAACTCCCCGGTACTCTGAAAAATACCCGAATCACTCGGAACCTTTCCGATGTTCGAATATAGCCTTCCAATATATCGATATTTACCTCTCGACCATTCAGAGACTCCTCGTTATGTCTGTGATCTCATTCGAGACTCCGAACAATTTCGGTCATCAAATCACATAACTCATAATACAAATTGTCATCGAATGTTAAGCGTGCGGACCTTACGGGTTCAAGAACTATGTAGACATGACCGAGACACATCTCCGGTCAATAACCAATAATGGAACCTGGATGCTCATATTGCCTCCTACATATTCTACGAAGATCTTTATCGGTCAAATCGCATAACAACATACGTTGTTTCCTTTGTCATCGGTATGTTACTTGCCCAAGATTCGGTCGTCGGCATCATCATACCTAGTTCAATCTTGTTACTGGCAAGTCTCTTTACTCGTTCCGTAATGCATCATCCCACAACTAACTCATTAGTCACATTGCTTGCAAGACTTATAGTGATGAGCATTACCGAGAGGGCCCAGAAATACCTCTCCTAATCTCGATCTATGCCAACTCAACAAACACCATAGAAGACACCTGTAGAGCATCTTTATAATCATCTAGTTACGTTGTGACGTTTGATAGCACATAAGGTGTTCCTCCGGTATTCGGGAGTTGCATAATCTCATAGTCATAGGAACATGTATAAGTCATGAAGAAAGCAATAGCAATAAACTAAATGATCATAGTGCTAAGCTAACAGATGGGTCTTGTCCATCACATCATTCTCTAATGATGTGATCCCATTCATCAAATGACAACACATGTCTATGGTCAGGAAACTTAACCATCTTTGATTAACGAGCTAGTCAAGTAGAGGCATACTAGGGACACTCTGTTTTGTCTATGTATTCACACATGTACTAAGTTTTCCGTTAATAAAATTCTAGCATGAATAATAAACATTTATCATGATATAAGGAAATATAAATAACAACTTTATTATTGCCTCTAGGGCATATTTCCTTCACATATATGGGAATATAGTCGGCACTAGGGGTGCCCGTGGGACCCATGCACCCCCCCCCCATCTCTCGTCCAAGGGTTGTTGTGCGAGCCAAGGTTGTGTGGACCCCACGGGTTGCCCTATGGCACACCCTTTGTGGATCATTTTTCATGAAACTTTAGGGGGAAAATTGGGGACCTTTTTTGCATAGAAAACAACATCATTGGAAAGTGTGATGAAAAGAACATTAGCCTTGTTAGGTTTTAAATATAATTATGCAAATTAGAGGACAAAAACATAGCTGAAGTGTTCGAAAAACTAGATACATATGCGACGTATCAACTTCCCAAAGCTTAGCTTACTGCTTGTCCTCAAGCAATCCAGTTGACAAATTGAGGTGACAAAAAAACTTTTATGAATACATTTGTGATTGTTTACATATAGAAATTTATTCCGTGATCAAATTATAACCATCTCATATGAGTGATCAAATGAATAACAGAAGGTTAATAACCATGTTATCTCATGATAGGATCCCAATGAGCTAGAAATTAGTAATATGAAATCTCGAAGCACCAACAAGATTAAAATGAACACAATACAATATGGTAATATGATATCTTGCAAGTCTTTTATTTGTGAAGCATTACATAATTGCAAGAACCAAGGAAGCTCATAATTCATAATAGAGAGCATGACAGTCTAACATCACTTAACATTACTTAGATAAAATGTACATTACACTAAGAATGATAATGATGTTCTCAATAGTTGGTGCTCGAGAAAAGTGATGACACAACATAAAGTGAAAGGATAGGCCCTACGCAGAGGAGGGCGGGGAATGTTATGTGCTATTTTTATAAAAGTAGTAAACTTATGATGACAAGGTTTTAGGAATTGCATTCTAGATTTTACGAGTCGGAAGAGTAACTTTACCATTTTCTTTGTAATAGCCCCATACACATGCACTTTTCTTTTCTTTTTTGTATTTATTTGTAGGACTTCCCTTTCTATTTTCACGGGTTACTATTACAATGATCATAGAAAACCACACTCCCCGCACTTGAAAACTTAGGAAACAAAAATTGATTTGGCACGACGATGAAATTTTACTTGGAATGACTGCACCACCCTAATCCCCATAGTCATTGCATCACGTGCCCGCATGTGGACGATGTGGACTGAATTTGTTTTTTTAGAGGAAGTTGTGGGTTCGATGTGGGTTTCGCAGGATAGCCCACACATTGTACATAATTTGGAGCTTATCTGTATGTGTCCACGAATGTGATTTTTGTGGGATTGGACATAGGCGCGGGAGACAACTGACGTGCACATTCAGCTCATCACACTCCCGCTCGTTCCCAGTGCAACCCCCCCCCCCCCCCCCCCCCCTCCACACACACACATACACAAATCCATGGAGTTCCCCCATAGATGAGGGACAGCTCCTATGTGCCCCATCAAATAGGCACAACTTCGCTGAAGCCAGGGCAAAATGGGTCGGGCCACTGACTCCGTGAGTGGTTATTTATTTATTTATCTATTTGTTCTTAGTCAGTTTCCACCAAAAAGCTTGACTGTTTATTTTTAGAAGCTGGATATTTTAAAACCTATTATAAAACAAAAAATATATTTTAGAAATTTGTTCAACACGCATTTTATAAAAAAGTTCTGTGTATATGAAAACAGTTCACGTATTAAACCATATGCTCAGTGTGTATTAAAAAAAGTTCATCGTATCTTAACTTTTTTTCAGTGCATATAAAAATGTGATGTGTGTATTTGAAAAATGTTTACGTATAACCCAAAAAACCATAAGAAAAGCAAATCTGAAAAGGGAGAATAAGGAAAAAAATGGCGAATAAAACAACCAAAACAAAACCCACACATAGGAAAAAACAAAAGAAAAACCATTTTCAACTCACAAATGAAAACAACAAAGCAGCGTGCTCACTGCCGAATGGGTCGAGCCATGGTGCCACCACTTCATCAAAGCCGTGCCTATATGACGCATGCAGGCGTCATATAGGATTGGCCCAGTGAGGAAGGTTAAAAGAGAAATCAGCGGCAATAGATTATCGGGGAGGGAATTGAGGGGGTGGGAGTCATTATCGACATTTCCTATACGGCGCCTATGGCGCCCGTTATAAGGGGAGCTACTATATGACGCTAACTGCGGCAAATAGTCGGCCTGACGCACAAGAGCATCCCCAACTGACGTCGGAGAAAATCGCGGTCGCTAGTTTTGAACTCATGATGTCACAGTAGCAAACACGTGCTGCTAGCCACTATACCTTATGGCAGATAGTGACACATAATAGTCTGAACGGTTTTTAACTATAACGTGATATTCACTCTAGCGTCCAATTTATTGTAGCATACAGGTTGTTCAATTTTTTGACCTATTTAAAAAATGGTAAGAAAAAATTAGAAATTATGAACAAAATTTGAAATTTGAAATTAGTTTTTGAATTACAGGAACAAAATTTGAATTTCGCTACATTTTGAAAATTTCTGAACATTGTTTGTAAAAGAAAAAAAATTGATTTTACATTCGCACGTTGTTGAAAAATTTTGAACACAAATTTAGAAACATGGGGACATTTTTTGAAATTTGGAACAAAATGTTCAAAACACGAACATTTTTTGAAATTCCTAAATAACTTTTGAATCATGAACATTTTTTAAGTCGTGAACAAAGTTTGAAAATGAGAACGTTTTTGGAATACCTGAACATTTTTAAACACAAAACATTTAATGAAAATTGTGAATATATTTTGAAGAGGAGAACATTTTTTCAAATCCCTAAACATTTTTGGAAACACGAACATATTATGAAATCATGAAAAATAGAATCACAAATTCTTTTATGAAATCATGAACAAATTTAGAAAATAATAATATTTTATGAAATCTCAGAACATTCTTTAAAATCCTGAACAAATTTTGAAAATGCCATTTTTTTGAAACACAAACATTTTGTTAGATTATAAACACATTTGGAAAGCAAGAACATTTTTGGCAGTTCCTGAACATTTTAAGAAATTGTGAACATGATAAGATTTTTGAAATTCATTTTTTTAAAATTTCAAACAAAAGCAACAGGAAAAAGAAAAGCAAAAAAAGACAAGGACAAAAATAGAAACGAAAAAGGAAAACAAATACAAAAAGAAACAATAACAATAATAAAAAGACAAAAAGAATAGAAAAAAAGGAAAACTGGTTAAGGTTCCCAAAACCGCTAAAAACCACTAGGAACCCTCTAGAATATCAAAACTATAAGCTTCTACGTACTACAAATGAAGTGTCGACCATGTAAACGTCGTAGGTGGAAGTGGCAGTCCACTTTCCCGTATTGGGGGTGGTTGGGGAAGCTGTCGTATAGGCAATGACGTTGATATCCTCGTCCATGTCCTCGGCCTCCTCGGAGGCGTAGTCCAGCACATCGGTGAAATCTTTGATAGTGGCTACTAAGTGGGTGGTGGGTGGGACGTAAAATTCACCGTGGCTTGTGTTAAACTTGATCCAATCATAGACCGAGGACAGGCCATCCATGATGCTCATCATCTGGATCCGATCTAACATCTCGTTTAACAACGAGAGGTCGGCCGGATCCATCCCCTGATGTCTTTCAGAGTTAACCTCCTGTATGCCACTATAGGGGGTGCGTTCGGCCACGGCTGACCCCTGGTCCTCGAACGCTGAGATCGGATCCATGCTCAAAGCCAGATCCGATATGGAGGCTGACCCGGATATAGGGTCATGGAGAAGGTCTGAAGTTGAAGCTTCGGGATTTTCGGGCTTCTTAGGTAAGGTTAAGAACCCAATAAAGACTAGATCGCCCCGGGTGTCGGCGACGTACTCCAGGTTGTTGAACCTGATTTCCTGTTTAGGGGCGAAACTGTCGACCTGGTCTCCATCGAGTTGGCGTGTAGAATGATGTCACCAAACGCGAAGAGCTGGCCGGGCACAAAGACGTCCCCGGTGTGGATGCCGTTGCTGATGGCTTAGCGAGCCATTGATCCTTCGACGATCCCACAACGGGACTCTCAATGAAAGCACCAATGTCGGTGTCAAAAAGAGCAAATCTCGGGTAGGGGGTCCTGGTTGTAGATCTTGGATCGATGGGTAACAAGGAACACAGAGATAGTATTTACCTAGGTTTGGGCCCTCTCGAAGAGGTAAAACTCTACATCCTGCTTGATTGTATTGATGTGTTTGTATGATGATTACAGAGTTGATCTACCACGAGATCGGATGAACTAAACCCTAGATGAGTATTCAGCCTCTACGGACTAAACCCTCTGGTTTATAGACACCAGGGGTACATAGGGTTACACATGGTCGGTTAAACACGCAGACTCCATTTTCTTTACTTGGAGGATACGCCAAGGCTTCAGAGGTTTCCTTCCAGAACACGGAGTCGCTTATAGCTCGGCCTTCCAACGACGGATCAAGAACGGCCAACCCGTCCAACCCTTGAGAGATCGGCCGGCAGCCCAAGGACCCCTTAGTCCGGGATACCCTCAGTAGCCATAAGATGATCCTTGACCTCCACAGCCGACCACCGCTCGCTGAGTCCCACCGTTGTACGCCCAGATGCACATCTAACCAGGACGCCGGCGGCCACCACCAGGTCATGTCGCCCACAGAGCAAGAAGGGGGAGAGATGGGCCCCGCCACCACCGTCAGCCACACGAGCTTCGCCCGCGCGGTGTCCTTCGGTGGCGATGGCGGGTGGGGGAGAGGAAGGGGGCGGAGGCGGTTGCAGGTAGAGGAGTCACCCTCGTGTCGCCCTAGGCAGGGGCGACTGAGGGGTACAAGGGTCCGCGTTGTCGAACTAGTCAAATGTCACGTGTCCCATGAGCAAGCTAAGTATATTTATTCAAATGAGTGTGTCTAGGTCTCATTCAATTGAGACTTAATCAAGTATCAGTCAAGTGACATCACATTTTTCCAAGGGTATTTCTTTACTTACTAAATGCAGCATCGAGGGATACAATTATAATGAATGCATACCCAGCCTTTGTATAATTAGGATGCACACAACAAACATAACACACACACCCAAACGATCACATCGGCAAAGAGCAAAGTCATAAAAGACCAAAGCTATGCCTAGGTGGAGGAAGGAAAAAACTAAAGAATTGAAAACAATGATTGGCGATATACAACAGTGACCATCGGCCCCAACATATCTTGACAACCAAGGACTACGTGAAAGGATCTCCAAAAAAGACGCCTCCATGAAGGAAACGATGTTGAAACACCGCCATCACCGGACCCAACCATCAAGGTTAGATCATGGGTTTTCGCTTTGGATACCATGTGTGAGCCACTTCCGAGCAATGCCCTCATCAGGATAACGATGCAAAAGAACGTCGTCATTGCAAGATATGACCAACTAGGGTCACAACCACACCCCCTCGAAGTCCACCTATGTTGTCTCCTTAACTTTCCTCGATCTCAATAGTTGCATATGCACACAATCCTTATGGCGAGGGATGGCCATGCCCGTATGAGTAAGCTGACAAGACGAGAGAAGAATTTCTCTCGCCACCATCCGACGAAGTGTTTGACGGGAAAGGACTTTCGGCACCACCAAAATCTTGGGATGGGGACACTCTGAAGGCATAGAACATCCTCACAAGTAGCAGCTTGGTTACTGATCTGTATCAGACGATAGCTCCACGAGCGGCCACTAGCTCCGCCGTCCTCGCCGATTGACGCAAATCATCCAGGTTGAACCTCTTCAGATAACCGGTCCATCCCACAACCACATAGCAGCATACTGACCAGATTCACGACCGAGCCTGAGCGGAGGACCACCATGAGCACGACGCACCAACATCAAAGATGTACCCGTGGAGCAACGACCCTAGCATGGGTGTGCTCCCATGTTGGATGCATCGAAGGAAGTCACAACACAAGACGCAGAGGAGCAACAGATGCGTTTCAAGCTCCCGTGATCCTATCGATGAAGATGACCGCGTCACGAGCGCACATGGTGCTGATCTAGCCATCCCAAGCCATGCTTCCGCCAGATACGTGGAGCGCCGGAGCTGCCGCTGTAAGGCCAACTCCACCGCGCGATCCTAAACGGACGTCCGTTTTGTCCTGTTTTTGTCCTTTTGGGTAAGGATTTGGGATCGTGTCCGGGCCTGTCCTGGGATGCGGTGGTCGTGCGCCCAGCGCGTGGCCGCATCCTTTTGTCCCATCTTGTCCGTCAGGGTCAAGAATTGCCCAAATTTACATTAAAACTAGTTTCGAACCCAAATATTTGTCTAAAAATTAAAATAGTTTTACAACTCAATTGAAATTGTCTTTAATAAAATAGTTTTACAACCAAATCGAAATTGTCTTGACTGAACATAAAATGGAAAAATACATCTATTCGTTGCCAACGTGATTCCACACGTGCTCAACCAAGTCATTTTGAAGATTCACATGAGTGTGCCAATCACGCATCTCACGGTGGAATTGGGCAAACTGTTCAAATGTGGCCGGGTCTTAGTGCAGGGGCTCAATATTTTCACCTTGATAATCAAATCCTTGGTCGAAGATACTCTCATCACGCTCGTCCTCGACGATCATGTTGTGCATGATCACACAAGCAGTCATCACCTCCCAAAGCTTCCTTTCATCCCATGACAGTGCAGGGTTTCGAACGATACCCCACCGGGATTGAAGCACACCAAAAGCACGTTCCACATCCTTTCTAACACTCTCTTGCATTTGGGCAAATCTCTTTCTCTTCTCACCTTGAGGTTTCAAGATTGTCTTCACAAAAGTTGACCACTGAGGATATATACCATCTGCTAGATAATATCCCTTGTTCTAATGGTGGCCGTTGATCTCAAAGTTGACAGGTGGGGAGTGGCCTTCTGCAAGCCTCGCGAAGACTGGAGAACGCTGCAGCACGTTGATATCATTGTGAGAACCTGCCATGCCGAAGAAAGAATGTCATATCCAAAGATCTTGTGATGCCACCGCTTCTAATATGACAGTGCACCCGTTAACATGCCCCTTGTACTGGCCCTGCCAAGCAAATGGACAGTTCTTCCACTCCCAGTGCATACAATCTATGCTGCCAAGCATACCTAGAAAGCCTCTAGCTGCGTTGGTCCCAACAATCTCTCTGTATCAGCGGCAGTTGGCTGCCTCAAGTACTCTGGGCCAAAGACCTCGATCACAGCCTGGCAAAACTTGTACATTGACATCAGACATGTTGTCTCACTCATACGCACATACTCATCCACCAGATCGCCTGGAATTCCATATGCAAGCATGCGGATGGCCGCGGTGCATTTCTGGTAGGAGGAGAATCCAAGCTTGCCAAGGGCATCCGTCTTGCACTCGAAGTATGGGTCATGAGCAACCACTCCCTCTCGGATACGATTGAACACATGCCTGGCCATACGAAAATGGCGACGAATTTTATCCGGCCTGAAGAGCGGGGTGTTGGCAAAGTAATCTGCATAGAGCAGGGCGTGGCCTCTCTCCCTGTTGCGGTTCAGGTTGGGAGCACGGCCAGGGACTGACCCCTTGTACCGAGGAAGCTGCCGTTGAATATGGTCGTGAACAACCAGTGCAGCCACCACAAGATCGTCAGCATTCGACGACGAATCGTCCGATGAACAAAGGAAGTGATGGTAGAAAAACTCGTCTCCACTGTCCATACCTTTGTTGGCAAAAGGTCGAACACCTTGCGCTCGTGGTGGCGAAGAGGTCGCGATGATCACCTCGACGTAGCAGGGTGGTTGCCGGCCGGCTACAGGCCGCTCTGGAGCTCTCGTGGGAATCTGCCTCGGCCGCCGTGGTACGTCGCCGGCAGTCGTGTCCCCTCTGCCACCGGCAAGGACGGCGAGGGCTAAACCTCCTCCGATCGACGACCAAAACTACGGCGGAAGCGCGGGCGTGGTGGCGGCCATGTCGAGACATGGTTTGGTACGGACGGGGGGGGGGGGGGGGCTGCGCGGTGAGGAGGCGGCCGGAGAATAGCGGCGGCGCCGACGGCGGGGCGGGGCGGGGAGAGAGGATGAAGCGTTGGGAGCGGAGGGACTGCTAGTGTCCCCGACTGGCGGGCCACGGGGGGACAAGGGCGTGCGTCGAGGCCGTCCGCGCGCGTCCGTTTCACCCCAAACCGAGCACAAGTTTGGGCCGGGAATGGGTCGAAAGCGGACGGAATCCGGACATTTGTCCGTTTGCGCCCACGCGTTGGACCGTCTCGTTTGTCCCTTTTACCTCAAACGGACGGGGGCGGACAGGATAGGGTCACGCGATGAAGTTGGCCTAACATCAGCCTTCACAACCTCTAGCCGCCATCTACACCCCATCAAACGTTGCCCAAAGATCCACGGGAGCAGAACCCCGCCGCTGCCGTCAGCCGCCCGGGCAAGCCCGATGACACCGACCCGCAACGGCGAGGGGAGGGCGCATAGGGATGCCACCGAAAAGAGCGGATCAACCGCCGCTCGACTCATCGAGGCGGACGACGCAGAGGCAGTTAAGATTAGACTCAAGAGGCTCTCAAGTGACATCACATATAAGAAATAAAAATGAAAAATCCGAACAATTTTTCTTGACACATCTCAATGAAAGATCTAACATGCATAACATAGAATGAGACATAACCAAATCTTTGTCGATCGAGATTTAGCAAAACTATATTTACATAAGCTTTCTTGCAGTTCGATTGACTATTCTCCGAGCTGGATGCCTGGAGTTCTTGCAAACGATGTGATCGTTATTTAATACTCCCTCAATTTCAAAATACAGTGTGCTTGTGCTTTTCGAGGTCTAACTTTGATTATAAATTTAACCAACAAGACCGACTGTGGCAAGAAAAAAAACTTCTTTTGAATATGAATTCACTGGTATAACTTTTGCTCCCGCCACAATCGGCCTCATTGGTTAAATTTATAGTCAAAGTTGAAGCACGGGAATAAAGAAATCATTATATTTTGGAACAGAGGGAGTATAAAGCTGGCCATAGTGGGGGTAACATAACCGGTAACATGCACTTGAGACTAGCAAATATAGGTAGATATTGTATCATGTTAAATGCTATGCTACTTTGTGTCATACATGCAAATAAATATATTCATCTATGATACTACTTTATAATACTACGCACTATGAAGGTAGTATCATATACTTATCATATGCATGATACTAATATATGTTACTCCCTCCTTCCATCTATATAGGGCTTAATGCGTTTTTCAAGACCGCCTTTGACTATTGATAAAATTAATACTACATGATATGCATAATGTGAAAATTATATCATTGAAAGCTTCTTTCACATACGAATTTGATGATGTGCTTTGTGTAAGTTGCATGTCATATATTATTGCTCTAACATTTGGTCAAAGTTAGCCTCGAAAAACGCATTAGGCCCTATATAGATGGAAGGAGGGAATACTCTTCATTATGAGTAAGCTAAGTTCAATAAATTATGATTGCCTTTCCCTAAACAAGTAGGAAATTAACCTGGTGTGCGGATCTGTGCCTGGGATTGGAGATGCCCTTGATAGAAATCAATTACTCCCTCCATCACAGTTTAAAGTGCGTACCTCACATTTCTCTGGGCCCAAGGTTACCAGCGATTGACAGGAATAACTGATGCGCTGGAGCTGCGGTAGTTAAGGATATGCGCCTAATTAATCGCCAAACAAATGCATAGTAACCTCCCCGTCCAGTAAAAGGCCTCACACAGCCATGCATGCAAACAAAACCGATTCACACCTCCACCTAAAGTTTCAGTTCACACCATGCATGCGCACCAGAAAGGCAAGCGGAAGGAGTAATTTCAGCGGGCTAATTAATGACCTGCGCCCTATTTTCCTTTAATTGTGAAAAAAAATCAGGTTTTGGAGATACACCCTTTAAACTGTGATGGAGGGAGTAGCAGGACCACCAGTTCGGTACAAAGAAATCAATTATACTTCCTCTGTTCATTTTTATAAGACCTTGAAGATATTTCAGACAATGTGCAAAACAACATATTTTAAGTTGTTTGAAACGACTTATAAAAATGAACGGAGGAAGTAGTATGGCAAAATTAAACAAAGTGTACTGGATAAGGTATATAGGGAAACAAAAAAGGGCTCCATGGGCGATCCTCGATCAAAAGCGCAAGGTGGCTTTCTCACGCGCTCTCTCCCGAATCCGATCCCAATTCCCCTCCCATCTCGCGGAGGAGGCGGAGACCCCGGTCGGACCGATCCCATTCGAGATCGATTTTAGCCGAAAAAAGCTGAGCGTGCTCCAGACAGCGACTCGCCGCACTGCCGAAGCTCCGAGCGACGGGGGCGGCGGCGGCGGCGCCGCGGCGGCGAAATGGACGCGAGGTTCCCGTACTCGCCGGCCGAGGTGGCCAAGGTGCAGCTCGTGCAGTTCGGCATCCTCAGCCCGGATGAAATCGTAATGCCTCTCAACCCCACCGCCTCCGCCTCTGTTTGGTTTCTCTTCTCTCTGCGTGCAGTTGGAGCTCGAGCTGGTTTGGGTGGGGTTGGCTAGTTCTGAATTCTGGCTGGATGGATGAACTGTCTTGGGGGTGCTGGATATTAGCTTCAGTCTGTGGTGTTGTTTGGGTAGCGAACTGGCCGAGTTTGATCTGACAAATAGATGTTGCTGAAGCTGATCCACTGTAACTTACCAAAGGTTCCGAGTTCTGACACAGTGATATGAGTATTGTTTGGTTCAGTGGTGTTTTGCTAACTTGGGGAACTAGTTAAACTTTGAGCAGAACGCTTGGTTGGAAGTCCCTAGTTCGCTTTGAGTTAGAAGTTGTACTCCCTGTAATACTGCTGAAGTGGGATATTTGGTCAAGTTGACTTTGCAGTTTTATTACATGTTCATCAAAATTTTGACCGATCTAGCAAAATGGCAATGTTGTCATACTTTACAGAGAGTGATCTAAACGCTCTTATAATACTTTACAGAGGGAGCACTATCAGCTTGGCAGTTTGGTTGTGCTTAGCAGTTTGCACGGTCTTTTTATTATTACACATGATTTTACTGTTCTTTTGATTGGGTCATGTTCAGTTCAATACAAGTTTGAATAAGGCTATATGCATCTGGTTGCTGGTCTTACACTACAGATTTGCAGAGTGTCTCTATATTTTACAGTGCTTTCGATCGGGTCATATTCAGTTCAATAGAAGTTTGAATAAGGCTGCACGCATCTTGTTGCTGGTCTTACACTATGGATTTGCAGAGTGTTTCTAATAAGATGGATTTGAGAGGGTTTAGTATTATGATTTATTTGGTTCAAATGACCATTGACCGTTGTACTGATGGTGGGAGGAGTGTCTCCTTAACTGGTCCATACGGAGTGCCCAAAGAAATGTGTAGCATTGTGGATGTAGGATCGAATCTGATAGATTTTGTGTTGCTTTGCTTCCTTGTAGAGGCAAATGTCAGTGGCGGTGATAGAGCATGCAGAGACTATGGAGAGGGGAAAGGCGAAGCCTGGGGGTTTGAGTGACCCTCGTTTGGGTACTATTGACCAGAAAATCAAGTGTGATACATGTATGGCTGGGATGGCTGAGTGCCCGGGCCACTTTGGCCACCTTGAGCTTGCAAAGCCAATGTTCCACATCGGCTTCATCAAGACTGTACTCTCCATAATGCGCTGTGTGTGCTTCAACTGTTCCAAGATCCTGGCAGATGAGGAGGATACTAAGTTCAAGCAAGCTCTGAAAATTAGTAACCCCAAAAATAGATTAAGAAGAATATATGATGCTTGCAAGAGCAAAAAGACTTGTGCTGGTGGTGGTGAACTTGAGGTTCAAGATCAGCAGGGCACTGATGAGACACTAAAGAAGAGAGGTGGTTGTGGTGCTCAGCAGCCAAGTATCACAGTTGATGGTATGAAGATGGTTGCAGAGTTTGAAGCAACAAAGAAGAAAACTGATGATCAAGATCAACTCCCTGAACTAGTGGAGCGAAAGCAAATTCTCTCTGCCGAGAGGGTCCTTAATGTTCTCAAGCATATAAGTGATGATGACTGTCTTTTGTTGGGCCTGAATCCTAAATGCGCTCGTCCTGATTGGATGATACTGCAAGTCCTTCCTATTCCTCCACCGCACGTGAGACCATCTGCCATGATGGATACTTCCTCCAGAAGTGAGGATGATTTGACTCATCAATTAGTGATGATAATTCGACATAATGAGAATTTGACGAGGCAAGAGAGAAATGGAGCCCCAGCTCACATTATAAAAGAGTTTGCTCAGTTGTTGCAGTTTCACATTGCAACGTACTTCGGCAATGATCTTCCTGGACAACCAAGGGCCAATCAGCATTCTGGAAGGCCTATAAAATCAATTTGCAGCAGGCTGAAAGCAAAAGAAGGTTGGATTAGAGGAAACCTAATTGGGAAGCATGTTGGTTTCTCAGCTCGTACTGTCGTCACACCAGATCCGAACATCAACATTGATCAATTGGGGGTGCCATGGAGTATTGCTTTGAATCTGACATACCCAGAAACTGTCACTCCATATAACATCGAGAGGTTGAAAGAGCTAGTAGAATATGGGCCTCACCCTCCGCCAGGGAAGACTGGTGCAAAGTACATTATCAGGGAAGATGGTCAGAGAGTGGATCTTCGCTATGTGAAGAAAAGTAGTGATCAGCATTTGGAGCTGGGTTACAAGGTGGAAAGACACCTCAATGATGGAGATTTTGTCCTTTTCAATCGGCAACCAAGCCTTCACAAAATGCCTATCATGGGGCATCGTGTTAAAATTATGCCCTGCTCAACTTTCTGCCTGAACTTGTCTGTCACATCACCGTACAATGCAGATTTTGATGCGGATGAAATGAATATGCATGTTCCTCAGTCATTTGAGACCACAGCTGTAGTTTTAGAGTTGATGATGGTTTCAAAATGCATTGTCTCACCTCAAGCGAATATACCTGCTATGGGTATTGTCCAGGACACACTTCTTGGGTGTCGAAAAATCACCAAAAGGGACACTCTTATTGAAAAGGACATATTTATGAACATGTTAATGTGGTGGGAAGATTTTGATGGGAAGGTCCCTGCCCCTGCCATTTTGAAACCAAGGCCGATTTGGACTGGCAAACAAGTTTTCAACTTGATTATCCCCAAGCTAATCAATTTAATAAGTTTTTCAGCCTGGCATGCTGAAACAGAGTGTGGATTTATTACTCCTGGTGATACTATGGTCCGGATAGAGAAGGGAGAGCTTCTGTCTGGTACACTTTGCAAAAGAACACTTGGGACATCAACTGGAAGTCTTATTCATGCTATTTGTGAAGAGGTAGGGCCAGATGCTGCACTGAAGTTCTTGGGTCATACACAGTCGCTGGTCAACTACTGGCTTCTGCAAAACGGTTTCAGTATTGGTATTGGAGATGCAATTGCAGATGCAGATACCATGGAGAAGATTGATGAGACAATTGGAACAGCTAAGAATGATGTGAAGGAGCTTATTAAGCAAGCACAAGAAAAGAACTTGGAACCTGAGCCAGGACTCACAATGATGGAATCATTTGAGAACCGAGTAAATCAGATTCTTAGCAAGGCTTATGATGATGCTGAGAGTAGTGCTCAGAAGGGTTTGTCTGAGAGCAACAATTTGAAAGCCATGGTCACTGCAGGCTCAAAAGGCAGTTTCATTAATATTTCGCAAATGATTGCTTGTCTTGGACAGCAGAAAATTGAGGGCAAGCGGATTCCGTTTGGTTTTGTTGATCGTACATTACCCCAATTTACGAAAGATGACTATGGCCCTGAAAGTCGTGGGTTTGTTCAGAATTCGTACCTTCGAGGTCTGACACCACAGGAGTTTTTCTTCCATGCTATGGTTAGTAGAGAAGGTTTGATTGATGCTGCTGTGAGAACTCCGAGACAGGGAAGGCAATATTCAGGGGAGGCTCGTGAAGGCTATGGAGGACATCGTGATGAAACATGATGGTGCTATGCGAAATTCGCTGGGTGTTGTTGTTCAATTCTTGCATGGAGAAGACGGCATGGATGCTGTTTGGATTGAATCACAGAAATTGGACTCCCTGAAGATGAATAAGGCGAGTTTGATAATGTATTTGGTTCTGAACTCGACGATGAGAACTCGGGGCCTACTTACATGTTGCCTGACCATGTTGTTTTTTAGTTGGAATTGTTGATATTTATTCATGTTCCTCGGACATGTCCGAGGACAAAACATCCGTGATACAACCCGGAGGCACATGAAGCGATGTCTTGCATAGATCATTACAGCAAATCTTCCTTGGCTAATCTGTGAGAAGCACCATTTGCCGTGCGCCTAGCCCATTTCACCTCGATGGAGAGCAGCAGCTTCTTCGTTTTTTAACTCCACTAGGGGACCGAGAGGAGGAAAATCCCTCTCCTCTCTCTTGAGCTTATTGCCCACCCCCACACAGTCTGACTCCAGCACTAGCTTCTGGACACCCATCTCGATGGCCAGGGTCACCGCACGCCGGCACATGTTGATCATTTGAAGACCATTTCTGAATTCAAAAATGTGTTCGAGGCAGAGGTTCAGAAATTAGAAGCTGACAGATTACCGCTTGGGACTGAAGATGAATAAGGCCTATGCCTGTCAACCTCAAGCGGCTTATCTTTTTTTTTTGAAAAAAGGAATTATTAATATGGCAAAGATACCAATTACACCCGGTCTTTACACCTACAAGATGTTGCAAAAACATCCAGGATACACACACGAAGAAAAAATTAAAAAGAAAGGAAAAAACAAAGATCCCGCCACAGTGATCGATTTCTCTCAGTAGCCACACAAAAACCACCATCGAATACAACGCCTAGAAAATATAAAAAAGTCTCCAAAAGCAACGCCTTCAAGAAGGAAATAGTGCACAAGCGCTGTCATTGCCCGATCCAAAATCTTATGTTTTCACGCTGGAGAAGTCCAAACTCTCAAAACAATTCCTTCAGCAAGGCAATTGCCAGGTACAATCAATAAAGGCTATACCTTAGGTTTACCGAAAAGGGTTTCCCCCCGCTTTGTATTCCAAAGCATCAACACCGATCACAGAGCAAATGCTGGGGCGAGCAGCACAACAAGCCAAAGAAAAAGAAGAAGAGACAATGCCAACACCAGCAGCTCGACAAAGCGCAAATGACCCACTACCGCTGCGCCCTCCTAAATCTACCCACCACGATCCTAGGCTCCAATCCACCACGTACCAAGCAGCACCTCCAGAAAGGAATGCGACGCCGACGACGCTGTTGCCCGGACGTGTCCTAGGGTTTTCCCCGACACACGGAGGGTAGAGGGGAATGGAGACCACTGACACCCTCCAGGGAGGAATGGTGGCACCCGCAGGCGTCACCGTATCGGAGCCGGAAGACCCGACAAGGATTTCTCCCAACTCCAAACCCCATCGCCCAACCGGATCGGAGCCAACCAGCCAGCTCGCCGCCCACCAGCATGCGCCACCGCGGTCGCAACGCCACCCACACCGTCTCACTGAGATTACCACCACGAGGCCAAGAGAACGAGGAGAGGAGGCGCTGGTCGACGGGAGCAGCAGCGCCGTAGCCGCGCGGGAGGGAACCACCTCCTCCGCCGTCGTGCAGGAGGCTCGTGCCTCCGGCCCCGTCGCGGTCGCCGTCCGGACGCAGCAGCAGGGCATACCAGGCCACCCCTGGCCCGACCAGGCCCAAATCAGGCCCGCTAAGCCCCGTTGGCCACGCTGCAGCAGGGCGGCGCCAGCACCGCCAGCCCCCAACGCCCATCGCCGCTCCCCCGCCTCCTGGAAGCCACGCCTCCGACCCGCCCCGTCGTCGGCCCGCCCGGACCCAGATGGGCCCAAAGGGCCCAGGTCTGGGCCGAGCGGGCGCCGCCTGGCCGCGTCGCCGCGCCACCCCGCCGCCAACGGCGACGCCGCCGTCCAGCCGATCTCCCGTGCCGCGCCAGGAAGCCCCGCCGCCACGCCGGACCGCCGCCACCTAGGGAGCACCCCCCGGCGCCCTCCGCCCCGCGCCGGAGAGCAACCGAGAGGGGAATGGCCGGGGCCGCCGCCACCAGCGTCGCCCGGGCCAGGCCCGGCGGCGAGGAGGGGGGAGTGAGGTAGAGCTGGCGGAGGAGGAACCGGGGCACGGCCGGTCGCTTGCGGGGGCGACGCGGTCGCGAGAGCCCGTCACAAACCGGGACGTGGCTCCTTTGTTTCGTGAGTATAGTTAGATCTCTTTCGGGACCCGGCTTGGCACCCGACTCGGCACCCGACGAGCATCACCAAAAATGAATTTGGCCCGTGCTGCCACCCCGACTTGACACTGCTGCTCCATCGCCTCGAAGGCCCCGTCCGTCTAACTGGTCCTCCGATGTCCATCTAACTGGTCCTTCGATCTCAGCCACCATGACCTTCTCCGCAGCTGTCTACATCATAGAAATCGAGAAGCCGACACGTCCCATGGTGCCAATAAACAACAGAGCTTCGCGTCACGCCCTCATGGAACTTCATAGGCTGAAACGGACGTGCACGACCGAATTCTATCCGATCCAGATATCTTGGGCAAGATCTCCAATAGCAATTTCGGAACACGTCGATGACCAGATCGAGGAGGACCGATCATACAAGATGTTTCCGTGGTGCGAGAGGAGTACGAGGACTGCCACCTTTATTCACGGTAGCAGGCCCCCACTCCGCCTCGATCCAGCTCGCTGTCGTTCGACCGCATCCATGGGCCAAGCTCCATCAACCCACCCAGATCTAGGCCAGGGGGATCGACAGTCCCAGCCGTCGCTGCATGCCAGGGCGCACCGTTGGGTAGACCTTACCCCATCACACCCGGATAGGAGCCGCGCCGCCAAAGCCTCACAACCCCACGCTACCAGGAACCCACCGGACCAGAGCCTCGCCGCCGCTAGGAATGCAGGGGAGCCACGCCAAGGAAAGGCCCCGCCGGCGGCGGCACTGCCCGGGCTTCGCCCAATAGTGACCCACGACGACGGCGAGGGAGAGGGGAAGGGAGGGGAGGGCCGGTGGCCGGCGGGGCGAGGGTTCCCCCGAGTCGCCTCTGCGAGGGGCTTGGGGGTCAAGCTATTCCTGTTTGTTCGCCTATTGACCCTCCTCAAGTTTCAAGATTGATTTAGGGTTAATTTGATAAATGCCACTCGAATTCTGGTGATTCCGAGAAACGCCACTGCAATTACCAAAAACTTTGGAAAATGCGAGCAAAATTTGTAGTGACATCTTTGAAAGTTTGAAAATTGCAGTGACATTTCTCGGAGTCGCTAGAATTCGAGTGGCATTTATCAAGTTAACCCATGAAGACCTTCTGACCTGGACCCTGTGGAAAAGAAGCGCAAGGTGGTGGTATCTTGGTTTAGTTGGACACTCATCGGGGACATTTATTTTCTCGCCCCGTCCACATTTCACAAGAAACGAGCATCAATCCATTAGAATGAGATCAAGAGATCACTCTACCTAACCAATTACCGAAGTATCAACATTGTTTACACTGCACTATCACGCCACGCGTGCACTGGTCGATGTGTATGTATGCTCTTAATATGATACCGGATACGTAATGCAACATATAAATCCCACGCTGATGTGATGTGTTCAAGCACCCACCATGCATGTCGGTCTGTATATGCAGCTTTAGGCCTTTAACTCAAAGCTTCCGTTACTAAAGTAGTGATCTAAACGATTTTATAATTCTTTAGAGAGGAAGTACTTAACTAGACCACACACAGTGAGACAGCTATCTTGCTGCAGATTAGAAAGGAAAAAAAAGACATAGCTGATCAGATGATCAACGGAGCTGGTTACTAAAGTATGTGTGTCAACAAATTTGGTTGATAGTACCTCGGCATCTTAATTAATGAGTTAACTGTTCCCTAAAGTATATAGCACAAAACAACATCATAACTATTGGCATCAACGACGCACTGCTTCCTTCCATGATCCAATTATACTCATGGACCAGATGCTGCATGTGCACGATTAGAACTAGAGGATACTTCATCACTAATGAAAATGAATCTTTTTGTTTGTTCATATTTTGGAAGCGAGAGAGATCTTTTCATTGGCTTGACTTGAATATACATGGTCCCAAGGAATCAAACTATTGGCACATAATCTGTGATAGAAGAAGCAAACTATTGGCACATGATCTGTAATTGAAATCGAGGAAATGGGACAGACGCAGTCCCATTAGTGTGCCGGGGGGACTCACTGAGATGCAGAACTAGTACTTCCTTCGGTCCTTTTTAGTCTGCATATAAGTTTTGTCCAAATTCAAAGTACCTCTATTTTGACCAAACTTATAGAAAAAATTATCAATATCCACAATGCAAAATCAATATTGTTAGTTTCATTATGAAATGTAGTTTCATTGTATATACATTTGCTATTGTAGATGCTGATATTTTTAAATATAAAGTCGACAAGAACTTCTACTCTCACTGAACGCGCATCGCTAGAAGGCCTGAAATAAATTCCGGAAAATGCTAGCACCAATGTCAAGTTGAGGACTTGAAGTCTTATGGGCTGGGGATACCACGGTCCTCCTAATCATGCAACCACATGTTGGTTCTTTCTAATGCATGGTTGCATATTAATGTGACATGTTTACATGTTAACATAAATAAATTAGTGAGGATCATCTACTGAATTAATATATGATATCTAAGGCAATTTAAAAAAAACATGATACTATATAACCAAAAGAGCAAAGTAAGTATCTTGGTTTACAGGAGACTCGTTAGGGACCAATTGTTCTCTCACGCGTTAGGCTCCTTCTAGATCTCACAAGAGGAGAGCATCCATTAGGAAGAGATCACTGCACCTAACTAAGGAACAAAGTTTAGGGAGGACATCAACATTATTTACACCACCCTATCACGCGCGTGCACGGGTTGATGTGTATGTATGCCCTTAATATGATATCGGATACGTGATGCAGTATATAATTATCATGCTGATGTGATGTGTTCAAGAACCCACCATGCACTTCAGTTTGTTAATGCAGCTTTAAGCCTTTAACTCAAAGCTTCCGTTACAACACCAAGAACTACTTAACTGGACCACACACATCGAGACAGCTATCTTGCTGCAAATCAGAAAAGAAAAAAAGACATAGCTGATGAGACGATCAAGGGGACTTTGGAAGCATGCATGATGTATCTCATCCGATGTAATAAACGGAGCTGGTTAATTAAAGTATGTTTCTGTGTGTGAACAGATCTGATTGATAGCACTTTGCCATCTTAATTTTTTTTCAAAAAGGGGATCTCCCCGGCCTCTGCATCAGAGCGATGTATACGGCCATCTTATTAAACCAAATAAATAAGTTCCAACAAGGTCTCAAAGTCTTTAACTGGAAAAAGTGAAAAAAGCTCACACAGAGCCAAAATGGGCTAGAAACACAAACTAGCCAAATAAAGGACGCCACAACCGGCTGGCTAAAGAGAGATAGGTAAACTAATTGCCTATCCTATTACATGACCGCCATCCAAACCGGTTGAAAATATTCCGAGCTACCATCTCCCAGCGGATAGACCCAGTAACCAAACGCTCCCTGGCCTCCGTAGGAGTGAGTAGCGACCACGAACGGATCAGCGCCGTGGCTCTGAAAATAACATGCAAACAATGAATGTGTGTTATCTTGTTAAAAACCAAATCATTTCTGCAGTTCCAGAGCGCCCACACCAAGGCGCAGACTCCAACACGAATATGTCGCGCTAACTCGGGCTCTACCCCATTAAGCCACCACTAGTAGAAAAAGGGGCTTTTGTCCCGGTTGGTAAGGCCCCTTTAGTCCCGGTTTTCGAACCGGGACTAAAGGGTCGGTACTAATGCCTCTCCCCTTTAGTCCCGGTTCTTACACGAACCGGGACACTAAAGGAAATTTTATGATTTTTTTTGAATTTTTTGATTTTTTTTTGATTTTCAAATTTCTGAATTATTTTAACCTCTAGTGTGTAATCACCACCCCTCATCACTGCTCAATTTATCCTCTAATCACCCCTCATCATTACAAATCATCTAACTTCCCGAACGGTCACCCATCCTCCCACTCCCCCAGCCTGAGCACGCTTAACTTCCGGATTCTATTCTCTCTCGTTTCCAAGTCTGCACTTGTTGTTTTCCTGACAATAGTAAGATGTCAATCCTATTAACCTTCATGAATTTTGCTTGAGCATGAAGTGACACATTTCACTGTTTGAGTTTGAAACTATTGTTTTAAAAAACAATAATTATTTAGTAACACTAATATTTCTTGAATAATTAGTTTGACCATTGTTTGACCAGATTTGACCAAAATTCAAAATAACTGAAATAATTATTTAGTAACACTAATATTCTAGAATAATTAGTTTGACCATTGTTTGACGACAGTTTGACCACTGTTTGACCAGATTTGACTAGTAATTTTTTCGATTTTTTCCACTCTAGATCTTAAAAGCCTCGTAACTTTTTTTTCTATTAGGTTTTCGAGGATTTTAAAAAATTTTAACGGGTTCCCCTGTTAAATTTGGATGTAACTTTTCGAGTAGATGATTTTTCATATAAAAAACTTTTTAATCCGAGTTCGTATGCAAAAGTTATGCCCATTTTACAAATTCCAGAGAGATTTTGCAAATAAAGTCGAAATTCATATTTTAAATTTTCCCAACAAGTAGACCACATATCACATGGGAAACTTATTTTATTTTATTTTTTTGATATTTCCATCATTTTTTTTGTTTTTTCTAAAACTGAAAAGGCGGTCCACAGGGGGGGGGGGGAGTTTGAAAATGGGACCTTTAGTACCGGTTCGTGCCATGAACCGGTACTAATGCCTCAAAACCCATTAGTACCGGTTGGTGGCACCAACCGGTACTAAAGGTCTAACCTTTAGTCCTGGTTGGTGCCACCAACCGGGACTAATGGGCATCGCACCCTTTAGTCCCGGTTCGTGGCACGAACCGGGACTAAAGGGCCCAAGTGAACCGGGACTAATGCCTTAGCCGCACGAACCGGGATAAATGCTCACGTTAGTCCCGGTTCTTGACTGAACCGTTCTTGACTGAACCGGGACTAATGTGAAAACTGCCCCGTGACCAAAGCCATGTTTTCTACTAGTGCACGTTCCAAATAACGTGTTGACTGAACTCGGTGGAGTAATATTGAAAGCAATATGGACCGTCCTCCATAAAAGTTTAGCTAGCAGGCAATCAAGAAAAAGGTGTTTGATCGTCTCATCCCGATCACAGAAACTACACCTAGTAGGTCCTGTCCAATTACGCTTTGTCAAGTTATCCTTAGTTAAAATAACTTGTTTATGGAGAAACCACATAAACACTTTGATTTTTAAAGGGACTTTGACAGCCCAAACATGTTTGGAACTAGGAATCGAGCTTGAATTGATAACATCAACATACATTGATTTAACTGTAAATACTCCCGACCTAGTAAGCTTCCAGCGTAATTCATCGGGTTGTTGGGAAAGCTGAACGTCCATCAGTCTACTTACTAGATGTAACCATTCTTCCCAACGATTACCCACTAACGCCCTTCTGAGCTGAATATTAAGGGGGACTGATTGTAATACCGTTGCAACAAAAACCTCACGTCGTTGAACAATACGATACAAAGACGAGTATTGGATGGCTAAGGGTGCCTCTCCGAGCCAAGTATCCTCCCAGAATCGCGTGCTGGCACCGTCACCAACAATAAACTTTGTCCTATTAAACAAGGAAAGCTTTACTTTCATAAGCCCTTTCCAAAATAGTGAATCAGTCGGTCTTACTGTCACCTGAGACAAAGTTTTGGTTTGAAGATACTTGCTACGGAGGATTTGCGCCCAAGTGGCGTCAGTCCCACTTGATAACTTCCACAACCACTTGCTGAGAAGACATCTGTTCTTAACTTCAAGATTCTCAATACCGAGACCCCCTTGGTCTTTTGGTCTACAGATGATATCCCATTTGGCTAAATGATATTTTCTTTTTAGCTCATCACCCTGCCAAAAGAAACGCGATCGATAAAAGTCCAGTCTTTTCCTAACTCCATCTAGGACTTTGAAGAATGACAAAAGAAACATAGGCATACTCGTGAGCACCGAATTTATCAGAATTAATCGGCCTCCGTATGACATGAGCTTGCCCTTCCAGCAACTCAGTTTCTTTTCAAATCGGTCCTCGATGCACTTCCACTCTCTGTTTGTCAGCTTATGATGGTGGATTGGTATTCCTAAGTAGGTGAAAGGCAAAGCCCCCAAATCACACCCAAACAATTGCCTGTAAGCCTCTTGTTCATCATTGGATCTACCAAAGCAGAACAACTCGCTTTTGTGAAAATTAATCTTTAACCCAGTCAACTGTTCAAATAAGCATAACACCAGCTTCATATTTCTCGCTTTTGCCAAGTCATGCTCCATAAA
Organism: Triticum urartu; assembly: GCF_056163025.1. NCBI lineage: Eukaryota > Viridiplantae > Streptophyta > Magnoliopsida > Poales > Poaceae > Triticum > Triticum urartu. The sequence goes on from NC_141879.1 coordinate 154,987,584, forward strand.
GATGATTGTATCATCGGCGTACTGGAGGATGGACACCCCTCCATCAACGAGATGGGGCACCAGGCCACCCACTTGACCAGCCTCCTTAGCCATTCCTATCAAAATTGCCAACATATCAACTACAATGTTGAACAAGATAGGGGACATCGGACCCCCTTGTCTCAGGCCCTTTTGTGTCTGGAAATAATGACCGATCTCGTCATTCACTTTAATTCCAACACTCCCTTTTTGCGTATATGATTCAACCTGGCGTCGCCAGACTTCATCAAAACCTTTCATACGCAATGCCTGTTGTAGGAATGGCCATTTTACTTTATCATACGCTTTCTCGAAATCCACCTTAAAAATAACTCCATCCAATTTTTTCGAGTGGATTTCATGGATCGTTTCATGCAGGACCACCACCCCTTCTAGGATGTTTCTATCTGGCATGAAAGCAGTTTGGGAATGCTGCACCACAGAATGCGCAATCTGTGTGAGCCGATTAGTCCCAACCTTGGTAAAAATTTTGAAACTAACATTGAGAAGGCAGATCGGCCTGAACTGCTCGATTCTCAAAGCATCCATTTTCTTAGGAAGCAATGTTATTGTTCCAAAATTTAAGTGAAATAACTGAAGCCGTCCAGAGAAAAGATCGTGGAACATTGGAAGTAAATCCCCCTTAATAATGTGCCAACATCTTTTGTAAAACTCTGCCGGGAATCCATCAGGCCCGGGAGCCTTATTGTTTTTCATCTGCACAATAGCATCAAACACCTCCTTCTCTGAGAATGGGGCAACCAGAATATCATTATCTTTAGCAGTTAGTTGAGGCACATCCTTAATCCTGGACTCATCGAGGGATACACAACTATCCTCCGCAGGTCCAAATAACTGCTTATAATACTCGGTGATGTAAAGTTTCAGGTTGTCCTACCCTACAATCGTTCCTTCATCTTGCTCAAGCTGAAATATTCTCTTCTTTCTGTGCTTTCCATTAGCAATCAAGTGAAAGAATTGAGTGTTTGCGTCCCCCTGGACCACTCTACGAACCTTAGCCCGCAGCGCCCACTTCAATTCTTCTTCGCGGAGAAGTTCTTTCAACCTCATCTCCGCATCCAGCTTAATCTGGAACTCAGCAGGTTGCAAAATCGTGGATTCGGCTTTTATATCTAGGGACTGAATCAGAGAAAGGAGCCTGTCCTTTTCAATCTTATAAATCCCACTAAGGTGTTTAGCCCATCCCCGTAGGAAACTTCTCAAATGCCTAATCTTATTCTGCCAACGCTTGACAGAAGTCGTACCTCCTGTATCTTTAGCCCATTCCCCGGCAATCAGATCCAAGAAACCTTCTCGTTCAAACCATGCAAGTTCGAAAGAAAAGGTGTTTTTGTTTCCCACGTGGTTTGGGTCACCTGAGTCCACGAATAAAGGTGTGTGATCCGAGATTCTGCGCGAGAGAGCCTGAACCGTTACGAGAGGGAACTTCTGTTCCCACTCGACGCTCGCGAGGACTCGATCCAACTTCTCATATGTCGGGTTTGGCAAAGCGTTGGCCCAGGTAAATTTTCTACCAGAAAACTCTATCTCTCTCAGATCCAAGCTTTCAATAATGGTGTTAAACATAAACGACCATCTGCCATCAAAATTATCGTTATTCTTTTCCTCTCTCCTCCTAATGATGTTGAAGTCACCCCCAACCAAAATTGGGAGCTGCTCGGATCCGCAAATTCGAACCAAGTCCGCCAAAAACTCTGGTTTTAGCTCGGGTTGTGCGGCACCATAAACCGCCACCAGAGCCCAGTTAAACCCATCAGCTTTGGATCTGACCCGAAATTTTACCGTGAAGTCACCCATCACTACACTTCGGACTTCCAGTGAATCGCATCTCACTCCAAGCAAGATCCCACCCGATCTTCCTCGCAGAGGAAGGCAATGCCAATCAAAATCGACACCCCCCGATATAGTGTTGAGAAACTGTGGCGCAAAATTATCCCTACCAGTTTCTGAGAGAGCAATGAAACATAGTCGATGCTCAAGAGTCGCCTCAGCAAGAAACCTTCTTTTAGCCAAGTCCTTCAGACCTCTGCTATTCCAAAAGATTCCTTTCATATGTCATCATGAATTTTTTTGTCCGTCCAAATCCTAGCACTCCTACGAACCACGGAAGTGGGATAAACCTTCTGCTTCCACTTACGCTTGGGTTTACTATGGTCCTCCATCCGGTCCTCATAACCGGGCTCGGTGGGTCTAGTCACTGCATCCTCTAGAATAACATCCTCCTCCTTGGATTCAATAGTGGATGGTGCAAGATCCGCACAAAAATTATCGAGCACTCTTACCCCCAACGCATCAATCTCAGCATCATTCATAGGTCTTACTGCTGCTAGGTTTCGAATTGTTTCTAAAGCGCATTCCGCTTCCAAATCAAGGAGATCATTAACCGAGTTGGAAATTTCACTATTAGTACTCCCTAGAAAAACTCCTAATTGGTTGGCATTATTTATAATCTCATCTTTAGAAAAATGCAATATAGAATGAGATATGTTGACGGACACACCAGTAGTGACCTCAATGTCACGAAGCTTGGCCGCCCTCATAGCGCACCTCTGCTGCATGTCATCAACCTCTGGGTGGTCCTAGAGACAAGAACTCATCCGTCTCCCCGCAGAGACCGGGTCGGGGATCCCACCAAACGCAATGACCTCCTCTCGAGTAGTGCCTCGCGCTGAAAAATCAGCCGCAGAACCCGGAGGAGGCGGCGGAGGGCTCCCAAGGCCCACAGACGGAAAACCGGGGGAGGGAGGCGCGGGCGCCGCCTGCCCGAACACTCCACCCGCCCCAACCCTCAGGCCTGAGGGCGACGCCGTCCCGACAGCTGAAGGAGAAGGAAGGGTCGAGGCCACCTGCCCCAGACCCCCACCCAGCACCACTAGAGATGTGGCCTCTCTAGCCGCCGCCGTAGGAGATGGAACCGGGGCCACCAGACCCAGACGGCCTCCCCAATGGCCGGCCGTCGTCGGTGTCGTCGGCGCCAAGATAGGAGGAGAAGAAATCGAGGCCACCTGCCCCGGACTCCCCCCTAGGCACTGTTGGAAATATGCCCTAGAGGCAATAATAAATTGGTTATTATTATATTTCCTTGTTCATGATAATCGTTTATTATCCATGCTAGAATTGTATTGATAGGAAACTCAGATACATGTGTGGATACATAGACAACACCATGTCCCTAGTAAGCCTCTAGTTGACTAGCTCGTTGATCAATAGATGGTTACGGTTTCCTGACCATGGACATTGGATGTCGTTGATAACGGGATCACATCATTAGGAGAATGATGTGATGGACAAGACCCAATCCTAAGCCTAGCACAAAGATCGTGTAGTTCGTATGCTAAAGCTTTTCTAATGTCAAGTATCATTTCCTTAGACCATGAGATTGTGCAACTCCCGGATACCATAGGAGTGCTTTGGGTGTGCCAAACGTTACAACGTAACTGGGTGGCTATAAAGGTTCACTACAGGTATCTCCAAAAGTGTCTGTTGGGTTGGAACGCATCAAGACTGGGATTTGTCACTCCGTGTAACGGAGAGGTATCTCTGGGCCCACTCGGTAGGACATCATCATAATGTGCACAATGTGACCAAGGAGTTGATCACGGGATGATGTGTTACGGAACGAGTAAAGAGACTTGCCAGTAGGGGTGGGCATTTAAACCGAAAACCGAAGAACCAAACCGAAAGAACCGGGACCGGAGAAGAATAGACCTGAACCGAAAAACTGATGCTAAATTCGGTCAGCAGTTGTAGAAAACCGAAATTGATTCGGCTAGTTCGGTTGTAACCAGCGCATACCCGAAAGTACCGAGCAACCGAGAAAAATCAGGAAGAGGCAATCTCCACGTATCAGGCCCACAGCCCACTAGTCCATTTACCATGCACACGTGTCCATCAAGGGCCTTCACGTTTTCTTTAGAAAAATGCAGACCTTCACGTGGCTAGCCCTTGAGCCTTGAGTCCTAGGCTCCTAGCCGCCAGCCGCCAGCCAGACGACGAGGTCGAGGTGATGCTCGTCGCCACCACCGCTCCTGCTTGATCCCGACGACTAGCGCCGTGCATCTTCGCCCTCTTCCTCCCTCCACCTCAAATCTCCACCGGCTCTCTATCCCGGCCGGCCAACATCACGCCTGACGACCTGCATCTACAGACCGCGCAATCTCATCTTTGTGAGCGAGTGGCCGGCTAACCTGTCTCCAGAGATGTTACTGCAATTGCATCTCTCCCATCCCTTCTATCAGATGTGTATTTCTGATTTTTTTGTTGATAAGTTTTTGTTTCCATCAACGCTGGTGCATGTCTTCCTCCCATGCGTGTTTGCTTACTTTGTGATCGGTGTATTCGGTCAGTAACCGAGTACCGAACCGAAACATCGGTGCACCGAATCATCGGTTAGCAGTAATTTAGAAGACCGATCGGTCACCATTTTGTGAGAACCGATATTAGTAGTAAACTGAGAAACCGAACCGAACGGTTCGGTCTAACCGAATGCCCAGCCCTACTTGCCAGTAACGAGATTGAACAAGGTATCGGGATACCGACAATCGAATCTCGGGCAAGTATCATACCGCTAGACAAAGGGAATTGTATACGGGATTGATTAAGTCCTTGACATCGTGGTTCATCCGATGAGATCATCGTGGAACATGTGGGAGCCAACATGGGTATCCAGATCCCGCTGTTGGTTATTGGCCGGAGAGGTGTCTCGGTCATGTCTGCATGGTTCCCGAACCCGTAGGGTCTACACACTTAAGGTTCGATGACGCTAGGGTTATAGGGAAAGTATGTATGTGGTTACCGAATGTTGTTCCGAGTCCCGGATGAGATCCCGGACATCACGAGGAGTTCCGGAATGGTCCGGAGGTAAAGATTTATATATGGGAAGTCCTGTTTTGGTCACCGGAAAAGTTTCGGGTGCTATCGGTAACGTACCGGGACCACCGGGAGGGTCCCGGGGGTCCACCAGGTGGGGCTACCTACCCCAGAGGGCTGCGTGGGCCAAGTGTGAGAGGGGACCAGCCCCAGGTGGGCTGGTGCGCCCCCCACCAGGGCCCAAGGCGAAGAGAGAAGGGAAAAGGGGGAAACCCTAGGCTTAGATGGGCCTAAGGCCCACCTAGTGGTGCGCCCCCCCTCTCCCCCCTTGGCCGCCCCCTAGATGGGATCTAGGGCTGGCCGCCACCCCTAGGGGTGGAAACCTAGGTGGGGGCGCAGCCCCTCCCCTCCCCCTATATATACTTGAGGTATGGGGCTGCCCAACACGTGTGATTTGCTCTCCCTGTTGGGGCAGCCCTACCTCTCTCCCTCCTCGTCTCTCGTAGTGCTTGGTGAAGCCCTGCCGGAGGCCCGCGCTCCTCCACCACCACCACGCCGTCGTGCTGCTGCTGGATGGAGTCTTCCCCAACCTCTCCTTCTCCCCATGCTGGATCAAGGCGTAGGAGACATCACCGGGCTGTACGTGTGTTGAACACGGAGGTGCCGTCCGTTCGGCACTAGGATCATCGGTGATTTGGATCACGACGAGTACGACTCCATCAACCCCGTTCACTTGAACGCTTCCGCTTAGCGATCTACAAGGGTATGTAGATGCACTGTCCTTCCCCTCGTTGCTAGATTACTCCATAGATTGATCTTGGTGATGCGTAGAAAATTTCGAATTTCTGCTACGTTCCCCAACAGGCACATCCTCCGAAGCAGACGGCATCTCCCGGCACGTGACCACTGGGGGCGCGGGGGAGAGCGAAACCACCTAAGGCTCCACCACCCCTCCCCCCCTCCAAGGTCGTCGCCGAGTGCGTCCTCACCAAGCCTCCCACCACGGGACTATCAACATCATCAAAATCCAGCACCGGGAGCGAGCACTTAAAAACATCATTAGTGTTGGGGAACGTAGTAATTTCAAAAAATTTCCTACGCATAGGCAAGATCATGTGATGAATAGCAACGAGAGGGGAGAGTGTTGTCTACGTACCCACGCAGACCGACTGCGGAAGCGTTGACACAACATAGAGGAAGTAGTCGTACGTCTTCACGATCCAACCGATCAAGCACCGAAACTACGGCACCTCCGAGTTCGAGCACACGTTCAGCTCGATGACGATCCCCGGACTCCGATCCAGCAAAGTGTCGGGGAAGAGTTCCGTCAGCACGACGGCGTGGTGACGATCTTGATGTACTACAACAGCAGGGCTTCGCCTAAACTCCGCTACAGTATTATCGAGGACTATGGTGGCTGGGGGCACCGCACACGGCTAAGGAATAGATCACGTGGATCAACTTGTGTGTTCTAGGGTGCCTCTGCCTTAGTATATAAAGGACTAGAGGGGGGAGGCTGGCCGGCCAAGGTGTGGCGCGCCAGGAGAGTCCTACTCCCTCTAGGAGTAGGATTCCCCCCCCCCCCCAATCCTAGTTGGAATAGGACTCCTTGGGGGGGGGGGGAAGAGAGAGAGGGGGCCGGCCACCTTGGGCTGCTCCTTTCTCCTTTCCACTAAAGCCCACTAAGGCCCATATAGCTCCCGGGGGGTTCCGGTAACCTCCCGGTACTCCGGTAAAATCCCGATTTCACCCGGAACACTTCCGATATCCAAACATAGGCTTCCAATATATCAATCTTTATGTCTCGACCATTTCGAGACTCCTCGTCATGTCCGTGATCACATCCGGGACTCCGAACAACCTTCGGTACATCAAAATGCATAAACTCATAATATAACTGTCATCGTAACCTTAAGCGTGCGGACCCTACGGGTTCGAGAACAATGTAGACATGACCGAGACACGTCTCCGGTCAATAACCAATAGCGGGACCTGGATGCCCATATTGGCTCCTACATATTCTACGAAGATCTTTATCGGTCAGACCGCATAACAACATACGTTGTTCCCTTTGTCATCGGTATGTTACTTTCCCGAGATTCGATCGTCGGTATTCCAATACCTAGTTCAATCTCGTTACCGGCAAGTCTCTTTACTCGTTCTGTAATACATCATCTCGCAACTAACTCATTTAGTTGCAATGCTTGCAAGGCTTAAGTGATGTGCATTACCGAGAGGGCCCAGAGATACCTCTCCGACAATCGGAGTGACAAATCCTAATCTCGAAATACGCCAACCCAACATCTACCTTTGGAGACACCTGTAATGCTCCTTTATAATCACCCAGTAACATTGTGACGTTTGGTAGCACCCAAAGTGTTCCTCCGGCAAACGGGAGTTGCATAATCTCATAGTCATAGGAACATGTATAGGTCATGAAGAAAGCAATAGCAACATACTAAACGATCGGGTGCTAAGCTAATGGAATGGGTCATGTCAATCAGATCATTCAACTAATGATGTGATCCCGTTAATCAAATAACAACTCTTTGTCCATGGTTAGGAAACATAACCATCTTTGATTAATGAGCTAGTCAAGTAGAGGCATACTAGTGACACTTTGTTTGTCTATGTATTCACACAAGTATTATGTTTCCGGTTAATACAATTCTAGCATGAATAATAAACATTTATCATGATATAAGGAAATAAATAATAACTTTATTATTGCCTCTAGGGCATATTTCCTTCAGTCTCCCACTTGCACTAGAGTCAATAATCGAGTTCACATCGCCATGTGATTTAACAGCAATAGTTCACATCACCATGTGATTAACACCCATAGTTCACATCGATATGTGATCAACACCCAAAGGGTTTACTAGAGTCAGTAATCTAGTTCACATCGCTATGTGATTAACACCCAAAGAGTACTAAGGTGTGATCATGTTTTGCTTGTGAGATAATTTTAGTCAACGGGTCTGTCACATTCAGATCCGTAAGTATTTTGCGAATTTCTATGTCAACAATGCTCTGCACGGAGCTACTCTAGCTTATTGCTCCCACTTTCAATATGTATCTAGATCGAGACTTAGAGTCATCTAGATCTGTGTCAAAACTTGCATCGACGTAACTTTTTACGACGAACCTTTTTGTCACCTCCATAATTGAGAAATATTTCCTTATTCCACTAAGGATAATTTTGACCGCTGTCCAGTGACCTACTCTTAGATCACTATTGTATTCCCTTGCTTAACAAAGTGTAGGGTATACAATAGATCTGGTACACAGCATGGCATACTTTATAGAACCTATGACTGAGGCATAGGGAATGACTTTCATTCTCTTTCTATCTTCTGCCGTGGTCGGGCTTTGAGTCTTACTCAACTTCGCACCTTGTAACACAGGCAAGAAACTTTTTCTTTGACTGCTCCATTTTGAACTACATCAAAATCTTGTCAAGGTATGTACTCATTGAAAAACTTATCAAGCGTCTTGATCTATCTCTATAGATCTCGATACTCAATATGTAAGCAGCTTTACCGAGGTCTTTCTTTGAAAAACTCCTTTCAAACACTCCTTCATGCTTTGCAGAATAATTCTACATTATTTCCGATCAACAATATGTCATACACATATACTTATCAGAAATGATGTAGTGCTCCCACTCACTTTCTTGTAAATACAGGCTTCACCGCAAGTCTGTATAAAACTATATGCTTTGATCAACTTATCAAAGCGTATATTCCAACTCCGAGATTCTTGCACCAGTCCATAGATGGATCGCTGGAGCTTGCTTATTTAGTTAACACCTTTAGGATCGACAAAACCTTCTAGTTGCATTGTATACAACTCTTCTTTAGTAAATCCATTAAGGAATGCAGTTTTGTTTATCCATTTGCCAGATTTCATAAAATGCGGCAATTGCTAGCATGATTCGGACAGACTTAAGCATAGATACGAGTGAGAAAATCTCATCGTAGTCAACACCTTGAACTTGTCGAAAACCTTTTGCGACAATTCTAGCTTTGTAGATAGTAACACTACTATCAGCGTCCGTCTTCCTTTTGAAGATCCATTTATTTTCTATGGCTTGCCGATCATCGGGCAAATCCATCAAAGTCCATACTTTGTTCTCATACATGGATCATATCTCAGATTTCATGGCCTCAAACCATTTCGCGGAATCTGGGCTCATCATCGCTTCCTCATAGTTCGCAAGTTCGTCATGGTCTAGTAACATGACCTCCAGAACAGGATTACCGTACCACTCTGGTGCGGATCTCACTCTGGTTTACCTACGAGATTTGGTAGTAACTTGATCTGAAGTTACATGATCATCATCATTAGCTTCCTCACTAATTGGTGTAGTAGTCACAGGAACAGATTTCTGTGATGAACTACTTTCCAATAAGGGAGCAGGTACAGTTACCTCATCAAGTTCTACTTTCCTCCCACTCACTTCTTTCGAGAGAAACTCCTTCTCTAGAAAAACTCCGAATTTAGCAACAAAAGTCTTGCCTTCGGATCTGTGATAGAAGGTGTATCCAATAGTTTCCTTTGGATATCCTATGAAGATTTACTTCTCCGATTTGGGTTCGAGCTTATCATGTTGAAACCTTTTTCACATAAGCATCGCAGTCCCAAACTTTAAGAAATGACAGCTTAGGTTTCTTGCCAAACCATAGTTCATATGGTGTCGTCTCAATGGATTTAGATGGTGCCCTATTTAACGTGAATGCAGCTGTCTCTAATGCATAACCCCAAAACGATAGTGGTAGATCGGTAAGAGACATCATAGATTGCACTATATCCAATGAAGTACGGTTATGACGTTCGGACACACCATTATGCTGTGGTGTTCCATGTGGCATGAGTTTGTGAAACTATTCCACATTGTTTTAATTGAAGACCAAACTCGTAACTCAAATATTTGTCTCTGCGATCAGATCGTAGAAACTTTATTTTCTTGTCACGATGATTTTCCACTTCACTCTGAAATTCTTTGAACTTTTCAAATGTTTCAGACTTATGTTTCATCAAGTAGATATACCCATATCTGCTCAAATCATCTGTGAAGTTCAGAAAATAACGATACTTGCCGTGAGCCTTAACACTCATCGGACCGCATACATCAGTATGTATTATTTCCAATAAGTCAGTTGCTCGCTCCGGAGAACGGAGTCTTAGTCATCTTGCCCATGAGGCATGGTTCGCAAGCATCAAGTGATTCATAATCAAGTGATTCTAAAATCCCATCAGCATGGAGTTTCTTCATGCGCTTTACACCAATATGACCTAAACTGCAGTGCTACAAATAAGTTGCACTATCATTATTAACTTTGCATCTTTTGGTTTCAATATTATGATTATGTGTATCACTATGATCGAGATCCAACGAACTATTTTCATTGGGTGTGTAACCATATAAGGTTTTATTCATGTAAACAGAACAACAATTTATTCTCTTACTTAAATGAATAACCGTATTACAATAAACATGATCAAATCATATTCATGCTTAATGCAAACACCAAATAACACTTATTCAGGTTCAACACTAATCCCGAAAGTATAGGGAGTGTGCGATGATTATCATATCAATCTTGGAACCACTTCCATAACACATCGTCACTTCACCCTTAACTAGTCTCTGTTTATTCTGCAACTCCTGTTTCGAGTTACTAATCTTAGCAACTGAACTAGTATCAAATACTGAGGGGTTGCTATAAACACTAGTAAAGTACACATCAATAACATGTATATCAAATATACTTATGTTCACTTTGCCATCCTTCTTATCTGCCAATCACTTGGGGTAGTTTCGCTTCCAGTGACCAGTCCCTTTGCAGTAGAAACACTTAGTCTCAGGCTTAGGACCAGACTTGGGCTTCTTCACTTGAGCAGCAACTTGCTTGCTGTTCTTCTTGAAGTTCCCCTTCTTCCCTCCGCCCTTTTCTTGAAACTAGTGGTCTTGTCTACCATCAACACTTGATGTTTTTCTCGATTTCTACCTTCATCAATTTCCGCATTATGAAGAGCTTGGGAATCATTTCCGTTATCCCTTGCATATCATAGTTCATCATGAAGTTCTACTAACTTGGTGATGGTGACTAGAGAATTCTGTCAATCACTATCTTATCTGGAAGATTAACTCCCACTTGATTCAAGCGATTGTAGTACTCAGACAATCTGAGCACATGCTCACTAGTTGAGCGATTCTCCTCCATCTTTTGGCTATAGAACTTGTTGGAGACTTCATATCTCTCAACTCGGGTATTTGCTTGAAATATTAACTTCAACTCCTGGAACATCTCATATGCTCCATGACGTTCAAAACGTCTTTGAAGTCCCGATTCTAAGTCATTAAGCATGGTGCACTAAACTATCAAGTAGTCATCATATTGAGCTAGCCAAACGTTCATAACGTCTGCATCTGTTCCTGCAATAGGTCCGTCACCTAGAGGTGCATCAAGGACATAATTCTTCTATGCAGCAATGAGGATAAACCTCAGATCACGGATCCAATCCGCATCTTTGCTACTAACATTTTTCAACACAATTTTCTCTAGGAACATATCAAAATAAACACAGGGAAGCAACAACGCGAGCTATTGATCTACAACATGATTTGCAAAATACTACCAGGACTAAGTTCATGATAAATTTAAGTTCAATTTAATCATATTACTTCAGAACTCCCACTTAGATAGACATCCCTCTAATCCTCTAAGTGATCACGTGATCCAAATCAACTAAACCATGTCCGATCATCACGTGAGATGGAGTAGTTTCATTGGTGAACATCACTATGTTGATCATATCTACTATATGATTCACGCTCGACCTTTCGGTCTCCGTGTTCCGAGGCCATATCTGTATATGCTTGGCTCGTCAAGTATAACCTGAGTATTCCGCGTGTGCAACTGTTTTGCACCCGTTGTATTTGAACGTAGAGCCTATCACACCCGATCATCACGTGGTGTCTCAGCACGAAGAACTTTCGCAGCGGTGCATACTCAGGGAGAACACTTCTTGATAATTAGTGAGAGATCATCTTAAAATGCTACCGTCAAACTAAGCAAAATAAGATGTATAAAAGATAAACATCATATGCAATCAAAATATGTGACATGATATGGCCATCATCATCTTGCGCCTTTGATCTCCATCTCCAAAGTACTATCATGATCTCTATCGTTACCGGCATGACACCATGATCTCCATCATCTTGATCTATATCAATGTGTCGTCACATGGTCGTCTCGCCAACTATTGCTCTTGCAACTATTGCTATCGCATAGCGATAAAGTAAAGCAATTATTTGGCGCTTGCATCTTATGCAATAAAGAGACAACCATAAGGCTTTTGCCAGTTGCCGATAACTTTAACAAAACATGATCATCTCATACAACAACTTATATCTCATCACATTTTTGACCATATCACATCACAACATGCCCTGCAAAAACAAGTTAGACGTCCTCTACTTTGTTGTTGCAAGTTTTACGTGGCTGCTACGGGCTTAAGCAAGAACCAATCTTACCTACGCATCAAAACCACAACGATAGTTTGTCAAGTTGGTGCTGTTTTAACCTTCGCAAGGACCGGGCGTAGCCACACTCGGTTCAACTAAAGTTGGAGAAACTGTCACCCGCTAGCCACCTTTGTGCAAAGCACGTCGGGAGAACCGGTCTCGCGTAAGCGTACGCGTAATGTCGGTCCGGGCCGCTTCATCCAACAATACCGCCGAACCAAAGTATGACATGCTGGTAAGCAGTATGACTTATATCGCCCACAACTCACTTGTGTTCTACTCGTGCATATAACATCAACACATAAAAACCTAGGCTCGGATGCCACTGTTGGGGAACGTAGTAATTTCAAAAAATTTCCTACGCACACGCAAGATCATGTGATGAATAGCAATGAGAGGGGAGAGTGTTGTCTACGTACCCACGCAGACCGACTGCGGAAGCGTTGACACAACGTAGAGGAAGTAGTCGTACGTCTTCACGATCCAACCGATCAAGCACCGAAACTACGTCACCTCCGAGTTCGAGCACACGTTCAGCTCGATGACGATCCCCGGACTCTGATCCAGCAAAGTGTCGGGGAAGAGTTCCGTCAGCATGACGGCGTGGTGACAATCTTGATGTACTACAGCAGCAGGGCTTCTCCTAAACTCCGCTACAGTACTATCGAGGACTATGGTGGCTGGGGGCACCGCACACGGCTAAGGAATAGATCACGTGGATCAACTTGTGTGTTCTAGGGTGCCTCTGCCTCAGTATATAAAGGACTAGGGGGGGAGGCTGGCCGGCCAAGGTGTGGCGCGCCAGGAGAGTCCTACTCCCTCTAGGAGTAGGATTCCCCCCCCCCCAATCCTAGTTGGAATAGGACTCCTTGGGGGGGGGGAGAGAGAGGGGGCCGGCCACCTCTCCTAGTCCTAATAGGACTAGAGGAGGGGGGAGGCGCGCGGCCACCTTGGGCTGCTCCTTTCTCCTTTCCACTAAAGCCCACTAAGGCCCATATAGCTCCCGGGGGGTTCCGGTAACCTCCCGGTACTCCGGTAAAATCCCGATTTCACCCGGAACACTTCCGATATCCAAACATAGGCTTCCAATATATCAATCTTTATGTCTCGACCATTTCGAGACTCCTCGTCATGTCCGTGATCACATCCGGGACTCTGAACAACCTTCGGTACATCAAAATGCATAAACTCATAATATAACTGTCATCGTAACCTTAAGCGTGCGGACCCTACGGGTTCGAGAACAATGTAGACATGACTGAGACACATCTCCGGTCAATAACCAATAGCGGGACCTGGATGCCCATATTGGCTCCTACATATTCTACGAAGATCTTTATCGGTCAGACCGCATAACAACATACGTTGTTCCCTTTGTCATCGGTATGTTACTTGCCCGAGATTCGATCGTCGGTATTCCAATACCTAGTTCAATCTCGTTACCGGCAAGTCTCTTTACTCGTTCTGTAATACATCATCCCGCAACTAACTCATTTAGTTGCAATGCTTGCAAGGCTTAAGTGATGTGCATTACCGAGAGGGCCCAGAGATACCTCTCCGACAATCGGAGTGACAAATCCTAATCTCGAAATACCCAACCTAACATATACCTTTGGAGACACCTGTAATGCTCCTTTATAATCACCCAGTAACGTTGTGACGTTTGGTAGCACCCAAAGTGTTCCTCCGGCAAACGGGAGTTGCATAATCTCATAGTCATAGGAACATGTATAAGTCATGAAGAAAGCAATAGCAACATACTAAACGATCGGGTGCTAAGCTAATGGAATGGGTCATGTCAATCAGATCATTCAACTAATGATGTGATCCCGTTAATCAAATAACAACTCTTTGTCCATGGTTAGGAAACATAACCATCTTTGATTAATGAGCTAGTCAAGTAGAGGCATACTAGTGACACTTTGTTTGTCTATGTATTTACACAAGTATTATGTTTCCGGTTAATACAATTCTAGCATGAATAATAAACATTTATCATGATATAAGGAAATAAATAATAACTTTATTATTGCCTCTAGGGCATATTTCCTTCAATTAGAATCCACCCGATCACTCCAAAGTCTAGGAGGGGCAGACGCTGGCTCAAAGGAACCAAACCGCAAAGTACTCATCGGCACCGACGGAGATGGGGCCGGCTCTACCCCGGGCCCATCCCCGGGCAACTGAGCAACATGTCCCGGTCTGTTGGACCTCTCTCGTCCAGCCTCATCAGTCGGTTCCTCAATAGCACCCGCGTTGTCGTCACCCTCGTGCATATCCACATCAGCCCCATTAACCGCCTCAGCAAACAACTCTGTATCCTCAAACTGAATCTCAAGAGGAAACACCTCTCCCCTATAAGTCTAGTTGACCACATCCGGGATGAACTCAATGTCTAAAACACTCACTAGAAGTCGGGCCACCCCATGGGCGCAGGTGAATGCCATATCCACTTTCTCAGTTTTGCCAACCATAATACCCAGACTAGCCACAACTCGAGCATCCGTCAAAGACTCAGAGGGAGCCCCGGAAAACCGCAGCCATACCTGAGTGAGGGGCTTTCCCTTAGGCTCCACTTTCTTCCACTCATGAAACTCTAGAATGCATTTAGTGCCAGGGACCTTGCACAACCCAAAGCTTAGCAACCGCTTCAAATCCTCCACCGTTGGGAAGTCAACCCTGAACACATTGTCCTCGATATGGATAAGCTCCCACTGAAAATCACCTGGAGCTAGTTCCTGAAGTCTCTACACAATCTGAGCCTCAGAAACCGCTCCCTGGGTAGCTTTCACAATTCCAGTAGTCGAGCTCTGCGTCTCTATCGGAATCTCTCTCGCAGCCGGGGACTCAAAGAACATCAGCTCAGCACAATATACTCCATACATTGTAAGAGCCGAAGCCTGATCACGCAGAAGCGGGCAATCCCCCGCGGCATGGGCTGGTTTACCAGACGTATCGCACAACTCTGCCACGCACTCAGCAATGAAGTGACCCTTCTCACCACATCGATAGCATAACATCTTCTCCTTACGCGCCCACTTGGACGCCCTCTCAGACTCAGTCCCGTCGCTTACGTCAGCTGAAACACCAGTTCCAGGAACTTCTGCGTTGGCCAAAGCCGTCACTACCTCCATCGCCTAGCTAGGCAGTGCGGTCGCCTGAATGGGATCGACTGCCACATCAGTAGCATGATGGTCCACAACGGCCGGTGGCGGATGCTGTCTGTGGTATCGACCATGACCACCCCCACGACCACCACGGTGACCACGGTAGCCACCTCTCTTCCGGTAGTCCGGTCCTGAAGCTCCCTCGACAAAACCGCCCAGAGGGCCTAGAAACGGCCTCTCAGCGGAACCACCACTCTGCCAAGCATAACCACGGCCACCTCCCGTAGATGACGATCCACGGTGTTGACTATCCCCATAAGCATCATAGCCATCGTCCCCCACTGTCCTCGGGGTGGATCATTAGACTCTCCAGCCACCACGTTCTGTCTCGTCTACGTTGGGCCCGAGCGCTTTTGCGTCGGCCTCGCGACATAGTGAGGCGGCGGCGCGGCACGAGGCTGCACGCCGGCAGAGGTGGCCTGGACAACCTGCCGTGGGCCATTGGCTTGGACAACCGGCCGAGGGCCATTATGCACTGGCGGCCTCGGCGGAGCAGCTCCATGCCCCACAACTGTAGAGGTCGGTGGCCTCGGCGGAGCAGCGCCACGCCCCACAGCCGAAGGTACCGCCGAAGCCGCCGGCGGCGGCGGCCGTAGTCCCAGAGCGCCACGACCGGCAGCCGGAATCGCGCCCGCCGCCAGCGCCGGTCGCAGGCCGGGCGGGATGCCACGCCCTGCAGTGGCCGCAGGTCGCACCCCCGGCGACGCGCCACGCCTTGCCGGCAGGACCGGCCGCTGCCCTAGCGGACCACCACCACGTCCAGCCAGCGTCGCCCCGGCCCCCACATGGTTCTTTGGATCGGCGGAAGAAGCACTCCCCCGCCCAGCCATGGCGAGAGGAGGAATACGGGTTGCACGGCCAGGTCCGCAGCGAGGAAAACCAGGCACCACCGTGTGTTTGGCAACCCTAGGCGGCGGCAGGATAGATCGATCACGACGATCTTCGACCCTGCATGGCGCGATATGCAATGGAGGCGCGTCCAGGCTCTCCTGGGCCACATACCCAGTCGAAGCCGGTCCACAAAGCCCCTCGTCAGCTCCCCCATGTTGGGCCTCATACCCATGCACGGGCTCACAGCCGGCCCGCTCATCGACAACCCCTTCATGGCCCAAGAGGAAATTCAAACGAGCAGCTCTAGCCGCCCGGATCTCAGCCGCTGTTTGGCTCTCCAGCGCTGGCTCCGATCTCCCCTTCCTCTTCTTTTTCTTACGGACAACCCGAGTCCAAGCATCTCGCGGGAAAAATCTGACAAAGTTAGGGGTTGGATGCATACCTTAGGTAGAGGCCCTTTCCAAGGCCGGATCGCCGTCGCCGCCGTCCTCCGGTGAATGATTCGGCGAACAACCTCCACCCTATCCTCTGAACGCAGCCCGATCCGTGCCGGATCATCGCCCGACACAATGTCGTCGACCAACGCGGCCACCTCTTCCTCCGAGTATCCAGGGCTGAAGGCCTCGCAGATCACGTCGGATGGCGTCGGTGAGTGATCAGCCGGCGATCTGCCGGCGGGATCCCCGTCGTCGTCCTCCTCGTCTTCCGAGCCCACGAGAACCCAGAAACGCCCCCCTACACGCCTCGTAGAAGGGTCCGCAAGCACCGGCGGCCGGCTCGCGGCGTTCGCCGCGGGCGCCTCCCGAGTCGCCTCAGTCCCCATCTTACCCGTCGTAGTCAATGCTGATGATCAACTATTTCCCATCTTAATTAATGAATAAACTATTTCCCAAACCCAAACTATATGGAAAAATCAACCTCAAAAGTATTCCCATACACATATGCTTTTGATATAAACATTGAATTTTTTGAAAGATATATATGCATTCTCACTCGCTATACAAACTCTAGACCTAGAAAAATAGTATCATTAGAATAACAATCAAGAGAACAATTAGTCTCATAATACAAAATTGTTTTAGCTTCAAAAACGATCTTACATTGTGGGGCGAAGGGAGTATAATTTTGATGACATATAACTCATGAGCAGTTTTAACATGGTCCCTCTTACCCCCTCTTTTCACATGAAAGGTAAGAGTATAAAATAGATCTTAGCCGTTGATCTCATCAATGAATGGCTTGATTGACTCTTACCTTCTTACCTCACATGTAAAAAAGAAGGTAAGAGGGACCATGTTAAAATTTGCCATAACTCATATTTTGTTGATAAATTAATGAATTTTTTATTAAAGCAAGTGCGCGACTTATAAACCAAGTTAGAGGAAGTAGACATATTCCTCAGCATTATTAACGAGGTGTTACTGACAAGGCATCTCTTCCTGTGTGTTTTTCAAGCAGCATTCAATCTTGAGCCAGATACACTATTAGAGAGATCCTCAAATTGGATTGGGCAAAAAAGGATAGCACTACGTCAATACTACATGGCCAGATATGGGCTGTGTGTTGCACCACCGAAGATGGCTTTGTGTTAGATGGTGGGGTTATCCTTGCGCCGGTGGTGGTCAGGTGCGCTCCTTGGGCTAAGTCATGCAATCGTGGAAACATGGGGCGTATGCCGATCGTCTAGGATTGTTCTTGGCTCAGTAAGCCGTGATAAACATAATGGCTTGACCAACCAATATATATGGGCATCGCTAGAAAAAAAATCATCCTCCATAAGTATCACAGTTTGCTTGGTGTGGCATGATCTCCTGTCTAGTAGCTTAGACTTCATTCCGATTAGTGTTTCAAGAGTACAATATGACCTTGACAATCCACATTGGTGCGATTAGGGGTTTGGTTGGTGGTGCCTATGGTGGCCAGTGACACTGACACCGATGTAGATGCAAAACTATAAACCTCTAGGATAAGAATATCATCATCCTTGAATCAGATCAGAAGCGCATGGCACCAGATCCCTTCATGGCGCACGTGAGAAACCCTATTCTCGTTGTTCCAAGTAGATGGCAAGCGGAGCACCATTGATGGTTTGCCAAGAAGAGATGCTGAAATCCAAATGATGGTTTGCTTTGGCCCAATTCAGATATTTTGGAGCCATGCATGCAAGTGCAGCAACGAACAGTGCACTACCCACTCAATGATCAACGACGCACAGCTAGCTTCCTTCCATGATCCAATTATCCTCATGGACCATGATCCAATTCAGATATCTCATCACTAATGCGGAGGAATCTTTTTGTTTATTCATATTTTGGAAGCGAGAGGGATCTTTTCACTGGCATGACATGAATATATACATTACGATGATTCTTAGAATATACATGGTCCCAAAGAATCAACTATTGGCACATGATCTGTGATAGAAGAATCAAACATTTTTAAGCAATGTCTCTCTGTGCTAAACTGTTGAGAGAAGTGCCTAGGAAATGGGACAGCGCAGTAGTGTGCCAGGGTGGCTCGTTGAGATGCAGAACCACTTCCCAGGGAAGAGATCAAGAGAACACCGTTCGTTATGGAGGCTGGGAAAACAAATGGACACGAATATGAATAGAGTTGAGCGCGAACAAATGGAGCCTTAGTAACTTATGCTACACAAAATATATGGACCGTTCGGTTTGCACCGCCAGATTTTCAATTACATGCCCCCTTGTGTGATAAAACTTCCGAGTCTCTGACTGACATTAAATATGTTTTCCACACTAATCCTATACCCCCATCGTTTCTTTTTTACTTCGCATATAAGATTTGTTTGAAGACAAACTACGCAAAGTTTGTTCGAATTTATATTAAAAAATAATCAAGACCTACAATACTAAAGTTATATAATGCGAAAGTTAATTTCACGATGCATCTAATAATATTGATTTCATATTGTGGATGTTGATATTTTTTCTATAAAGTTGATCAAACTTTACAAAGAATGACTTCATACAAATTTTATATGCAGGCTAAAACAAAAGGAGGGAATCTGCTATATGTAAATAGGTGGTGGTGCCCATTAACTTATTTCTCTCAATATACACAGTACAACATGTCACCTCAACATGCAACCATATATGGGAAAGTGTAGAATAAATTACATAAATTAACTTATATATATATATATATATATATATATATATATATATATATAGTGATACTATTCATCACCCATGGTGTATGGTGTAGAATAAGTTATTCTTCACCCGAGGTAATTTTACAATCATTTCATAAATAAATTACATTTGAAATACAAAGTTACCTTCATATTGATTTAGTATGTAAAATTTGGCATAGGAAAATAAAAATATAGGTCATAAGACCAGAAAAATCGCATTTTATGCATATTTTACACTATATTTTGACGTTTGTAATTTCACATAGCATAAAATAATTTTTACCGCGAACATATATTTTCTTACATCCTCTTTTTACGTCTGAAATAAGATAAACTTTACGGAATGTAAAATTACAGTGTGTTGATGTTAAAAAAGAGGGGGTGAAGAATAACTATTCTTCACCCAGGATGACGAATAGTCAATCCCTATATATATCAACTGCATATAAAATTTTCATACAACAATATCCAATTGAAATATAAACCAACTGCTGCCTCAACGTGTGGCACGTATCATCTACCGTAAGCATAGCGAATGGTAGCAACAAAACTATTCCTTAAAAAAAGCATGGGAACAAAAACAGGTCCATTATGGATGCCATTGACTTTTCTCATGTTGCACTTTCCTATTCATTTTTTTATTTCTAAAACTGAAAAAAAACTCTATCTAATACTAGATGATATCTGTATGTTTTTGTGGAAATTGGGAGCAATGTATTTCAAAAAGATTTGGGCGTATGGACCATGACTATTTGGATTGATAATATTAGAACTGAAACCGAAGACACATATGATTTATAAGATTTAATTATCATATAGTTTTCAAATATTTATTATATGTCAATTACACAATAGAATAAAAACGGAAACAATAAAAATCTGATGGCATGGCAAATCAAACGGTTTTCATGGTAATTTATATTGGCGCAATAATGGCAAATTGCAAGCACAACAATTTCCTGGCAAAAAAATATTAAAATAAACTGAGACGGATTTGCCCTGCTCGTGAACTAAATTTGTCATTTCAGCAAACATAATTTGCCATGAAAATTGGTTCGATTTGCCATGTCTAAAAGTCTAACGTTCACTAGATATTCGGGTCATATTGACCAAGTCTTTTTTCCTCTATATGGTTGCACGTTATGGTGGACATGTTCACAAAAGTAAATTAGTGGGTATCATCTATTGAATTACATATGATATCTAAAGCAGAAAAAATAAAAAAAATACAGGATACTATATAACCAAAAGCGCAAAGTGGCGGCATCTTGGTTTACATGACACTCGTCAGGGAACAACTGTTCTCTCACGCGTTAAGGTCGTTCCAGATCTCACAAGAGGAGGGCATCCATTAGGAAGAGACCACTTCACCTAACTAATTAACGAACTTTAGAAAGGGCTGAGGACATCAACATTATTTATGCCACCCTATCACGCGTGCACTGGTTGATGTGTATGTATGCCCTTAATATGATATCGGATACATGATGCAACATATAGTTCTCATGCCGATGCGATAGGTTCAAGCACCCATCATGCATTTCAGTTTTTTAATGCAGCTTTAAGCCTTTAACTCAAAGCTTCCGTTAGAACACCAAGAACTAGTTAACAGAACCACACACAATGAGACAACTATCTTGCTGCAAATTAGAAAAGAAAAAGACATAGCTGATGAGACGATCAACGAGACTTTGGAAGCATGCATGATGTATCTCATCCGATGTAATCAATGTAGCTGGTTAATTAAATTATGTGTGTGTATGTATGACAGATCTTGTTGATGACACTTCGGCATGTTAATTAATGGATAAACTATTTCCCAAACCCAAACTATATGGCACAAATCAAACTCAAAAGTATTGACATACATATATGCTTTTGGCCTAAACAATGATTTTGGTGAAAGATATATATGAACTCTCACTCGCTATACAAACTCTAAACTTGACCCGGGCATGGACAGCCCGATCCAAAAGCCCAACATCCGGGCTGGGCTCTGGCGAAGCCTGCCCCAAAAGCCCAAAAAAGCCCAAAAGGGCATAAATCACTATTTTATTACAAATATAGGTATAATGTATTATTTAAGTATCCCAAACTATTTATTTTAATTTAAAAAGGGCACTGTGCACGTGTTTTTTGCTAGGATGGGCTGGGCTCGGGCTTGATAGAGCCTGGCCCGACGAATGCCCAGGTTTACTCTAGACCTAGAAAAATAGTATCATTTGAATCACAATCAAGAGAACAATTAATTGATACCCCCTCCGTCCCAAAATAAGTGTCTCAACTTTTTACTAATTTTAGTATAAAGTTGTACTAAAGTCCGGACACTTATTTTTGGAACAGATGGAGTATAATTGATACATATAACTCATATTTTGTTGATAAAATTAATGTTTTTTATTAAAACAAGTGCACCACTTATAAGCCAAGTTAGAGGAAGTAGATATTCCTCCGTCGCACACACGATGTGTTGTCTGGCCAGTGCAAGTGGCATTAAGGCGGTGGTACTGATAAGGCATCTCTTTGCATGTGTTTTTCAAGCAACATTCAATCTTGAGCCAGATACACTATTAGAGAGATTCTCAAATTGGATCGGGGCATGGAAGGATAGCACTATGTCAATACTGCATGTGCAATTGTGGGTTGTGTGTTGCATCGCAGGCCGACGAGGGATATGTGTTGGATGGTGGAGTCAGCCTTGCGTCGGTGATGGTCAGGTGTGCTTCTTGGGCTAGGCCATGCGGTCATGGAAACACGCGACATATGCCAATGGTCTAGGGACTGTTCTTGGCATATTAAGCCATGATAAACACAACAGCTTGACCAACAAATATAGGCATCGCTAGAAAAAAACCATCCTACATAAGTAGAGTAGAATATGACCTTGACAATTGACATGGGTGTGATTAGGGGTTTGGTTGGTGGTGCCTATGGTGGCCAATGATACTGATGTAGATGCAAAACTATAAACCTCCAGGATAAAAAAATCATCATCCAATAATTAGATGGATTCGTAAAGAATGTTGAATTTGTGTCATTCCCTTCCCAGAGGTGTTGTTATTTGTTCTCTAGGATGAAATACCAGTATGTGGTTTGGTGGATGTACCCGCTCTAGAATATGTGGGATGTATCCGGTGAGGCAACGTACAACCATCACTCCTTTATGGAGGCGTTGTTGTCTTATAGAGTTGTTCATTATCTATCTTTGTGTCATTTAGGTGGTTACTCTGGTTGTGGCCGATTTTCCTACCAGTGTTGGCTATAATGTAGTTATGTGCGCCAACTAGTGTTTCAAATATGTCGGAACTACCTAGGGGGGATGCTAGTCTACTTAACACTCAAACCTTGATATGTGTGTGTGTGTGTGTGTGTGTGTGTGTGTGTGTTGCATTATGTTAAAGATGGTTTTTATAGTCTTTATAGTGTTGTAGTGATTTAACAACAAACGAGTTCCTAATTTCTTGCATGTACTATCTCTTGTTTACTTATTGGTTCTGTACATGGTTCCTATGCAACGTGTGGAGGCATGAGAATCATTTGTCTTCGGGTGGAAGCACTTGAATAAAGTAGCTCGGGCTATATTCATCTGATTTGGTTAGTTTCCAGTAATAAATTTTGTGAGATGTGAGTTATAGGTGTAACATATAATTCCTTTTATTTCTATTTCTTTTGTTTGTATGACTTTTCAAATACTTAGCAAAAATTTGTCCAGGATAAATACGAGCACCAAGACTTGAACCCTGGTGGGCTGGGAATACCAGTGTCCACCTAACCAATCAACCATACTCCCTCCATCCGCGAATACGTGTACATCTAAATTTTGTCTTAAGTCAAAGTTTTAAAACTTTGACCATCTTTCTAGGAAAAAGTAAAAGCATTTATGGCACTAAATTAGTACCACTAGATTCGTTTTGAAATGCACTTTGATAATATATCAATTTGATGTCATATATGTTACTATTATTTTCTATAAAATTGGTCAAACTTTTAAATTTTTGACTTAGAAAAAAAACTAGATGTACACTTATTCACGGACGGAGGGAGGGTTGGTTCGCAATACACGTGTAATTTTAAAATGAAAAAATGCATGTCAATGCTATAGTCAACTCCAAACTCACCATAAATCATATAATTATTGATTACAACAATCAACTTGATTATATTTCCATGAGATTATTGATGAAAGCAAAGCAACAAACCAATTGACGTGGTAGATGTCGAATCCATTGCTGCAGGAGTTGACTCGGTGTCCAGCCGTGGGTGTTCATATCGATTTATATTGGCCATGCATGGGTGCTAGTTGATTGCATCAACACTTGAACATGCATGTATAGGCTGTATTCATCTATCACGTGTGACGTGCTCCCATGATCACGTCGGTGTTCGCTGTGCACGCCTATGCTTGCCAGTCTTGATGATGCATGTAGTGTGTGCCTCTGGCCGTGTGTGTGCGCGGTGCCTCCGGCCATCAGGGCCGGATATGCTCATCTCTGGCTGATTGAAAGACGCAGCGCATGGCATGGTGTGCGGCCGCCAGATTGCATCTAGGGAAATTCACATCCAACAATTAGGAGAGGATGGGTGGCGTTAGGTTAGAGGATGGCCCCTGATTTGGCTCTCAGCGAAGAGCCCGGCACTCGGCGTATACGAAAATTCCAGTAGTGTGGGTGGGAATTAGAGAATTGGTGGATAGGTTAGAGGATGTAGGAATTAGAGGAAGCAACGCTAGAATTATAGATTAGATGTCTTACAAAAATCATTTTTCTTTTATTAGTATCCACGAATCAGGAGAGAGGATGGTCGGCGTTAGGTTAGAGGATGTGGGAATACGATAAAGCAATGCAAGAAATTTAGATTAGATCTAAACTACTACAAAGGACCGATGAAATCAACTATTTCTATTTCTATATTTGTCTGATTAATATGAGTTAATCTACATCATTATAACTCAGACCCACCAGACGAGCTGCTCATATTTACTAATTAATGTGGTAATTTTTAGGGAGTCTCTAATTAGTATAAGCACAACTATTTCTATTTTATATTTGTATAATTAATATGGGTTAATCTACACCGTTATAACTCGGACCTACCGGATGAGCGGCTTGTATTTTCTAATTAATGTGGTAATTTCTAGGGAGTCTCTAATTAGTATAAGTATAGATATAGATATAGATAGATAGATATAGATATAGATATAGATATATAAGTACAACTATTTCTATTTTTATATTTGTATGATTAATATGAGTTAATCTACACGGTTATAACTCGGACCCACCGGATGAGCGGCTCGTATTTACTAATTAACATGGTAATTTCTAGGAAGTCTCTAATTAGTATAAGTATATAAGTATAGATATAGATATAGATAGATAGATATAGATAGAAGTATAGATAGAAGTATAGATAGATAGAAGTATAGATATAGATATAGATATAGACGTAGAGAAATATAGATTTCGAGAATGCATCATTTTACATGGCCGCCCAACGCATTCCTGTTGCATAAATATGCTTCAATTGAGCTTTCTTGCAAATGTTATTGTCCTCTCTCTTCTTCTATCATGGTTTTCGTGATTTTGTGTTGTAATTTGACATCTGTTTAATGGTATACGAAGTTTCTAAAAAAACAAATGCAGGCCACACCATCGATCCACCACAAGTCAAAGCAACCGACTACTCCAGCATGTCCACTACGCTACGGTTGCGGCACCTCTGTTCCCATGCTAGGATACACATCCTCCATTTGCTAGAAATGCCTGCCAAAATCCAGAAATTCAATTTGGCTCCCGGGAGCACATGCTCCTGGGCCCAAAACTATTTTTTCAAATGTCAAAAAAATCTAGACAAATTTTTTGCGATCTTAATCACATCCAAATGCTACTTGCAAATTTTGAGACAAAAAGATTAAACATTTTCTCTTGTGCAAAAAAAAAAGCAAATTGAAGACCAAATGTCATCCTAATTTGGGTTTTTTCACCGACAAAACACCGCTGCTCCATTTCGCACGAAATTTGTCAAGCATGCTTGCGAAACTAACACAGACATCTATTAAAACTTTCAGATTTTTCTGATTTGTTTTACATTTGTTTGGAATTTATTGTTCATCCGGGAGCATATGCTCCCGGGAGCCAAAGCGCCCCTCCGCCAAAATCACGCTAGTTTAATTATAGGAACATGTTTTTTCTTTCTTTCAAAAAGGAAGTTGAAACCCCAAGACTCTGCATGAGTGTGATGCACACAAACCATTTTTATTAAAGTTGTTGCAAGACGATGTGGTCAAAGTCATTAACAAGTGGAATACAAAACAGAGACAACTACCATAGAACCATTACAAGATATGAATTTTTTTGTCGAAAAAACAAGATATGAATTTAACACCTACGGCTAAGTCAAAATCTTCCGCAACAAATAGATGACATGAAGTAGCATTTGATCTTCAGCTCTTTTTATGGAGCACTTAAGTAAACAAGTTGATTAATCTGGCCATTATGATTCTTACATATGTTACATTTTACTGGTATGGCCAGGACTTATGAGTCATCATACAGGGGAATGTACCCATAGAAAGAAAAAAAGAAAGAAAAAATTGGTGAGGGGCAGCTTAACTTGCAGATGCAGTGCCTCCCAAACCCATGCAACAAAGGTAAACTAAAAGCGGGAACTAGATATAGGCGAGGGTTATTACATGCATGGAATATGATATAACCAAATTAGCTAACAAACTACTTAATTAATCATGCTGAAGCTTCTTGATAAATCAGTGCCAGGAGCAGCCGCTGATGTGGCAGTCTGTGACTGTGCTACACTCTTGCGCGCATCGCCGACGATGACGAACGCCGGCGCCTCCACTGCACCAAGCGGTGAAGGAACTCCATGACCTGCCGAAAACAAGGAGAAATTAATACTATGTAAGCTACAATCACTGATGACTAGACTTAGCAGGGATCTGCGTCATGATATATGTATGTATATACACCTCAGTGGGGTCCTGGAGAGAGTAGGAGGCGTCGGTCTCCCTAGGGCACTTGGAGACAAGGATGCCGAGGCCATGACCTCTCTTTCTCAGCATCTAGTTGACATCAACAAAATCAGAAAATAAAGAAGCAGCCAAAACAAATGAAATCACTAGGTTCGTAGCTAGCATGCATATATATGTACAAAACTACAAATGAAATCAGTTGGACGCGACGTGTGTTAGTTTAATCCGTGCACCTTGAAAGCATCCTCGTCAGTGCGGTCGTCCCCGAGGTACAGCGGCAGGACGTCGCTGCGTCCGTCGAATCCTAGAGACAGCACAGCAGCAGATTTTATATGCAACCCGTCATTTTATCCGACGAGGACGAAGACGACGCAGCGGGCAGGGTGGCAGTGGCACCTACCCAGGGATTGGAGCAAGAACTCCACGGCCTTGCCCTTGTCCCACATGATGGAAGGCCGGATCTCCAGGACCTACGCCCAGTAGATTCAATATTCACGGGCTCAGTGAGCAAATGTTAAATAACATGATTTAGTAAGCGCTGCTAGTAATTAACTCCATGATCGATCCATGGCCAATCAACCAACCTTTCTGCCTTCGTTGAGGCTGAGATCGGGGTAGTCCCGGAGCACCTCCTTGACTTGCTCGGCCAATGGACTCCATCTCTGCAGAGGGGATCGGAGCAGTTGAGATCGATGAGGATCTCTCTCATTAACTTAGAACCTTCTTGTTTGACTTAGCTAGATTGTTGCTGATTAATTTGATTGGTGAGCTCTCTGGTTACCTTTTCATCCACGCACCGGAAGTGCACGGAGAGGCAGAACTTGTTGTTCTCCACCCTGGCCCCCGGCGTGCTCTTGGTCTTCTCCACCAGAGCCTCGTAGACCTGGCACCCAAACCAAAATAAAACCAAGAAAAGCGAGAGATCAGTACATGCGCCGTTGGTAAGTTCCTCGTGGCTCAACTAACTAACAAAAGTCGTGTACCTCGGCGATGACCGGGAGGAACTCGCGAGCAGGTTGCAGGAGCACCTCCTCCGCCTGCAAATAGGGCGAGGAATAATTGATGGAATCAGGCACGAATGATTGGAGAGGGATGGGCCATGCATGGCCAGTTAGATTCTTGCGCGACGGAGAGATGCTTGAGAGAGATGGCGTACGTTAGAGCCTGGGCCTTTGATGTCCATGCCGTGGCTGCCCGCGTAGTAGAGCTCCGAGAGGCCTACGAAGCTGCACACCTTCTCCACGCACCGGCCGGTGACGATCGCCGCCGGGAAGTGCTTCGAAACGCCGCGCACTGCCTCCCGCATCTAGAACATCAAGGACAAAGCATGGTCGGCGATGTGAGCGTTGCTTGAAGTAGCTAGCCAGGCTGGTTATCGCGGTCTCTTATCTTACCTCTCCGCTGATGACCGCCGTGTCGGGGTCGGCGACGATGGGCGAGAGCGTGCCGTCGTAGTCCAGGAACACGACCACCTGCTTCCCCTTGGCGGCCGCCGCGATCTGCTCGAAGCTAGCAAGGGCCGACGGGTGCTTCCTCTGCGCGCGCCAACCAAGGAAAAAAGAAACGCAGATCAATCATCAGAATGGACGGAAAACAGCCCGGCCGGCGCGCTCTCACAGCAATGCGTGGGCACGCGCGCCTCACCAAACCAGCCGCCAAACTCACCGTCCACGCGGCGTACTCGTCGACGGCTGCGGAGCGGGCCGGCGAAGAAGCCCGCATGGCCTGGACTACCCAGCTTGTGGCGCAGGGTGACCCGGCGCGGAACTCGTCGTCGACGGCGGAGCGGCGCCGCAGGGAGGAGGACGCGGCGCCGCGGCACGCGAAGATCGCGCGGCTGGAGGAGCCCGGCATGGCCGCGGCCGCCGCTATGCCGCCCATGTCCGGGCGGAGCACCACGTCCTGGTTCGCCATGGCGCACGCAAACAACCACACGTGTGCTCACGACACGCGCCTCCCGCTGCGTGAGAGTGGTGCCCAGCAGTGACAGTGGGGAATAGTTCACGAGGAAGAGGGGACCAGACCGGTTTTCCCTGGGTGAAGAAGCCAATGGCGAAGTGTCGGTACTTATAAAGGCGGAGCGGCGTTGGGTCGGTACCCATACTAGTGGAACTACTGCGTTTTTTCTAACCGGAGTGGACATGTGTCGTTTTCTCATTCACAATTGCAGGGTGCACAATTATATGAACAGTTAACATTCTGAAAATTTAATTGACGACTATAGATTAAGATTCGAGAATAACATTGTTGTTTTTGTCCTGCAAAATACTTTCAAATTATATGTAGACCCTTTTACTATATTCATATTTCGAGTTCAAATCAAAGTGGTGCTCTGGAGGCTGTGGAAATTCAAATATTCTTCATTTTTGGATGAAATGTGTGGCCATTTCTCGATCAGTCACATATAGCCATCTGTTGCAAGGGGGAAAATCGACTCGAAGAATCAGAGGGACTCTGGCGGAAGGAGTGTCCTTTGACGTTGGGCGGGAGCCGCGCACATCCAATAAACCCAATGTCAAGAGAAAATAAAATACTAGAAGAAAAAATAAGATCAAATACGGTCAAAGGAGAAAGCAATCGATTAGTGGGGAGAGAGAAGCATGGTCCAACATGTATTATAGATGGACCAAGACTATGTTAGCCTTGTTTTATCGTGGCTGTGATGCATGCCAAAAGTAAGCTCTCATGCGAGCCGTTAGATCAGGTGCTGCGGAGTCGTCCGATTTGCCGCAAGCTGGACCACGCACAGCCTCCTCCCCCAACTTGACCGTTGCAATAGACGACGTGTTGGAACACAACAACCAGCCTCCAAACCGCATTCCCCCATGCGTGTGAATCGTGAGTGGCGGCCCCTTTTGCCCCGCGGTAAGGGATCCAGAATCTATGACCGGTGTCCGCCGCAACATCCCTACACCACCATTGCAACACTGGCACCCATAGTACCTCCCTTGCACCCCGCCCCTAATCTGGCCAGGTGGCGCACCATATCGTCATAGATATGCTCTCCTACGCCATGGCTCAAAGCTCTTAGGGGTTGACTATTCCCTGGCCGACGAATTAAGCTCTAGCAAGTGGGAGGCTGCCTAGCAACATTGGATTTGATATGTTGGTTTCTATGAACCTAGTTTTTTTTCCTGAGAAACAATTTCCTTGTTGCATCACTAATTGCATATATGAATTTACCGAATGTTAATGTTGAATTCAGTAAATAGTTGCATCCCAACAAAGATGATGTTGAATTCAGTAAGTTGCAAGACCTGAAATTTTATGAATGTTGATGAGCTAAAAAAATTGAATGTTGGTGAGCCGAATTAGCTGAATCTTAATGTTCAATTCAGCAATTTGCATCCCCATTGATGTAGAATTCATTGAAAGTTACAAAGTTCAATTTTCTATATGTTGATGTTGAATACCAGTAGCAGAGGGGGCTCCCATTCAAATTTATATGTTATGATTCAGGAAAGCGCAAAAACCCAATTCAAAAAAGTGCACCCAGAAAACATTTTTGTCTCCCTTCTCTAAACCTAGTATTTGTTTTGGAAAAAAGTGAGGATGCAAAAGTAACGATGATATATTTTGATGAATGGAAAATCCTTCAAAAACATGATGTTGCAGAAACAGACCTAGTCTTCAGAAAATGAGAATGTTGTAGCAAATGTTGTTTACTTTCATTGAGCATGGCTATCTAAAAATAGCAAATTGTGCACGCTCTACTAAAGAAATCCACCAATCTGGAATGTTCAATTGATAGTGTTGGTCTATAAATGTTTGTTGCCAAAATAGAGGGTTACTCTGGCCCTCTCTGATCTTATTGTTTCTACCTAAACAAAGTTTGCACCGAAAAAGGAATTATGTTCTACCTTTTGTTCTAAATGCCATTGATGAATGATGTTCTACTTTTGTTGCAATGTTAGTAGGATACCGAAGGTGGGATAGGAGGTGAGGAGAGCATTTTACAACTCATGGTGGCGTGGATTCAGATCCCATGCTCAATGCTACCGACACAATGCATGAAAAGGAAGAAGATGGCAATATTTGATCCCAACTGCTTGCACCATATGTTGGCATAGAGTTCGACTCGATTGATGATGCTAAAAAATTCTAAAATGACTACGCCTTCAAATTGGGATTCGCCACACACATAGCTGCTTCTAACAATGGCTAGAAGAAAGGTCCTCCGACACTTATCAAGAATGTTTTCCAGTGTGTCCACACAGGGAAGCCAACAAGTATAGGGTTGAGACTAGTAGTGCTTCAAAAGGGATCACAACATAAGGGAGCTCATCTAGCAAGAAGGATGAGGTTGAAATGGATGTGATAGACAAACGTCAAAAGATTAGGATGTTGTGTCATGATTGTAAAGCTCACATGATTGTTGGGCTTAGGGGCAATAGGTGGACTGCTACATTCATTGTTGCACAACATACACATTCTCTGATGAAGTAGGACACAATGTAAGATCATGAGGATAATGTGGCTTTCACTAGAGAGGCAACAACTACACCACTTTACTCATTGTATGTGCCACTAAAAAAAGAAAGACACATTTTGACATTTAGAAGTTCTTTTACGGTAATATCCGCGTGTGAGGGGGAAGGAGAGGGGGTGGCGGCCGTGCCGCCGCCACCGAAACCGCCTCCGATCATCACGCCGGCGCGTGGGGGTGAGGTTGTAGCGGCCTTGCCGCTGTCACCGGCGTCATCGTTGCCGCCGGAATGTGGTGCATCCGAGTCCGACTCGGATCTGGATTAGGATCCGGCCACCAGGCCTTTGGATCCAGTGCGATGGAGGACCCATTTCAAAGATGGCCAGAGGGCCGAGATTTGGCAGGTGATAACCCACAAGTATAGGGGATCGCAACAGCTTTCGAGGATAGAGTATTCAACCCAAATTTATTGATTCGACACAAGGGGAGCCAAAGAATATTCTCAAGTATTAGCAGCCGAGTTGTCAATTCAACCACACCTGGAAACTTAGTATCTGTAGCAAAGTGTTTAGTAGCAAAGTAATATGATAGTGATGGTAACGATAACAAAAGAGTAATGAAAGCAAAGTGATATTTTTGGTGTTTTGTAGTGATTGTAACAATAGCAACGGAAAAGTAAATAAGCGTAAACCAGTATATGGAAAGCTCGTAGGCATTGGATCAATGATGGATAATTATGCCGGATGCGGTTTATCATGTAACAGTCATAACATAGAGTGACACAGAACTAGCTCCAATTCGTCAATGTAATGTAGGCATGTATTCCGAATATAGTCACACGTGCTTATGGAAAAGAACTTGCATGACATCTTTTGTCCTACCCTCCCGTGGCAGCGGGGTCCTAATGGAAACTAAGGGATATTAAGGCCTCCTTTTAATAGAGAACCGGAACAAAGCATTAGCACATAGTGAATACATGAACTCCTCAAACTACGGTCATCACCGGTAAGTATCCCGATTATTGTCACTTCGGGGTTAACGGATCATAACACATAATAGGTGACTATAGACTTGCAAGATAGGATCTAGAACTCTCATATATTGCTGAAAACATAATAGGTTCAGATCTGAAATCATGGCACTCGGGCCCTAGTGACAAGCATTAAGCATAGCAAAGCCATAGCAACATCAATCTCAGAACACAGTGGATACTAGGGATCAAACCCTAACAAAACTAATTCGATTACATGGTGAATCTCATCCAACCCATCACCGTCCAGCAAGCCTACGATGGAATTACTCACGCACGGCGGTGAGCATCATGAAATTGGTGATGGAGGATGGTTGATGATGACGACGGCGATGAATCCCCCTCTCCGGAGCCCCGAACGGACTCCAGATCAGCCCTCCCAAGAGGTTTTAGGGTTTGGCGGCGGCTCCTATCATAAAACGCGATGATTTCTTCTCCTTTACTTTTTTCTCCCCGAAAGCAGTTATATAGAGTTGGAGTTGGAGTCGGGGGGTCTCCAGGGGGCCTACGAGGTAGGGGGCGCGGCCTAGGGGGGGAGGGCGCCCCCCACCCTCGTGAGAAGGGTGTAGCCCCCCTGGTCTTCATCTTTGGCGAGGATTTTTTATTATTTATTGTAAGATATCTCGTGGAGTTTCAGGTCATTCCGAGAACTTTTGTTTTCTGCACATAAAACAACATCATGGCAATTCTGCTGAAAACAGCGTCAGTCCGGGTTAGTTCCATTCAAATCATACAAGTTAGAGTCCAAAACAAGGGCAAAAGTGTTTGGAAAAGTAGATACGACGGAGACGTATCAACCCCCCAAGCTTAAACCCTTGCTTGTCCTCAAGCAATTCAGTTGACAATCTGAAAGAAATAAAGAAAAACTTTTACAAACTCTGTTTGCTCTTGTTGTTATAAATATGTCAAGCTAGCATTCAATTTTTTAGCAAAGATTATAACTAACCATATTTGCAATAATTCTCAGGTCTCATGTTTACTCATATCAATAGCATAATCAACTAGCGAGCCATAATAATAAATCTCGGATGACAACACTTTATCAAAACAATCATAATATGATATAACAAGGTGGTATCTCGCTAGCCCTTTTTGAGACCGCAAAACATAAATGCAGAGCACCTTTAAGGATCAAGGACTGACTAGACATTGTAATTCATGGTAAAAGAGATCCAATCATAGTCACACCCAATATAAATTAACAGTAATGAATGCAAATGCCAGCTGCGCTCTCCAGCTAGTGCTTTTTAATAAGAGGGTGATGACTCAACATAAAAGTAAATAGATAGGCCCTTCGCAGAGGGAAGCAGGGATTTGTAGAGGTGCCAGAGCTCGGTTTTGAAATAGAGGTGAACAATATTTTGAGCGGTATACTTTCATTGTCAACATAACAACCAAGAGATGGCGATATCTTCCATGCTACACACATTATAGGCAGTTCCCAAACAGAATGATAAAGTTTATACTCCCCCTCCATCAACAAACATCAATCCATGGCTTGCTCAAAACAACGAGTGCCTCCAACATACATCAGGTCCCAGGGGGAGTTTTGTGTGCAATTATTTTGATTTAGTTTGCATAAAGCATGGGACTGGGCATCCCGGTGACCAGCCCTTTATCTCGTGAGTGAGGAGCGGAGTCCACTCCTCTTGAGAATAACCCGCCTAACATGGAAGATACGGACAGTCCTAGTTGATACATGAGCTATTCGAGCATACAAAACATGATGATTATTTGAAGGTTTAGAGTTTGGCACATACAAATTTACTAGGAACGACAGGTTGATACCGCATATAGGAAGGTATAGTGGACTCATCTGGAATAACTTTGGGGTTTAAGGAGTTTGGATGCACAAGCAGTATTCCCTCTTAGTACAGGTGAAGGCTAGCAAAAGACTGGGAAGCGACCAACTAGAGAGCAACAACAACCATGTACATGCATTAAAATTAATAAACATTGGATGCAAGCATGAGTAGGATATAATCCACCATGAACATAAATATCGTGAAGGCTATGTTGATTTGTTTCAACTACATGCGTGAACATGTGCCAAGTCAAGTCACTTAAATCATTCATAGGAGGATACCACCCTATCATACCACATCATAACCATTTTAATAGCATGTTGGCACGCAAGGTAAATCATTATAACTCATAGCTAATCAAGCATGGCACAAGCAACTATGATCTCTAATTGTCATTGCAAACATGTTTATTGATAACAAGCTGAATCAAGAACCATGAACTCATCATATTTACAAAAACAAAAGAGGTCGAGTTCATACCAGCTTTTCTCATCTCAGTCAGTCCATCATATATCATCATAATTGCCTTTCACTTGCACGACCGAACGATGTGAATAATAATAATAAGAGTGCATGTGCATTGGACTAAGCTGGAATCTGCGAGCATTCAATAAACAGGAGAAGACAAGGCAATATGGGCTCTTTTGTCAGATAAACAATAATGCATATAAGAGCCACTTCAACAATTTAATCATGGTCTTCTCCTACTGACCCCCAAAGAAAAGAAAAGAAATAAAACTATTTACACGGGAAAGCTCCCAACAAGCAAAAGAAGAACGGGAAATATTTTTGGGTTTTCTTTTTAATTACTACTACAAGCATGGAAAGTAAATTAATTGAAAGCTACAACTAATTTTTTTGGTTTTTCTTAAGGTTTATCAAACACACAAGAAGAAAGCATAAAAGAAAATAAACTAGCATGGATGATACAATGAAAAAGTATGAGCACCGACATCTGGCAATGAGTGTGTGTGAACATAAATGTAATGTCGGTGAGAAATACGTACTCCCCCAAGCTTAGGCTTTTGGCCTAAGTTGGTCTATGGCAACGGCTGGCCTGGCTGATATCCATAATAATAGTTGTTGGGGTCGTACTATGATGCAGCAGCTATCGCCTCCTGAGCTGTAGCGTGGCAACGAGCGGCCTCCGCTCTCCTCTCGTACTCATCTGCCTCTTCTCTGGTAATAGTATATCCTCCTCTTGCCTGATAATCAAAGAAAGCAGGAGCAGGGAGAGTAATATGGACAACACGGCGTCTGTCAAAGATTAATCAGTACTGGAGAGGTGATTCGTTCCTCTCGACAAAATGGTGGGAAACCATAGAATCAAAATCTAAATAAGCAGGAGGCAACTCCATGTCTCCTTCACAAACGTCTATCTCAAAGAAATTTAGCTAAGCGGGTTGCATAAATTCCTCCAAAGAAATCTCCATTATGTCTATTATGATGCAACCTACGAGCTACACTGGCTCCCATATGATAAGATTAGTCTCCTGACATAGCACTCCGGAGAATGCTAAGGTCAGGGACACACATGTGACACGCTTCATCCTTAGCATTTATGCACCTACCTATGAAGAGAGCAAAATAGTGTATAGCAGGAAAGTGAATGCTCCCTATGGTAGCTTGCGTTATGTCTCTAGATTCCCCTACAGTTATACTAGCAAGAAAGTTTCTAAATTCACATTTAGGGGGATCCCTAACACTACCCCATCATGGAAGTTTGCAAGCAAAAGTGAAATCCTCTGAGTCCATGGTATAAGATTTGTTATAAAGATCAAACATGACTGAAGGAGAATTACGCGAAGATGAATACTCAAACCTCCTCACAAAAGAGCTTGTGAGCTCCTGATACCGGGGGCATTTGTCTGCCTCAAAGTCCTCAAGATCGGCATTACGCAAATATGCGTTAAATTCTTCTTTGATTCCCGCTCGGTCCATAAAATTTTCAGAAGGCCACTCACAAGGACGCACTGGAGCGTCTCTTGGTGGCTCTTCGTCAGCATCACACATTGCAAGCCTGGGTCCTTGCTTCTTTGAAGAACCACCTTGGAACATTTTCCTAAACATATTTCTTCCTCTGAAAAATTCTGAATTTTTTTTAGTAACTTCAAAATAAAAGTAAACCAAACTCAATAATATTGATAGCAACTACTCCTACAAGTGCCTAGAGCCTATATCATGCATCAAAACTACTTTTGACCATATAAATTTGACATGCAAGCTCAAGAACAGGGTCACCTAAGCAACACAAATTTGCAATGAATAAAGCACTAGAACAAAAACTAATTGGACCAATGGAGGAGTCACATACCAAGGAACAATCTCCCCAAGCAGTTTTAACATAGTTTCTTTTAATGGAGCATGACATAGTAGGTACTCCCGGATCTCCAAGTTTCTTTGGTATTCCACCCTTAAAAGTATAATTAGCAAGCATGGTTGAAATTTCAGCTTTCGGTATCTTTCTTTTATTTGTAATAATATCTTTCATGTACTTAGCATAAGGATTGGTTTTGAGTATATCAGTTAATCACATACGTAAAAAGATAGGTCTAATCATTTCAGCAAAGTGCTAAAAATCCTCATCATCCTTTTTCTTGGATGGTTTGGGAGGAAAAGGCATGGGTTTCTGAACCCAAGGTTCTCTTTCTTTACCATGTTTCCTAGCAACAAAATCTTTCTTATCATAACGTTGATTCTTTGATTGTGGGTTATGAAGATCAACAACAGGTTCAATTTCTACATCATTATCATTACTAGGTTGAGCATCATTATGAACATCATCATTTGCATTTTCATTAGGTTCATGTTCATTACTAGATTGAGTTTCAGCATCAGACATAGATATACCATTTGGATTATCAGGTGGTTCAGCAATAGGTTCACTAGAAGTTTGCACAGTTCTGTCATTTTTCTTCTTCTTCTTTTTAGAAGAACTAGGTACATCAATATTATTTTGCTGAGAATCTTGCTCAATTCTCTTAGAGTGGCCTTCAGGATACAAAGATTCCTGAGTCATTCTACCAATTCTAGTAGCCACTTTAACATCATAATTATTTTCTTACTATTCATCTCATTGAGCAATTCTTTTTGAGCTTTAAGTACTTGTTCTACTTGAGTGGTAACCATAGAAGCATGTTTGCTAACAAGTTTAAGTTCACCTCTAATATTAGCCATATAATCACCCAAGTATTTAATCATATTAGCATCTTGTTTTAATTGTCTACCAAAATAAGCATTGAAGTCTTCTTGCTTAAACATAAAATTATCAAACTCATCCAAGCATTGACTAGCAATTTTAGCAGGAGGGATTTCAGCTTTATCATATCTATAGAGAGAATTTACCTTTACTACCTGTGTCGGGTTATCGAGGTCTGGAGGTTCTTCAATAAATAAAGGATTAAGATCATATGTTTCTTTAACAGGCGGTAAATTAAGACCATGTATTTCTTCAATAGGAGGTAAATTATTAACATCTTCAGCTTTAATACCTTTTTCTTTCATAGATTTCTTTGCCTCTTGAATATCTTCGGGACTGAGAAATAGAATACCTCTCTTCTTCGGAGTTGGTTTAGGAATAGGATCATTAATTGGAGCAGGAGCTGGCTCAGGAGGTGCCCAATTATTTTCATTTGTCAACATATTATTCAATAAGATTTTAGCTTCATCCGGTGTTCTTTCCCTGAAAAAGAACCATCACAACTATCCAGGTAATCTCTGGAAGCATCGGTTAGTCCATTATAAAAGATATCAAGTATTTCATTTTTCGTAAGAGGATGATCAGGCAAAGCATTAAGTAACTTGAGAAGCCTCCCCCAAGCTTGTGGGAGACTCTCTTCTTTAATTTGCACAAATTTGTATATTTCCTTTAAACACTACTACAAAAACAGCTATAGCCAATATGGACACTAATGGCGCACTGTACATGTGGTGCGCCATTACTAAATACTAATGGCGCACCATGTGTTGGTGCGCCATTAGTGTGCAAATACTAATGGCGCACCACATCCACGGTGCGCCATTAGTAATTTTTTTAAATTTTTTCAAAACTACTAATGGCGCATCGTGGGATGGTGCGCCATTACTAGTTCAACTAGTAATGGCGCACCACTCCCGCGATGCGCCATTAGTAATTATGTTTCAATTTTTTTTCAAATTTTTTATTTTTATTTTTTTAGACTACTAATGGCGCACCGTGGGAGTGGTGCGCCATTACTACTTGAACTAGTAATGGCGCACCATCCCACGGTGCGCCATTAGTAACTTGGCCACCACTTCCACCGAATGCACCCCCCCGTGGACCGCCTTTTCAGTTTAAAAAAAATAAAAAAATGATGGAAATGTCAAAAAAAGAAAATAAGTTTCCCATGTGATATGTGGTCTAGTTGTTGTGAAAATTTACAAATATGAATTTCGACTTTATTTGCGAAGTCTCTCGAGAATTTGTAAAATGGGCATAACTTTTGCGTACGAACTCGGATGAAAAAGTTTTTTATATGAAAAATCATCTACTCGAAAAGTTACATCCGAATTTAACAGAAAAAAGATACGGGGCTTTTAAGATCTGGAGAGGCAAAAAAATTTAAAAAAATTCAAACTTACTAATGGCGCACCTGCCAATGGTGCGGCATTACTATCTTCCCGCCTTCAAAATTCAAAATAAGTCAAAAAAATAAAAAAAGTTACTAATGGCGCACCTGCCCATGGTGCGCCATTAGTATCTTCCTGCCTTCAAAATTCAAAATAAATAAAAAAATAAAAAAGTTAGTAATGGCTCACCTGCCCGCGGTGCATCATTACTATGCCGTATATATGGCTGGGCGTGGTCCTCTCCTCCTTACCTCTTCATTCTTCTCCTCCACTCCACCTTTCCTCCACTCCATCTCCTCCTCTCCTCCACTCCATCTTCCCTTCTCTCCTCCACCATACTACCCTCCTCCTCTCCGGCGACCTCCTCCTCCTCTCCGGCGACCTCCTCCTCCCTCCTCTCCTCCCCTCCCCTCCCCTCACGGTTTCTCCTCCCTCCTCTCCGGTGAGCTCCTCCTCCCTCCTCTCCGGTGAGCTCCTCCCCCCTCCTCTCCTCCCATCCCCTCATGGTTTCTCCTTCCTCCTCTCCGATGCTCCGGTGAACTCCTCTCCGGCGACCTCCTCCTCCTCTCCGGCGATGTAGGCAAGCGCCTCTCCGGTGACCTCCTCCTCTTTCTCTCTGGCGAACTCCTCTCCGGCAAAAGAACACGGCAAAAGAACGTACAAGATCCAAAAACAGGAACAAAATTTGAAATAATATCGTGCCAAAAAACAAGCAAAAAAACGAGCAAGAAATGGGCAAAAAAATCACGGTCCAGATCCAAATTCAAAATTCAAAAATAACAATGGCGCACGGTGGGGGTTAGACGGTGCGCCACTACTATTTTCCCGCCTTCAAAATTCAAAAATACAATGGCGCACCGTGGCCTATACTAATGGCGCACCAGTGGCCTATACTAATGGCGCACCGTGGCCTATACTAATGGCGCACCAGTGGTGCGCCATTAGTATACCAGATACTAATGGTGCGCCATTAGTAAAAAATACTAGTGGCGTGGTACTAGTGGCGCACCAGTAGTGCGCCATTAGTAGGAAAAACTGGTGCGCCACTAGTAGGCCTTTTCCTAGTAGTGAAAGCAGCTTGTTTCTTATGAGTAGGGGAATATTTAGCAGAGAAGTAATAAATCATATCCTGGGGACTACGCACACAATCAGGATCAAGAGAATTAAACCATATCTTAGCATCACCCTTTAATGAGAACGGAAATATTTTAAGGATATAAAAATAGCGAGATCTCTCATCATTAGTGAACAGGGTGGCTATATCATTTAATTTAGTAAGATGTGCTACAACAGTTTCAGATTCATAGCCATGAAAAGGATCAGATTCAACCAAAGTAATTATATCAGGATCAACAGAGAATTCATAATCCTTATCAGCAACACATATAGGTGAAGTAGCAAAAGCAGGGTCAGGTCTCATCCTAGCATTTGGAGATTGCTTATTCCATTTAGCTAATAACCTTTTGAGTTCATATCTATCTTTGCAGGCTAAAATAGCTAAAGAAGCATCTTGATCAAATAAATAACCCTCAGGAATAATAAGTGATTCTTCATCATCACTTTCATCTTCATAATCAGATTCAATATTTTCAATCTCTCTAGCCCTAGCAAGTCATTCCTCTAGAAAATCGCTAAGTGGCATAGTAGTATCAGGCATAGAGGTAGTTTCATCATAAGTATCATGCATAACAGAAGTAGCATCATCAATAACATGCGACATATCAGAACGAATAGCAGAAGCAGGTTTAGGTGTCGCAAGCTTACTCATAACAGAAGGTGAATCAAGTGCAGAGCTAGATGACAGTTCCTTACCTCCCCTCGTAGTTGAGGGATAGATCTTGGTTTTTGGATCTCTCAAGTTCTTCATAGTGTCCAGCAGATATAAATCCCAAGTGACTCAAAGAATAGAGCTATACTCCCCGTCAACGGCGCCAGAAATTAGTCTTGATAACCCACAAGTATAGGGGATCGCAAAAGCTTTTGAGGGTAGAGTATTCAACCCAAATTTATTGATTCGACACAAGGGGAGCCAAAGAATATTCTCAAGTATTAGCAGCTGAGTTGTCAATTCAACCACACCTGGAAACTTAGTATCTGCAGCAAAGTGTTTAGTAACAAAGTAATATGGTAGTGATGGTAATGATAACAAAATAGTAATGAAAGCAAAGTGATATTTTTGGTGTTTTGTAGTGATTGTAACAATAGCAACGGGAAAGTAAATAAGCATAAACCAGCATATGGAAAGCTCGTAGGCATTGGATCAATGATGGATAATTATGCTGGATGCGGTTCATCATGTAGCAGTCATAACATAGGGTGACACAGAACTAGCTCCAATTCGTCAATGTAATGTAGGCATGTATTCCGAATATAGTCATACGTGCTTATGGAAAAGAACTTGCATGACATCTTTTGTCCTACCCTCCCGTGGCAGCGGGGTCCTAATGGAAACTAAGGGATATTAAGGCCTCCTTTTAATAGAGAACCGGAACAAATTATTAGCACATAGTGAATACATGAACTCCTCAAACTACGGTCATCACCGGTAAGTATCCCGATTATTGTCACTTCAGGGTTAACGGATCATAACACATAATAGGTGACTATAGACTTGCAAGATAGGATCTAGAACTCTCATATATTGATGAAAACATAATAGGTTCAAATCTGAAATCATGGCACTCGGGCCCTAGTGACAAGCATTAAGCATAGCAAAGTCATAGCAACATCAATCTCAGAACATAGTGGATACTAGGGATCAAACCCTAACAAAACTAACTCAATTACATGGTGAATCTCATCCAACCCATCACCGTCCAGCAAGCCTACGATGGAATTACTCACGCACGGCGGCAAGCATCATGAAATTGGTGATGGAGGATGGTTGATGATGACGACATCGACGAATCCCCCTCTCCGGAGCCCTGAACGGACTCCAGATCAGCCCTCCCGAGAGGTTTTAGGGCTTGGCGGTGGCTCCATATTGTAAAACGCGATGATTTCTTCTCCTTTATTTTTTCTCCCCGAAAGAAGTTATATAGAGTTGGAGTTGGAGTCGGGGGGTCTCTAGGGGGCCCATGAGGTAGGGGGTCGCGCCCTAGGGGGGGGGCACCCTCGTGAGAATTGTGTGGGCCCCCTGGTCTTCATATTTGGCGAGGATTTTTTA
The DNA here is from genome assembly GCF_056163025.1 of Triticum urartu. Taxonomy (NCBI): domain Eukaryota; kingdom Viridiplantae; phylum Streptophyta; class Magnoliopsida; order Poales; family Poaceae; genus Triticum; species Triticum urartu. The sequence continues at coordinate 155,029,126 of NC_141879.1, forward strand.
TTATTTATTGTAAGATATCCCGTGGAGTTCCAGGTCATTCCGAGAACTTTTGTTTTCTGCACATAAAACAACATCATGGCAATTCTGCTGAAAACAAGGTTAGTCCGGATTAGTTCCATTCAAATCATACAAGTTAGAGTCCAAAACAAGGGCAAAAGTGTTTGGAAAAGTAGATACGACGGAGACGTATCAGCAGGATGGCTTCGTGTACGCGCACTCGCCGTCGAGATGAACGATGGTGAGGGATGAGGATCACGACATTATAGCTGGGCGGTACCTGGACGATGGTGAAACAATTCAAACTGGTACACGGTTGCAAATTGATTTTTTCGAGATTATTGTGCTAGATTGCTTGCAGGTTTCTTCCAGCGGGGAGGAGCAGATCGAGATTGTTGATCTAACTACTTCAGAGCATCAAATCACGAGATCAGACCCGAGGATTGGAGGAAGGTTCTGGGTGCTTGTAGATGACAAAGAAGAGGAGTTTGAAGATCGTCACTCGACTGCGGCCAAAGGGTCAATGATGCACCTGTCATTGTCGACATCGGCGGCAGCTGCTGTTGCGCCTTCTTGCCAGATCATGCCGGGAGAGAGGCGCAAGAACAAGAGGAGCTCCGCACCAAGACCGGTGGCGGGCTGCAAATCTGCGGCGCTGGCAATCAAGTCGTGGAAAGGTCCCCTTCCCAAGGTAAGTTTGCCGCATGTCACCTTGTCGGATTATTTTCCGGCAGATGGGTGGACGAAGGTCACCTGAAAAAGAAGAAGAAAGTAATTCCGGCGGTGGTTCACACGCCGCCGGCGGCCGTCGGTCCAGGCGTGATCCGGGTGGTGCGTTGCATGAGTTTGAACCAGATGTGTGCCGAGGTTGGGCTAGAGTTTGTTGCGCTGAGTCTGGGGTAGGGGCGGACTGGGTATGAGGCCCAATTCGCAACCTAGAGGCCAGACGCGAGCCCCTTGGCCCAAGAGTCTTTGCATGTGCCGGTGTTGGACTCTGTGTCCCCCCATGCATGTAATGCAAAAGCGATCAGACGGATCGCTAGGCATGGGTTTCCTAAACTGCTTCGAGGTCATGCACGACTCGGGCGAATGCCCTTTGTTGCAGCCGATGCCGGTTGTCACTATATATGGGGTCTGTTGTGCAGAGTTGATGTTTTTTGAGCCTCCTGCCGCTATTCCGGATGTGCCGCAAAGTTTAACTACGGGTGTGGTTAAGGTCACTAAAGGTTTTTTGTCGAAGGCAAAGATTATCCAGAGGTTGACTGAGCTTGCTCTAGGGAATTTTCATTGGGAGCTTATTAGGCTTGAGGACAATTTGTACAAGGTTGATTTTCCTTCGGCCGATGAGCTGAAAAAACTGCTTAAGTTCGGTATTGCTCGTGTGCCCGGTATAGAGTGCTTCCTAGAGTTTGATGCTTGGAAGCAAAAAGAACCATAGGGCACACCTCTACCTCAGGTTTGGGTTCGTTTTTCTGGGGCACCATCTAAGCCTCTCAATGATGCTAGAGTGGTCTGCAACATTGGGACGCTTATTGGCAAGACTGAGCGAGTGGATATGCCTTTCACCTGTGCACATGGGATTGCTAGGATGCTCGTGAGCGTTGTGGATATTGAGCCTATACCAGATGTGGTTAGATGGACACATGCTGGTAAGATGTACAACCTGGAGATTGAGTTGGAGCACGCCGAAATGTTTCAGGAGGCTCTCAACAGAGGTGGGGATGTGTACATGTCAGACAAAGATGACGATACGGGTAATCAGGGAAAGAGTGATGACTCTAGTTCTCGGGATGATCCTCGTTCGGCGGGTGGAAAAGCCACCCCCAAGGCACCGGAGAAGGGTGCGGCGCCACAATCTTCGACTCCTATGCACTCATTGAGATTTGGTTCTTTCGGGTCGTCTTCTGCGCCTCCTCGTCTCTGGGGCAATAGGGTGGAGAGTGATGACGCTTCTGAGTTCGTGTTGCCTCCTCTCATTTTGGGCTCCATCTTGGTGGAGGCGTCCCCGGCTGCGGAGTTGGGGACCCTTCTGGCTCTGGGATGACGGTCGAGGAGGGGACGCAGCCGGACTTGTCCGGGCAGGAGGCCCAGGCGAGCCCGCCACTGCCAGTTGTGCTTCCGCGTACGACTCCAGTGAGGTGTCCGGAGAGATCCGTGGCGCGGATGGCGGACTTGACCGGGCAGGAGGCCCAGGCGAGCCCATTGCTGCCAGTTGTGCTTCCACGTACTACTCCGGTAAGGAGTCAGAGGAATCCGTGGCGCGGACGAGTCATGGGTAGGAGGCCCACGATTCACGCGCGCATAGCTTCGTGGCTTCTCTAACTCTCTTTGCACCGACTTCGACTGAGGTAATGGCTCATGGGCCGCCGGTGGGGATGGTGGGAGGAGGTTCTGGTGGACCCAGACCGTCATCCTTACCAACACCGGGGGCTACCACGATGGGCGCACCCGTGGCGACGGGCCAGTCGCCGCGGGTCTAGACTTCTGAGGAGGTGATCGCGTTCGGGGGGCACCAGGACCCGGTGACGTCTGGCAGGCGTGTCAGTAGCCGGGTCTAGGACCAGCCGGATGCTGACGACTTTCAGCTTGGACGAGCTATGAGGGCCGCTAAGCTTAGATACGTTGAGACCCAGACAGGTATGTCAGTTAACAAGCAATGTTCTATAATGCATTTTTCTGAAGATGAGATTATAGCTAAAGAAAATGACATAGGAGTCTCACTGGGGTCTAATGGTAAATAAATTGCTAAATCAGTTAATGACATTTTAGACTTAGAGGCTGAGAGAGCTTCAGAGTTAATCCAAGATTTAGCCGCCATTAAACCTATGTCTGATGCTGACATTAATATCATGGGTATTTCTTCACTAGAGAAATTTTGTGACGAAATGATGCCTACTTCGGATGCCGAAGGAGAGGCTGGTGATGAAGGGTCCGAGGGACTTGTTGGCCTATCGCCTCTAGTGGTGGAGGTACAACCGACCAATAATAGCGGAGACACGGTGTTGATTCTGGATAAACCTAAACGCTCCTGGAAGAGGAAGATATATCCAGTGTCGGCGGTCCGCAGAAGTGCGCGAGTCAAGCAGAAGAAAAAATTTCACGATGAAGTATGAGAGGAATATTTTGGAATAGCAGAGGTCTAGCAGACTTGGCTAAGATACGATTTCTGGCTGAATCAGCCATAGAAGATAAACTAGATTTCATCGCACTTCTTGAAAATGGTAGAGATAACCTCACTTCACAATTTCTTGGTTCGCTCACGGGTGGCATTGATTTTGACTAGCACTGCCTACCACCCAGAGGACGGTCGGGTGGGATTCTATTAGGGGTGAAGTGTGAAACACTGGAGGTTATTAATGTCGTAAGAGGAGATTATACGGTTAAATTCTAGGGAAGGTCTAAATTGGATGGATTTCGATGGGCCTTAGTGGCGGTATATGGTGTTGCCCAACCCGAGTTTAAACCTGACTTTTTTTGCAGATTTGGTTAGGATTTGCGGGGATGAGGAGTTACCAATACTAGTGGGAGGAGACTTCAATATCATTAGGAGGAAAGAAGAAAAGAATAATGATCACTTTGACGGGCGGTGGTCCTTTATGTTCAATATGATCATTGAGAGTCTCAACCTCATGGAGATAGAGCTCATGGGTAAACAGTTTATGTGGGCAAATTCTCTTCCAATTCCTACGTATGAGAAGCTTGACAGGGTGCTCGCAACTGTGGAATGGGAAAAGAAATATCCTCTGGTATCGATGCATGCGATGCAGAGGGGGATCTCCGATCACACACCCCTGTTAGTTAACTCAGGTGAAGCAACACATATTGGCAATAAGAATAACTTCTCTTTCGAACTAAGTTGGTTCCGAAAAGCAGATTTTCTAGAAATGATCGCAAGGGAATGGGCACGACTCGTCGCGGGTAGAACCAGTATGGAGCGCTGGCAGAACAAGATCCGGCATCTAAGGCAATTTTTGAGGGGTTGGGCCAGAAACGAGAGTGGGATTTATAAACAAGAGAAGGATAGACTTACCTAGTTGATATTGATGCTGGATTTGAAGGCGGAAACAACTCTACTGGATGCGACAGAGCAAGATGTTAAATCAGAAGCTGAGTTGAAATTACAGGTCTTGCTTAGGGAAAAGGAGATGAAATGGGCCTTACGCGCTAAAGTACTTAAAGTCGTCCAAGGGGATGATAACACTCAATTCTTTCATATGATTGTGAATGGAAAACATAGGAGAAAGAAAATTATCCAACTCAAGCAAGACGAGGGAACCATGGTGGGTCATGAGAATCTCAAGTTATATATATCCAACTATTACAAACAACTCTTTGGGCCCCCGGTGGATAACGCGGTGACCCTAGATGAGCAGGTAATCGAGGATATTCCTCAGCTAAGGTCAGATGAAAATGACATTTTATCTGCACCTTTTATTGAGAAGGAGGTTTTTGAGGCGATCGCTCAAATGAAACCCAATAAAGCTCCGGGACCGGATGGGTTCCCAGCAGAATGCTATAAGAAATGTTGGCATATTGTGAAAGATGATCTTATGCCTATGTTTCATGACTTCTTTTCTGGGCATATGCAATTGTTCCACTTGAATTTTGGTACAATAACACAGCTACCAAAGAAAGAGGAAGCAATTTGCATCAAGCAATTCCAACCTATATGTCTCTTTGAATGTTAGTTTCAAGATATTTACGAATGTAGCCACGAATAGGCTGACACGGATTGCTCATACGGTAGTGCAACCAAGTCAGGCTGCCTTTATGCCTGGAAGACATATCCTAGAAGGGGTTGTTGTCTTACACGAAACTCTACATGAAATCCATTCGAAGAAACTCGATGGGGTGATTTTCAAAGTAGATTTTGAGAAGGCATATGACAAGGCCAAATGGCCCTTTTTGCAACAGGCCATGCGCATGCAAGGTTTTAATGGGGCATGGAGGAATCAGGCGGATTCCTTTTTCCAGAAAGGTAGTGTGGGCATAAAGGTGAATGATGACATTAGTCATTACTTCCAAACGCATAAAGGCCTGAGACAAGGAGATCCTATATCTTCAATTATGTTCAACATTGTGGAAAACATGTTGGCTGTTCTCATAGGTCGAGCCAAGGAGAGAGGCTTCGTAGGTGGTCTTGTGCCCCATCTGGTGGATGGGGGCGTGTCTATCTTACAATATGCGGACGACACTATCATCTTCATGGAGCATGACCTTGCGAAGGCGAGGAATATGAAATTGCTCTTATGTTTATTTGAACAGCTGTCAGGTCTTAAGATCAACTTTCACAAGAGTGAGTTGTTCTGCTTTGGTAGGGCCAAAGATGACCAAGACAGTTACAAGCAACTGTTCGGCTGCGAACTAGGAGCATTACCATTCAGTTATCTAGGCATTCCAATTCATCATAGGAAACTAACTAATGAGGATCGTTTTGAGAAGAAACTAAGCTACCGGAAGGGTAAGCTTATGTCATATGGAGGAAGGCTGGTATTGATCAGCTCGGTGCTCATGAGTATGCCGATGTTCCTTCTGTCTTTCTTTGAGATACCTAAAGGGGTACGTAAGAGACTAGACTACTATCGATCCCGTTTTTTCTGGCAATCCGACGAGGTTAAGACAAAGTACCGTCTGGCAAGATGGGATATTATTTGTCGACCAAAAGATCAGGGGGTATTGGGATTAAGAACCTCGGGATTAAAAACAAATGTCTACTGAGCAAATGGTTGTTTAGGTTAGCACTTGAACCCGAGGGTATGTGGGCTCAAATCCTAAGAAATAAATACTTGCACTCTAAAACTCTTGCTCAAGTGACCGTAAGACCTAATGATTCATCATTTTGGAAGGGTCTCATGAGAGTGAAAGAAACTTTCTTCCATAGGGTGAAATCCATTGTTGGGGATAGAACAACAACAAGGTTTTGGGAGGATACTTGGTTAGGCGACACACCGCTAGCTCTCCAATATCCTTCCCTGTATCATATTGCTCAACGTAAAGAAGACTACGTAGCAACAATTTTGCAGACGGTCCCTTTGAATATCCAGTTCAGGAGGTCCCTGGTAGGGGAAAGATGGGCTTCTTGGTTACACCTAGTGAGGAGGTTGATGGATGTTAAACTCTATGATTAGGATGATACATTGAACTGGAAACTAACGAGTAATGGAGTGTTCACAGTTAAATCGATGTACTCTGATCTCATTAACTCTGGCCCAATCCCAAGATGGTTACACATTTGGAAAGTTAAGGTTCCCTTGCGTATTAAAATCTTTATGCGGTTTGTTCACAAGCAAGTGATCCTCACCAAAGATAACCTGCTAAAGCGGCGATGGGTAGGGAGTTCACGCTGTTGCTTTTGTGTTCACGATGAAACAATTCAACATTTATTTCTTGATTGCCCTCTCATGAAGTTACTTTGGCGGTCTGTCCATATAACATTTAATATTACGCCTCCGGTAAGCATAGATGCGTTGTTTGGGACGTGGCTAAATGGAGTGCCTCCTCATGTTGCGTCAAGTATTTGGATTGGAATATGCGCACTTATTTGGGCTATATGGAACTGCAGGAATGATTTGATTTTTAACAGAGTAGCTATTGTTAATTTCTTGCAGGTTATCTTCAGGGCTACGACATGGATCCGTACGTGGTCGTTACTCACTCCTATGGGCTCCAGGGAGCAGCTAGCTACTGGGTGCAACCGGTGGGAGATGGTAGCGTGGGCTATTTTCAACCGGTTTGGATGGCGGTCGCATAATAGGATATGTCCCTAGTATCTTTTCATCCAGCCAGTTGTGGCTTTGCGTTTATCTTGTTTTATTGTTTTAGCTCCTGCTATGAGCCGTACTTTGAAGACCAGATGATTTGTTTTTCTTGAACTTATTTTAATGAAGTGGCCGTATGCATCTCTCCGATGCAGAGGTCGGGGGATGACCCCCTTTTCGAAAAATGTTAGGGTGGGTACTAAAACATTTTTATTTTTATTTTGTTCTTCTGTGATGCCATCTGGAGGCCTTTTTCGGCACCCTGCCGGAGGGGGAATCGATAACGGAGGGCTTCTACATCAACCTTTCTACCCTTCCAATGACGTGTGAGTAGTTTACCACAGACCTAGGGGTCCATAGCTACTAGCTAGATGCCTTCTTCTCTTTCTTTGATCTTCATACAACATTCTCCTCGATGTTCTTGGAGATCTATTCGGTGTAATCTTCTTTTGTGGTGTGTTTGTTGGGATCCGATGATTTGTTGGTTTATGATTAGATTATTCATGAATATTAATTGAGTCTTCTCTGAATTATTTTATGCAATTATTATAGATTTGTATTTCTCTCCAATCTATCTGTTTAGTTTGGCCACCTAGATTGATTTTTCTTGCAATGGGAAAGGTGCTTTGTGATGGGTTCAATCTTGCGGAGCTCAATCCCAGTGACAGAAGGGGTCATGACACGTATTTTTATTGTTGCCATTAAGGGGGAAACGACGGGGTTTATTCATATTGCTTGGGTTTTCATTGTCTACATCATGTCATCTTGCTTAAGGTGTTACTCCGTTTTCATTAACTTAATACCCTAGATGCATGCTGGATAGCGATCGATGGGTGGAGTAATAGTAGTAAATGCAGGCAGGAGTCGGTCTACTTGTATCGGACGTGATGCCTATATACAGGATCATTGCCTTGAATGTCGTCATACCTATGGGGTTTTCTATCAATTGCCCAATAGTAATTTGTTTACCCACCGTATGTTTTTTGTTCGAGAGAGAAGCCTTTGGTGAAAACTATGGCCACCGGCTCTACTTTTATCATATATAAAATCCAAAAATATCTTTCTGCAACTTATTTACCGTTATTCTATTCTGTGTCTTATTTTATCTATCTACCAATACGAGATTTGATCCTTGCAAATAACCGCCGAGGGGATTGACAACCCCCTTGTTTGCGTTGGGTGCAAGTATATGCTTTTGTGTGTGCAGGTGCTGCTAACGAGGTTCTCCTACTAGATTGATAACCTTGATTCTTAACTGGGGGAAATACTTATCTGTACTATACTGCTTCATCCTCTCCTCTTTGAGGAAATCCCAACGCAGGTCACAAGTACAAGGTAGAATTTCTGGCACTGTTGTCGAGGAGACATCACTAAAATCTATCAAGTACCTTTGCATAAACTGTCATCTACTTGTTCTTAATTTAATTTTCCATTTGCCGCTCGTTTTCATCTCCCCCACTTCTAAGATGATTTTACAAAAAACACAAAAATATTTTCGTTTGCTTGTTTGTTTGCTTTAAGTTGCTAACATATCTGAGTTTGTTATCGAAAAAAGTGAGGATGGTAAAATTCCTAAAGTTGAAATTCCCGCAAATTTGGATTCTAAATTTTTTGTTGCGGGAAGTGGAAACATCATAGGAAAAAGTGTTATTCATGAATTCTTTAATTATACGGGGGCATTGGTTTGCGATGATATTCCTATTCTGGAAAGAACTAAGAGTTACGCCAAAGCTATTTCAGCACTTGTTCTTAAACTTGAGAGAAGATTTATGCGTACTCACCCCACTTTGCAGAGATTGCTATATGGATTACCTGTTATAAGTAACCCAAAGGCTTAAAAGATAGCTACTCTTGTCCTTATGAATGAATTTGATTATATAGTATGTGAGGCTAGGGAGATCTTTGATTTTTATAATATGTGCCAAGAACGTCCTTATATAGATGGAGATTATCTGTTAAGGTATTTGTTTCGTGATAATCATAATTTTCATGAGAATACTAAAAAAGAAATTCCTCCTACATATTATCCAACGAGTTTTCAGTAGTATTAATCAACAATATTCTTGGATAGAAAAGGGAACCAAAAAGGATTTGAGGAAAGTTGCCTTAACAATAATAAAATTTTGGTTAGTGATGTGTTCCCCATTATTTTTGAAAAGCCACCCGATGAACACGTATCCCATGATGCAAAAACAAAAGATGACAACACTTAAAACTATGCATTACGCCTAGCTAGGGGCGTAAAACAATAGCGCTTGTTGGGAGGCAACCCAATAGTTAACTTTATTTCCCATTTTTATTTTCTATTTTTGAGTGTGCACACAATTATGATACTGTTGTGGTTGTGTTTTTGGGTTTAAATCAGTGTTTGTGCCAAGTAAAGGCTTTCGAATGATTTGGTTGATAGTTGACTTGATTCTGTGAAAAACATAAACTGTTAGGCCTAGTAGCATAATTTTCTAAACGCACTAGAAGGCGATAAAATTCTGAAGTTTTTACATATGATTGTTATACAAATTTCCCACGTTTTCCTAAGTTTTCATATTTTTTGGAGTTACAGAAGTATAGTCATTTTTCAGATCATTACCGGATGTTCTGTTTTTCTGTTTTTGTTGCATAGTTTGCTTGTTTTAATGAATCTATGGATTGTATCGGGAGGGGGGGGTATAAGTCATGGTGAAGTTAGGATACAGTAGGTATTATGCAATAATAAAATACGAATGGGTTTACAACAGTACCTAAAGTTTATGATTTGCTTGTTATACTAACGGATAACACGAGTTTTCTGTGCTGAAGTTTTCAAGTTTTGGGTGAGATCGCAATGGATGAAGGAATAAGGAGTGGCATGACCCTAACATTGGGGATTCCCAAGGCACCCCAAGGTAATATTCAAGGGCATCCAAGCATCTAAGCTTGCGGATGCCCCGGATGGCATACCCTCTTTCTTCTACCAACCATCGGTATATTACTTGGAGCTATATTTTTATTCATCACATGATATAAGTTTCGCTTGGAGCATCGTGTATTATATGAGTATTTACTTTGTTTGATTTTTATTTTGACACAATCATCTTTGTTGGACACACCTTTTGGGAGGGAAACACATTTATTTATGATTTGTTAGTATACTCTATGTGCTTCACTTATATCTTTTGAGTTAGGCAGTTGCTCTAGTGCTTCACTTATAACTTTTAGAGCATGGCAGTGGTTATATTTTAAAGAAATAATTTCACTCTCATTCTTAACTTATACCATTTTGAGAGTTTAATAAATAGTAATGGCTATATGCACGGGTTATGAAATTGGTCCTAATATGATAGGTATTCAAGAGGGATATTGTTGGGAATATAGCTACCAGGTAAGACCCGCCCAGGAGGGGCCGGGTCAACCCCAACGACGGGTTACAAAAGAAGCCCAATAGTATTCAAGGCTACAGTTTATTAAGACTTGTAGAAGGCTTAAGCCCAGAGGCGGCTTAAGGCCCAATATTGTAAACCGCCGTATGTAAAGAAAGACTTGTAAAGAAAGGCATACAAAGAAGTCACCGAGCCGGACACATTTTATGAACCGGCCGGGACTCTGTTGGCCGCCAGACGTCAACCCATGTATATAAGGGGACGACCCGGTGGCGGCTTAGGGCAAGAAACAAGAGATCGATAACCAAGCCGGCGGATTAGCCTCTTGGTGATCGAAACCCCAGCAATTCCAACACAACTAGACGTAGGCTTTTACCTTCATCGTAAGGGGCCGAACTAGTATAAACCTCTTGTGTCCTTTGTCTAGTTTAAACCCCTTTAAGCTTCCTAGTTGCGATGGCCCCACGACTAAGTCCTTTTGCTAGGACATCTGCCATGACAATTCCACGACAGTTGGCGCCCACCGTGGGGCCAGCGCACGGTGGATTTGAGTTCTTGAAGGGAAACTTCGAAGTGCTCAAGGGATACGTTGTGGGCCGGATGACCAAGAGTCGTCGCGGCAAGCTCTACATCGACGACGAAGGCTGGGCCCTCGAGGCCGACTCAATTGAGTACGGGTATCGGGTCCCTTTCGGCAGAATTCATGTCTTCATCGGCCGGATCGGGGAATCGGGCCCTAAGCCAGACGTTTGCACCAACATCATCAAGACGGCTCAGCGCGCGAGACCCGCCCGGGCCCGACCCACCGTAAAGTGTGCCTTTATGGGTTGCATCCATGGAGGTGAATACTCGGAAGGATCAGTAGATGGCGGTGAGACGGCCATCTGTTCTGATGCTACGTCATCAACAGGCGAGATAGATTCTTTGTATTAGCTGCAGGATGGCATGCTTGGGGGCTGTTCCGATGGCAGCAGTATTCCGGACCCCTTTGAGCCGCTGAATCGAGCCGGAGTCTTCATGGCAGGCACTCAGCCCGGGCAGAACACGGCTGCAGCAGCAACAACCACCGGGTCGGCCGGGTCAGGAGACCCCGCGCGCCCCCCGGCTCAGATGCTAATGGACCTCATGGATAAACTGACGGCTCTATTGACTGCCGTGGTAGAGCCGGCGGATAAAGCTCAGCATGACGCGGAGGTGGCACGGGTACGCGAAGAGATTGCACAAGCCAAGGAAAATTTAGCAGCAAAAGAGGTCAGGATGGCCGTGGAATGGGCGGCTTTGGACGGTCGTGCTCAACAGCTTCAAGCGGAGACTTTCCAGCTCTCGGTGGATCTGAACGCGTCAAACGAGGTCATGAGGAGAAGGCATCAGAAAACTCAGTCACGTCCACCTCTGACGCTCGATCCTAGGAACCTTTTCCACACACCCGGGGCCGGTCCAAGTAACCCGCCGGAGGCAAATCGGATCACGACACCCGGAGCGCCGGTTCAGCCGCGGGCCATGGAACCACCTCGTATGAGTACCGCTCCGCCTCATTATGCGCCAACACCACCGGGTCACTTCTCCAATCCTTTGGAAAACCTCATTGCTGCGTCGGCTCGTTTGGCGGCTCTCCCCATGGAAGGCGACTCTCCGACAGCAATCGAAACACGAAGGGTGAGAGAACTTCTTCAGACGGCTCTGGTGCAGCAGGATGCGTACTCTTACAGTCAAGACAGAATCCATTCAACCCCTCGCCCGAGCCAGAGCCCGAGCTATAGCAGGCATATGGACTCAGCTGATATGTCAAGCAACACTCAACGCCGTAACCAACCACGCAGGCATGAGCCGGTGCATGCTGGAGCCCTTAACTTAGCGGATCAGGAGAGGATCCGTCAAGAGGCTGAGCGGGCGGTTCAACTGGCAGCTGAGCAGGCGGCTCATCAAACTTTTCCGGCTTATCCAGCAACCTCTGTTGAGGCAGGAGTAGCCACAAGAACAGGAGGTGTTCCTTGTCTGGTGCCGGCTATACGTAATGATGGCTTACCTAAAGACTTTAAGGGGCCTCGTAAAGTGCCTAATTACACGTCTGACTTGCAGCCTGGGGCATGGATTGAAAGTTATGAGATGGCAATGGAGCTGTTGGAAGTCAGCGATGCAGCGATGGCCAAGTATTTCACCATGATGTTCGATGGAACAGCTCGCCCTTGGTTTAAAGGGTTACCACCCAATTCCATCGGCTCATGGGCGGAGTTGAAGGCTCGGTTCATTCAGAACTTCAAAGACACATGTAAGCAACCTATGTCAATCGTGGACCTGACTAATTGTAAGCAAGAGGAAGGGGAGTCCACAACCCATTGGGTGCGCCGGGTCAAGGAGATAATACATTCATCTGATAAGATGGATGCTGGCTCGATAGTCTTAATGTTGGAGAAAAATTGCCGTTTTGAACTTTTGAAGCAGAAGCTGGGGCGGCTCAAGCGTGACTGCAATGACATAGGCCAGTTGATGGCGGCCCTGGTCAAATATGCTGATTCTGACAGTACCAAGGATCCCATGTCTGATGAAGAAAAAACAGGGAAGGGAAAGAAGAACGGCAACGGCAAGGGGCACCAGCATAACCCGGCGAATCAAGGAGGTAATAAACGTAAGTCCGACGAGTTTGTGGCGAACACCAATGCACAGGGAAACAACCAACGGCGCAATGGTAGGCAACCCCCTCGGTCAGGTGGGTCAGGTCCCACCCTCGAGCAACTACTGAATGAACCTTGTCCAAGGCACGACACCCGGGAGAAGCCAGCTACCCATCTGTGGAAGGACTGTATGATCATGAAGGCATTTAAAAATTCCAACATGTTTGATGGTAGCCACAAACCTGGCGGCGGTTCAGGCGGAGGCGACTTTCAGGGCTCGGGCGCCGGGTCAAGCGGAGGCAGTTTTCATGGTCAAGGCCATTCGGGTAACTAGGGCGGTTATAATCAGCAACCCTGCCAAAATAATCAGCAACAACAATCTGGGTATCATAGTAACCCAAAATAGTTGAATAGTGGGCAGTACCACGTGTTTACCACTAGTTTATGCAAGAGGGATCAGAAGCTTCATAAGAGGGCTGTCAATGCTGTTGAGCCGACAATCCCACGTTATTTGAGGTGGTCAGAACAACCTATTGTGTGGAGACGAGAAGATCACCCTCCCCGGGTTGATAATCCAGGCCACTTGGCCTTGGTGGTGGCACCCCAGGTTGGTGGATATAAGTTCACTAAGGTGCTCATGGATGGAGGCAGTAGCATCAACATCCTCTATTATGAGACGTTTCGTCGGATGGGGTTGACTGATAAAAGTCTTAAGCAATCCAACACTGTTTTTCATGGTGTTGTCCCTGGCAAGTCGGCATACCCAGTTGGTAAGATTGAACTGGAAGTGTCCTTTGGGGATGAATATGATTCCAGGGCTGAGAAGTGAACTTTTGAAGTGGTTAAGATCAAAAGCCCATATCATGCTCTGTTTGGATGGCCAGCTTACGCCAAATTCATGGCTCGGCCGTGTTATGTATATCTATAGCTCAAGATGTCGGGTTATAAAGGCACCATTACAGTACATGGAAGCCGGAAAATAGCCCTGGAATGTGAAGAAGGTGATGCCTCTTATGCTGAGTCTGTTTGCGCGACAGAGGTGTTGAAGTTTTATAAAGATAATGTTGACCCGGCGAACATGACGTCTTTAAAGAAGCCAACTACGGAGCATGAACCGGTACTGAAATTCAAGTCGGATGATGACACCAAAATGGTTGATTTTGTGCCAGGCGATTCATCGAAACAGTTCATGATCAGTGCCAACTTGGATCCAAAATAGGAAAGCGCTCTCATCGAGTTCATCCGTGAGAATCGGTACATCTTCGCATGGAAGCCTTCTGACATGCCGGGTGTCCCGAGAGAACTCGCTGAGCACACTCTTAACATTAATCCGAAGTTTAAGCCGGTCAGGCAGTTCCTTCGGCGGTTTAATGAGGAACAATGCAAAGCCATAGGAGAAGAGGTAGCCCGGCTATTAGCGGCCAGGTTCATTGTGGAAGTTTTTCACCTAGAGTGGTTGGCTAACCCGGTGCTTGTACTCAAGAAGAACGATACCTGGCGTATGTGTGTGGATTACACCGATTTAAAAAAAGCTTGTCCAGCTGACCCTTTTGCTCTCCCTCGTATTGATCAGATCATTGATGCTACGGTGGGTTGTGAGCGTTTGCGTTTTCTGGATGCTTATTCAGGTTATCATCAGATCAAGATGGCAGTTAAGGACCAGGAGAAGACAACTTTCATCACTCCGTTTGGAGCCTTCTGCTATGTGTCTGTGCCTTTTGGGCTTAAGAGTGCCTAGGTGACTTATCAATGGTGTGTGCAGAATTGCCTTCACAATCAGATTGGGCGTAATGTTCATGCTTATGTGGATGATATAGTGGTGAAGTCCATAAAAGAGGAAACCTTGGTAACAGATCTAAAGGAGACCTTTGATAACCTCCGGGTCTACAAGATGATGCTTAACCCAGCCAAGTGTGTTTTTGGAGTCCCAGCTGGCAAACTCTTGCAGTTTTTGGTGTCCAACAGAGGTATTGAAGCTAACCCGGAGAAAATTAAGGCAATCACATCCCTAGCCAAACCAGCGTGCATCAATGACATTCAACGGCTGGCGGGTCGTGTTGCTGCTCTGAGCCGGTTTATAAGCCGGTTAGGGGAGAAGGCGATGCCTTTGTATCAGATGATGAAAAAGACGGATGACTTTGTTTGGAGTGAAGCTGCAAATTTTGCCTTTGAGGATCTAAAGAAACAGATTGCTGAGCTGCCGGTTCTTGCTACTTCGATTGAGAAAGAGCCGTTATTGTTATATGTAGCTGCTAACTCACGAGCTGTTAGTGTGGCCATTGTGGTGGAACGCAAGGAGGCTGACAAGGAGCATCCGGTCCAACGGCTGGTTTACTACGTCAGTGAGGTGTTGATTGAATCTAAACAAAGATATCCACATTGGCAGAAGCTCATGTATGGGGTGTTCATGGCAAGCCGGAAGCTCAAACATTACTTTCAGGGTCACCCAATCACTGTGGTTAGCTCTTCTCCTTTGGGAGACATCATTCAAAATAGAGAAGCTACTGGACGAGTCGCCAAGTGGGCCATTGAACTTGGGTCTCATGGGTTGAAGTATGTGCCATGTACTACAATCAAATCTCAAGCGCTGGTTGACTTTATTAATGACTGGACAGAGATGCAGATGCCAGAGGAGAAACGAGACAACACATATTGGACGATTCACTTTGATGGGTCTAGACAATTGGAAGGCTCGGGGGCTGGAGTTGTGTTCACTTCCCCTCGAGGTGACAAGTTTTGTTATGTGTTGCGATTGATGTTTCCTTGTACTAACAACACAGCAGAATATGAAGCCTTGATCCATGGTCTTCAAATGGCTAAAGAAATGAGTCTGAGCCGGGTCCGGTGCCTTGGCGATTAGATTTGGTGGATCAACAGGTGTCAGGCAAGTGGGATTCCAAGGATCCTCTCATGGCGGCTTACCATCGTGAAGTTGACGCTGTTGCAGGACACTTTAAAGGTTATCAAGTGGAACACATTAACCGTAGAAAGAATGAAGCGGCCGATGCCTTAAGCCGGTTGGGATCTCAGCGTAAGCTGGTGCCACCTAACACCTTTTTGGATGTTTTGCATAACCCGTCTGTTAAGTTACCTACAGAGGAAGATTTGACCGTTCCTGACCCGGAGGCACAGTTGGTGGCGGCTCTTCACGTCATCCCAGATTGGACAGTACCGTTCTTTGCTTACATGACCCGGGGCGAGTTGCCAGAGGATGAGACCCTGGCTCGACAGATAACCCGGCGGTCCAAGTCAATGACGATTTCTAACAGAGAGTTATACCATCGCAGCGTCACTGGAGCGTTTCTCTTGAAGAAGGCCAAGAAATACTTCATGAGATCCATGAAGGGGATTGTGGTCATCATGCCGGGTCAAAATCTCTTGTGGCAAAAGCTTTTCGTCATGGTTTTTACTGCTTGACGACTCACGCTGATGCAGAGGATCTGGTCAGTAGATGTGATGGATGTCAAAAATTTGCACGACGAGCGCATGTGCTGGCTCAGGAATTGCGGATGATTTCAATCACTTGGCCGTTTGCAATCTGGGGGCTTGACATGGTTGGACCTTTCAGAAGGTCCAAGGATAAAAAGACACATTTTTTAGTGGCAGTTGACAAATTCACAAAATGGGTGGAGGCAGAGCTAGTGAGTAAGTGTGATGCAGCCACGGTTGTTCAGTTCATGAAAAAGGTGATTTTTTGCTTTGGTTTTCCACATAGCATTATCACTGACAATGGCACTAATTTGTCCCAAGGGGCTATGGAGGAGTTTTGTCAAAAAGAGCACATCCGGCTGGATGTTTCTTCTGTAGCCCACCCTCAATCTAATGGGAAGGCTGAGAGAGCAAATCAGGAAATCTTAAAAGGACTCAAACCCCGGCTCATGGTTCCCTTACAACGGACGCCGGGTTGCTGGGTAGAGGAGTTACCCTCGGTGCTGTGGAGAATCAACACCACTCCTAACAGGTCCACAGGTTATACACCCTTCTTCATGGGTTATGGAGCATAAGCGGTGCTGCCTAGTGACATCCGTCATGACTCGCCTCGTGTGGCGGCTTATGTTGAAGCTAATAACAAACAAGCCATATAGGATGCACTTGATTTGTTAGATGAGGAGAGATACTTAACAGCGGCTCGATCAACAATTTATCAACATGACCTGCGCCGTTAGCACAGCCGCCGGGTTAAGTCCAAGACTTTTCAAGAAGGTGACCTGGTGCTCCGGCTCATCCAGGATCTGTCAGATGCGCACAAGCTATCCCCACCTTGGGAAGGACCCTTTGTGGTCAGCAAGAACTTAAACAACGGGTCATATTACCTCATTGATGTTCGAGAGCACAAAGACTCACGTAAGTCGGAGGAGGAGACCCGCCGGCCGTGGAACATTGCTCAACTTCGGCCATACTACACCTGAGCCACCGGCTCTCGTCATGTACATACTTTGACGTTGTATATACTATGATAAGTAATAAAGAAGGACCTCTGTCCTTTTCCTCTTCCAAAGTCATATATCTTTACTATTTTTCATGACTATTAAGGAGCTGATCGTATCTGAATTTAGCTTAACCTTTTTGGTCCGGCTTATGATCGTATTCGAATCTAGCTGTAAACCTCATGATCACTTGGGGGCTTCCTTTTCAAACATAGGTCGTATTCGAACCAAAGAGAACATATCTGTCGTAACCCTCTTGATCGCCTCAAAGCCAAACTCACTAGGGGGCTTCTTGATCGTATCCGAATCATAGCTTAACCCCTTTTGGGTCCGACTTGGATCGTATTCGAATCAGGGTCGTTAAAAACCTCTCAAGGTCATTTGGGGGCTTCCTGTTCAAACATAGGTCCTATTCGAACCAAAGAGAATATAGCTGTCGGTACCCTCTTGATCTGTGCAACGCCAAAGCCACTGGGGGCTATATGATCGTATTCGAATCTTAGCTTAACCCCTTTGGTCCAGTTTACTGGTCGTATTCGAATCAGAAACCCCCTACTTTTAGTTACAAAGTCAATTTATATTGTTTGAAATCTGCTATTTGTCTTACTGGTCTTTGTTGTTTCAAATTTAAAAGATCAGCGCGGTTATTTCACCGGCTTGATTATTTGACAATAAGCCACTAATGCATGATAGTCATCGGACATACAGAAGCATTGACTTCTCAAAAGTACTGGATCATCAACCTCATCACCCGGGTCATATAAACCGGTGGTCCAGAGGTAAAAGATACAGGTATGACTGTTATTTATGAACTTTTCTTTCTGTGTTAATCAAAGGTTGTTTCAACCTTGCTTATTTGTGCGTCTGTTTCTGTTTCTTCTACTATGATAAACCATTGGTTATATACCGGGTGTTCTGACCCGTTCAGTGCTAAACCGCCAAGCCAGTTTTTTTCTTTTTCTACAGGAATAGAGCCGAAATATGATAGAGATAACCATAAATGTGACGCATATATTGACATCAGGAAGCAAAGAGTCACACACGGCATCTTATGCACGATGGCATAGGCAAAATATGTAGTTGTTTCAAGCTAAAATCTATTACAAGGCTTCAAAGAGCCCACAAGATGGTTATCACTCTTACCTTACTGGTTCACCTCCTACTGCTGATTGGAAGCTGGGTTTGGACCAGTCAAAACCGTTCATGGCAATGAACTCTGCTTCATCATAAATCAGGCCAGCTGGATCAACTCCCGGAGCAAACGTATGTTGACGAACCAACGGGATAAGATCTGTCACCTTGTAAGAGGGAGTCGCCATCTTCTTGTTCTCCAAATCAAAACCCGGCTGATATTTGTCAATATTGGTCTCATCTCCAAGAATAGTAGCTTGAGGTCGAATTGCCCTCACGCATGCAATGAAGTCATCTTGCTCAAATAGAGACCCGTCTTCCTTCACAGTCGGGTACCCCCTAGCTACAT
The DNA here is from genome assembly GCF_056163025.1 of Triticum urartu. NCBI lineage: Eukaryota > Viridiplantae > Streptophyta > Magnoliopsida > Poales > Poaceae > Triticum > Triticum urartu. Next base: position 155,047,756 of record NC_141879.1, read on the forward strand.
CCACCGGGTCTAGATCTAGCACCCAGGCTTTGGAGCGGCTCAGGGCAGTCAAGGCTCCGGCTCTAGCATAGGATCGTTTGACCTCTTGAAACCTGGCGGGTAAGATTGACAATTTTTCCAGAACATCGCTCAGCCGATTGGGTCCTTGGTTGGCAGGAGAGATAGTAGCAAGTGCTCGTTGAGCACCAGTATACAACTGCTCTACTAAGGTGTAAACCGCCTTTAGTTTGGTCACATTATCTTGGCTCAGATTTTTGCTTCACGGATGTGCACATATTTTTAAACAAGGGGTCAGCAGGCGGTTTACATTCCGGGTCAAAAGAAGGTATAAAGGACCAGTGCATATGGCTTACCAAAGATGGAAGAAACCATTTGAGACACCCGGTTCTTTAAACCGGTAAGCTCCGTGGCAACCTCCTCAAGAGCTGCTTCAGCTTTTTCAGCGTGTTGTGTCAGCAGCGTCTTTTCTTCGGCCCATGATTTCTTTTGGCAGTCAAGCTGGTTTTCAATTTTTCCGTCTCAGCAAGACTCAATTGAAGTTTAGAATCAGCAGACTTGATTTCTGCCTCTTGATCCGCCAGCCGGGTCTTTGCATCACTTAATTGGGAGCCCAGTTCAGCTAGGGCATTCTACAAAACATACGCAGGTGTGTCAAGGCTTAAACTAAAGTTCAAGATTCAAGTCTCAAGTACTTTGCACTGCAATACCATTTGACACTTGGGGGCTAATGTCTGCCAAAACAATTTCTTATGACTCTAATATATTTCAAGTCCCAAGTACCTTACAAAGTAACAACACTTGGCACTTGGGGGCTAATGCATGATATTCAGAAAGTCTCTCAAGATTAAGCCGGATTACAATATTTGTTGGGTTCAGCAAAAGACAACTATGAAGTTAAAGTACCGGTTCATTTATGGTAAATTGAGCCGGCACTTGGGGACTATAGGTGAAGTTTACACTATTTTATTGGACTTTTGAAAAACTTAGAGAGAAAATATCCATCTATATCATAAAGTCTCCAGATCATTTAGGATCATCATCTGAAGACTTGGGGGCTGGCAGAGTATAAGTAAATCAAAGAACATACCTCGTATTTCAGCTAAAGTTGCTTGACCATCTCAATCTCTGATTCATGGCTGGAATGAACATGGTTGAGATAGCCGGACAATATGTCTTTAGCATTCAGATGACTGTAGTGAGAGATATCAAAACACACTTTCTGTCTCTCCAGGGCTTCTTGTTTAGCAGTCTGCCAGGCTAACACAATAGGAGTCCCCGGTTCAACATAACGACTACCAGTGACCAAAACTTCATGATCAGAAGATGATGGCGGGTTAGCTGAACTGGATGGTCTGGCAGTAGGGGGGGGGGGTTAATAACAGTATCATGAGCTGACGGCACAGGAGGATCCAATCAAGCATTGGCAGCCGGGTCTTCTGGTGCTTCAGTTTGAGGGGGAGAAGTTGGCATGGTCGGTTCAGGTGCAAGGACTGACGGGTCTTCTACCGGTTTAGTCACCTTGGCCTTCTTGGACTTGGCTTGACCACTAAGAAAGAGGTTATGAGACAGTTAGTACAAATATGCAGTTGGAAAGACACAGAGGAAAGATGAATTTTTCCTTACCCAGGGGCAGTCTTGAAGGATGGAAATTGAGTCAGAGATGAGTCGCCAGAAGAGCGAGAAACCTCCTGCAAAGGTAAAATAAGGTTAGTAATGCAAGAGAATAGACTCATTAATAAAAGCAGTGGATAAAGATAAAAGAGACCTCATTCTGATGTTTTTGAGGAGTTTGTTGTACAATGGAAGGCGGTTCATCGTCGTTCTGGGCCTGTCGGCGGCTCTCATGTTGCTGTTTTCTTCAAAAGAAAATGAGAGTCCAAATAAGCTAAAGGATGCAAAAACCTTACTTTCCGGGTTACCAGTTGAACTTTGTGTCTTGGCAAATGGGCCGAGTCGGAGGAAATAGGTACCTCTTCTTCTACGGCCTGACTGGCCCCCGTGTCGTCCTGGCAATAGTCAGTGTTAATAAGGTTATTAAAAAACTGGCCAAGGGAGTCAAGGGCTACCTCTGAATCAGAATCATCTTCAAGTTTCAACAGGTCCTCAGCAGTGCTCTTTTTCTTCTTGGACCTCTGGGTCGTCTTCTTGGCGGCTATGGTGGCGGCTCTGGCCTTCTTGGCGGCTCCATGATCATACTTGTCTTTCCAGAAGTCAGATTTGGCCTGTAAACAAGTAAAACAAGATGGAAGGTCAGGCAAGCATTTAAAACTGCTGAGGAAAATACAAAGAGAAAGAGGTCAGGAATTTTTTTACCTCTGGCGCCGGGTTAAGTTTGCAGAAGGGGTTCAACCCAACTTTACTGCAGTCTTCATATTTGCCGTTCACCAGAAGGGTCAACATTGAAACAATATCTTCTTCAGTTAGTTGAATGGAGCTGTGACGAAGAGAGTCATCTAGGCCTCCACCATATTCATACATCAATTTGGATCGGCGGCTTAGAGGGATGACCCGCCAAGCGACCCAGCAATGAGTCAAAGCAACTCCGGTTAAGCCGTTCCCCAGTAAGGCGTTAATCCTTTTAATTGATGGAATAAGCTTTTTGCGTTTGGCGGCAGTAAGCTTGTCAGGGAGCGCAAACTTGGAATCTAGACGATCCGCGTGATAACCCGGCAGTGGTTTCTCATTGGCTGGTGAAGTATCTTGACAGTAGAACCAGGTCTGATTCTAGTCTTTGGGATGACTCGGCAAGACTATTAGGGGGAAGACGGCGCCCTGTCGGCGCTGAATTGAGATGCCTCCAAGTTCCGAGCTAGGGCCATTGGTACACTCGTTCTGGCGGGTCAGATAAATATACTCTCTAAAGAGTTCCACAGTCGGTTCTTCTTGAAGGTACACCTCACAGAGAACTTGGAAATTGCAGATATTGGATATGGAATTGGGCCCGAGATCTTGAGGGTGGAGTTTGAAAAAATGGAGAACATCTCTGAAGAACTTTGAGCCGGGTGGTGAAAAGCCTCGATTCATGTGGTCAGAAAAAGACAATGACTTCACCATCTTTGGGATTGGGCCATTCCTCGTCCGGGTCAGGTGCACGGTAAGACATAACATTCTTCCCTGGCAAAAATTCTTTGGTGAAGAATTCCTTCAAATTGTCCTCAGTTACTGTGGAAGGGACCCAGTTGCAGACGGTCGGTGCTTTTGACGGCATGATGATAAAAAGACGAACTGAAAAGAAAGTAACATGCCGGCTCAAATTCAATGGTGAAATTAAGAGTTAAATGATGATGGCGCAAATAAGTAATGGCGGCTTAAGTAAGGGCTAATGTCATATAAGGGAAAAGTAAGCCGGCATCCTAAGACGCCATGACTAAAGACATTTGAAGGAAACCAGAGACAGAGTTGGCTAAGTGTTGAAGCAAACAAGTTTCCTAATTTCTTGATATTATTCTGGATCAAAGGGTCATTCAAAATGGAAAATATTCCAGACCTAAAAATCTAGCACAGATGAGTTCATGAGCTCTAATGAGGCCTTTGAACCAGAGAAAGGGATCTGTTGGTATTGAGAATGGGCACAAAACAACTACCACATGAACACATGTTCTCTTTGGATCAAGAAGAAGCCGTAGTGGAAGAAATACAAGGAAACCGTGATGAACTACGAAGAACACGCAGAAACCTAGAAACTCTGATGCGGATCTGAGGAGCAGGAAGGTGAGCACTTACAACCATGGATCTTCTGTGGAGGTCGCCGCCGTTCTCTGGACCGATTCAGGTTGATGCAGCGGCCAAGGTCGACGGAGACACAGGTGAAGCGCGACGGCGGCGGAGCTCGAGCAGCGGGAGGGTTGCGAGAGGAAGAAGACAAAGAAGAGAGAAGAATGAGAAAGACCGGGGTGTGCCTATTTATAAGGGGATAAGCAAACAGGCGGGCGCAGAAATCGAGGAAGACCCAAATAATGACTATCCAACTAAACGGAGGCCTCGATTCTTGGAAGACATTAAAAGATGAAGATTCGTTGAGGATGGTGTCATAACAGTTTTTTGTGTTTTCAGAAGATGACGTCACGGCGGGTTACATAATTTTAACAGAGATAGGAAGATGGATTTCATCTAAGTATTGAAGATTGACAAGGAACAAAGTTCAAAGTCAACCTGGGGCCTAATGTTGGGAATATAGCTACCAGGTAAGACCCGCCCAGGAGGGGCTGGGTCAACCCCAACGACGGGTTACAAAAGAAGCCCAATAGTATTCAAGGCTACAGTTTATTAAGAATTGCAGAAGGCTTAAGCCCAGAGGCGGCTTAAGGCCCAATATTGTAAACCGTCGTATGTAAAGAAAGACTTGTAAAGAAAGGCATACAAAGAAGTCACCGAGCCGGACACGTTTTATGAACCGGCTGGGACTCTGTAGGCCGCCAGGCGTCAACCGTGTATATAAGGGGACGACCCAGTGGCGGCTTAGGGCAAGAAACAAGAGATCGATAACCAAGCCGGTGGATTAGACTCTTGGTGATTGAAACCCCAGCAATGCCAACACAACTAGACGTAGGCTTTTACCTTCATCGTAAGGGGCCGAACTAGTATAAACCTATCGTGTCCTTTGTCCCGATTAAACCCCTTTAAGCTTCCTAGTTTCCATGGCCCTACGACTAAGTCCTTTTGCTAGGACATCTGTCGTGACAATTCCACGACAGATATAATAAAAACTGTCATGTAGATCACTGAATATGGTAAATTTGATTCCTTGCAACAGTTTTGCGATATAGAGATGGTTATATATGGGAAGTACTAGTGAATGATTGTGGTCTAGTAAGAATATTGGTGTTAAGGTTTGTGATTCCCGAAGCATGCACGTATAGTCTCCCATTATGCTAAGAAGTTGGAGCATGATTTATTATTGTTTGTCTTCCTTATGAGTGGCGGTTGGGGACGAGCGATGGTCTTTTCCTACACATCTATCCCCTAGGGGCATGCATAGCAGTACTTTGCTTGGAGGGCTAATAAACTTTTGCAATAACTATGTGAGTTCGTTATGACTAATGTGAGTCCATGCATTATACACGCTCTCACCTTTCCACAATATGCTAGCCTCTTCGGTACCATGCATTGTGCTTTCTCACCTCGAGATGTGGTGCAAACTTCGCCGATGCATCCAAACTCTCTGATATGATACACTCTATCACACATAAGCCTCCTTATATCTTCATCAAAACAGCCACCACACCTACCTATTATGGCATTCAATGCCATTCCGGGATATATTGCCATGCAACTTCCACCGTTCTGTTATTATGACACACATCATCATTGGAATACTCCTTTTCATGATCATATAGCTCACATAGTATTTGTGGCTTAGCCACCATTCATCATTTTTATATGTGTTACGCTAGATCATTGCACATCCTGGTATACTGCCAGAGGCATTCATATAGAGTCATAATTTGTTCTAGTATCGAGCTATAATTTTGAGTTGTAAGTAAATTGAAGTGTGATGATCATCATTATTCATTATTAGAGCATTGTCCCAATGGGGAAATAAAATAAAGAAAAGAGGCCAAAATGAGCCCAGAAAAAAGAGAGGCCAAAAAGAGCCCACCAAAAAATGAGAGAAAAAGGGAGGAGGGGCAATGTTACTATCTTTTTCCACACTTGTGCTTCAAGGTAGCACCATGTTTTTCATATAGAGAGTCTCCAATGCAGTCACTTTCATATACTAGTGGGAATTTTTCATTATAGAACTTGGCTTGTATATTCCGATGATGGGCTTCTCAAATGCCTGAGGTCTTCTAGATCAAGCAAGTTGGATGCACACCCACTTAGTTTTCAGTTTGAGCTTTCATACACTTCTAGCTCCTAGTGCATCCGTTGCATGGCAATCCCAACTCCTTGCATTGACATCAATTGATGAGCATCTCCATAGCCCATAGATTAGCCTCGTCGATGTGAGACTTTCTCCTTTTTTGTCTTCTCCAAATTAATCTCTACCACCATATTCTATTCCACCCATAGTGCTATATCCATGGCTCGCGCTCATGTATTGTGTGGGGGTTGAAAAAGCTAAAGCGCGTTAAAAGGTATGAACCAATTGCTCGGCTTGTCATCGGGGCTGTGCCTGATAAATATTTTGTGTTAGGAAGATGGAGCATGACAAGGCTACATGATTTTGTAGGGATAGCGTTCTTTAGGATTTATATTTTGAAAGGCATGATTACTTGTTGGTATGCCTGAGTATTTATGTCTTTACATCAAATAATAGATTATTGCTTTGAATCATTTGGATCTAAATATTCATACCATAAAAGAAAGATTACATGATGAACAGATTAGGTAGCATTCCACATAAAAATTCTGTTTTTATCGTTTACCTACTCGAGGATGAGCATGAATTAAGCTTGGGGATGCTTGATATGTCTCCAACGCATCTATAATTTTTTATTGTTCCATGATATTATAGTATAAATCTTGGATGTTTTATATGCAATTATATATCATTTTTGGGACTAACCTATTAACTGCCTAGTGCCAGTTGCTGTTTTTTTGCTTGTTTTTGGCTTTTTAGAAAATCAATATCAAACAGAGTCCAAACGGAGAAAAAACTTTGGATTACTTTTTTCTGGACCAGAAGGGACCCTAGAAGGTTCAGGAGAACCTAGGGAGTCACAAGGAAGCGACAAGACCAGGGTCGCGCCCTCTAGGCTTGTGAGCCCCTCGCGGCACCTCTGACCTAATTCCGCCTCTATAAACTCCCAAATATTCCCAATACATTAGAGAGCCATCCGAAATACTTTTTCCGCTGCCGCAAGTTTCTGTTCTTTTGCAATCCCATCTAGAGGCCTTTTTCGGCACCCTGCCGGAGGGGGAATCGATCATGGTGGGCTTTTACATCAACCTTGCTGCCCTTTTGATGATGTGTGAGTAGTTTACCACATAACTACGGGTCCATTGCTAGTATCTAGATGGCTTCTTCTCTCTCTTTGATCTTCAATCCAATGTTCTCCTCGATGTTCTTAGAGATCAATTCGATGTAATCATCATTTGCGGTGTGTTTGTTGGGATCCGATGAATTGTGGGTTTATGATCAGATTATTCATGAATATTAATTATGTCTTGATACATCTCTAACGTATCTATAATTTTTATGTTCCATGCTATTATAGTATCAATATTGGATGCTTTATATGCAATTATATATCATTTTTGGGACTTACCTATTAACCTAGTGCCAAGTGCTAGTTTCTCTTTTTTGTCTGTTTTTGGTTTTCCAGGAGATCAATACCAGATGAAGTCCAAACTCTAAGAAACATTTTGATGATTTTTTATGGATTAGAGAGACCCTAGAAGCTTCGGGGGGAAACCAGAAGGCAAGCGAGGAGACGACAAGGCAATAGGGCGCGCCCTGATGCCTTGTGGGCCCCTCATGGCTCAGTTTGATCTAATTCCACCTCTATAAATTCTGTAAAATCGGGAAACCAACATAGAGCCACCCAAAATACTTTTTCCGCCGTCGGAAGTTTCTATTCTTATATGATCCCATTTGGAGACTTTTTCCGGTACTCTGTTGGAGGGGGAATTGATCACGAAGGGCTTCTACAGGCCTACGGGTGAGTATTTTACCACATGCCTACATGCCTTGTTCTGGTGTCGTTGTCGGGGAGACATCGTCAACATCTATCAGGTTCCTACGCACGAACTCTCATCTCCTTGCAATTACTTTATTTTCCATTTGCCTCTCGTTTTCATCTCCCCCACTTCTAAAACATTTTTAGGAAAACACAAAAACATTTTCTTTTTTATTTGCCTTCTTTTCGTTTGCCCTTTTGTTGTGGTCATCTCTTCAACATGACTACCCCTCCTTTGTCACCAGATTTTGAAGTTCTACACTTCAGCAGAAGCAAGGAGAAAAATCAAAAGATACTTGGTATAGGTTAATGGAATCCTATCGCATCAGCAATATAAAAGGAGATGCAAAGATTTTGCTTCATAATTTTTATATAGGTTTAACCATGCATCATAGACAACTCTTGGATTTAGCCACCAAAGGGAATTTTGTTGAGATTGATGCTAATGCTGCCTATGAAATAATAGAGGGAATATTGGGAGTTCCAACACCAAAAAAGGGATTTACTTTTACGCAAGAAGGTATTCAAATATTAGACAAATTGGATGATCTACATAAAAATTTGTTTGAGTTGCAACAATCTAAGGAACCCCTCAAACATATTAGTGGAAACCTCAATCGCATGAATACTTTCATTACTCTGTGTAATAAGCGATTGGATATTTTGATCTCAAGATGGTCTCTTTTTCTGAGAATAATGGGAAGTGTAAAGAGCCTCCCAGGTTTGAGAAAACTTGTCGGAGTAAATGACCACGAGTAGCCTCATCAGCCCCCATGGTATTTCAAGACATCGGGGCCGACTGCGCCCCTCACACCTCGCGGGCGAAAGACCAACTCTTCGGGCCGTCTGGTCCAACGGCCGGCTGCCAGAAGACGGCGCCCCCAACAGACGGCCCCCATGTGGTCGGCATCTAGCAGGCGGCCCTATGCCACCTGAAAGTTTGCACCCATTCACTTCAATGAGATGGGGCGTGGCTACAGTACAACCTGCCACCCCCGAATCTAGGGCTGTGCGTGGCCACAGTGCGAGCGTACCAAGCAGACACCCCTCACTCGGCAGGGCACTGTTGCCACGCAGGCCATGACATCACCTACGACATAGGGAGCCACACTCCATGATGGGCGGTCGGTACGGCCCGCAGGCGGCGGGCCCTACCTATCCGCGAGCCACCAGAAGGTGGCGAACCCCCAATAGGCGGCGTCAAGGGCTGGCCGACTCCTAGCAGGTAGCCCTCCCTCCCCTCAAAGTCTGCATGTCATTAACCAGATGAGACGGGGTGTGGCTACAGTGAGCACCCGCCAGGCGGGGGACTGTAGCCACGCACCCCCTGACAAAGCCTCCATCATCTGTTGCAAGGCTACAGTATAAAGCAACCAGCATGACCCGCAGACGGCGGCCCCTACCTGTCGGCCAAGTACATGACAGCTGGGGGGACCCACCAAGAGGCGGGCCCTAGCAGCCGGTGGAGAAGCCGGCACCCAGGGACATGATAACCCACAAGTATAGGGGATCACAACAGTTTTTGAGGGTAGAGTATTCAATCTAAATTTATAGATTCGACACAAGGGGAGCTAAAGAATATTTGAAGGTATTAGCAGCTTAGATGTCAATTCAACCACACCTGGAGATTAATTATCTGCAGCAAAGTGATCAGTAGCACAGTAGTTTGATAGTTTTGATAATAGTGACAACAGCAATAATAACAGTAATAGTGATGGCACTAATTTTGTAGCAAGTGTAACAGTGATGATAGCAGCGGTAACTTAGCAGTAACAATAATGAAAACTTCATAGGCTTTGGATCGGTGACTTGTTGGATGATATTCATCATGAGACAGTTATAACCTAGGGTGATACAACACTAGCTCTAGTTCATCGATAATATGTAGGCATGTATTTCGTAAATAGTCATACGTTCTTTATTAAAAGAACTTGCATCACATCTTTTGTCCTACCTCCCGTGGCAGTGGGGTCAATATTGGAAACTAAGGGATATTAAGGCCTCCTTTTAATAGAGAACTGGAACAAAGCATTAACACATAGTGAATAGATGAACTCCTCAAACTACGGTCATCACCGAGAGTGGGCCCGGTTGTTGTCACTCCGGGGTTGTCGGATCATAAGACGTAGTAGGTGACTATAACTTGCAAGATCGGATCTAAAACATGGATATAATGATGAATTCATAAACGGTTCAGATATGAAATCAAGGCACCCTGGCTCAAAGTGACAAGCATTAAGCATGGCAAAGTCATAGTAACATCAATCTAAGAACATAGTGGATACTAGGGATCAAGCCCTAACAAAATTAACTCGATTACATGATGAATCTCATCCAACTCCTCACCGACCAGCGAGCCTATGAAGGAATTACTCACTCCCGGCGGGGAGAATCATGGAATTGGCCATGGAGAAGGGTTGGTGATGACGAAGAACGAAGATCCCCCTCTCCGGAGCCCCAAACGGACTCTAGATCTGCCTTCCCGAGGAAGAACAGGGCTTGGCAGCGGCTCCGTCTCATGGATCACGATAATTCTTTCTCCCTGATTTTTCTGGAAACATGTGATTTTATAGTATCAGGGGGTCATCCGCGGGGCCACCAGGTGGGTACAACCCACCTGGGCATGCCAGGAGAGGGGGGTACGCCCTGGTGGGTTGTGCCCACCCAGGGGCCCCTCTCTGGTGGGTCTTGGCTCCAGTAATTCTTATTATTGATAAAAAACATCCTCGCAAAGTTTCGTTCCATTCCGAGAGCTTTTATTTCTGCACAAAAACATCATGGTAGTTCTGCTGAAAACAACATCAGTCCGGTGTTAGTTTCATTCAAATCATGGAAATTAGAGTCCAAAACAAGAGGCAAAACATGAGAAAAAGTAGATACGCTGGAGACGTATCAACTCCCCCAAGCTTAAACCTTTTCTTGTCCTCAAGCAATTCAGTTGATAAACTAAAAGCGAGAAAGAAAAACTTCTATGAACTATTTTTCTCTTGTTTGCATAAATAAGCTTAAACATCACCCGAGTTTTTAGCCAACATTATTACTAACCATGTCAACAGTAACACTTAAAGATTATAATGATTCATATCAATGACATAATCAGCTAGCGAGCAATAATAATATATCTCAAACGACAACACGTTGTCAAAACAACCATGATATAATATGACAATAATGGTATCTTGCTAGCCCTTTCTGAGACCGCAAAACATAAATGCAGAGCACCTCCAAAGTTCAAGCAGCGACTAAACATTGTAATTCATGGTAGAAAAGATCCAGTCATGATGCACCCAACATTAGCTACACACAATGCATAAATCATGACAGCCGTGCTCTACTCAGTTTCTGGTGCTTGTTTTTTAGAAGGTGATGACACAACATAAAAGTAAATAGAAAGTCCCTTCACAGAGGGAAGCAGTGATTTGCAAAGGTGCTAGAGCACAGTTTTTAAAACAGAGCTAAATGATATTTTGAGACATGCACCCTTCTTATTCACTGCACGACCATCAGTTATCAACATCTTCCATGCTAAGCACGCTAGTGGCAGTTCCCAAGCGGTAAAAGTAAAGGTTTTGACTCCATTGGGAGTTTTTGTTTGATTATTTAAGAGATGAACTCTTTTTGTATTTTGCAGTTTGGGACTAAGCATCCCTATTACTGCCCATTTTATCGTGCGATGGCGAGTGAATAAACGCTCGACCTGAGAATAACCCACTTAGCACGGAATATATCGACCACCTCCTGTCATTCCATGAACGATCCAGGCACACAAAATGGATACTTTTTTAGAAGTTTTTAGAGGTGGCACATGCAAATTTACTTAGGATGGCAGGGTAATACTGTATATAGGTAGGTATGGTGGACTCATCTGGAATAACTTTGGTTCAAGGTTTTTGATGTACAAGCAGAGTCCTCACTTAGTACAGGCGAAGGCTAGCAGTTTAGATTGAGAAGCGGCCAGCTAGAGAGCAAGAACGATCATAACCATGCATTATGCACAAGTAACATTGGACACTAGCATGAGTAGGATATGAGAACTATGAACATAAATATTATAGAGGCTATGTTGGTTTTGATTCAACTACATGCATGAACATGTACCAAGTCAAGCCACTCGAACATTCGGAGGAGGATATCATATCATCATACTACATCACAATCATTTTAACGCTATGTTGATATCCAAGATAAATCATTATGAACTCCCAGCTACTTATGCATGGCATGAGAAACTATAATATCTAATTGTCATAGCAAACATGTTTAATCATAATGGGCTGAATCATGGATGCTAGGTTAAACATATTTACACAGACAGGACAAGTCGAGTTCATACCAGTTTCTCTTTGCCACGGCCAGTTCATTGAATATCATCATTATTGCCTTTCACTTGCATGACCAAATGATATTAAAATAATAATAGTGCAAGAGTGCCATGGACTAAGCTGGAATCTGCAAACATTTTATTCAACAGGAGAAGACAAGGTACAATGGGCTCTTTATTAGTTCAACAATTATTCATATGAGAGCCACTCAAAATTTTCATCATGGTCTTCTCCTTGGTAAAACTCGAATAAAAAGAAAAGAAATTCAGAGAAACACACTGAAATATTTTTGGAGTTTTTGGTTTTCTTTAACAAGCAAATAAAGGAAAAACAAAAACAAGAAAAGCTATTTACACGGGAAAGCTCCCAACAAGCAAAAGAAGAACAAGGAAATCTTTTTGGATTTTCTTTTTAGTACTACTACTAAGCATGCATAGAATTAAACTAACTACAACTATTTTTTTGTTTTTCTAAAGTTTATCAAACACACAAAAAGAAAGCAAGAAAAATAAATCTAAGCATGGATGATACAATGAAAAAGTCTGAACACCGGCAAATGGAATAAGTGAACATGAATGTAAAGTCGGTGAGAGACACGTATTCCCCCAAGCTTAGGCTTTTGGCCTAACTTGATAGTAAATCAGTAGCCTGGAGGGTAGTAGGGATCTTGAGGAGCGGACATCCACTAGTCCCACTGCGGAGGTGCCTGGAGTGCTGCCTCAGCAGCAACCTGAGCGTTCCTATAGGCGATGATGCCTGCAGGCATAATCCTATATCCACCCTTGGCAACAGAATCAAACAAACTAGGAGCAGGCAGTGGAATAACATCACGATTTCTCACACTAAAAACCATGTTATACGGAATAGGGATGTGAGGGGATTCGATATCAGTAAAATGGTGGTGATCCATGGCTGCACGGTCTAGGAAAACAGTGGTAAGAGGGAAATCATGAGGGCATATCTCAACCTCGAAGTGAGCCTCCAAACGAGTAGCATAAATCCCACCATGTATTTTGCCCTGGGATTTATTAAGATGGAGGCGACGAGCCACAATAGCTCCCAATGTATATGTGTTGTCACCCTCTAATGCATGATGTAAAACAGCAAGGTCTGTTGAACTAAGTGCACCCACCTTCTCCCTAGCAGGCAAGCATTTGGCAATAAAAAGTGCAAAGTAACAAACATCGGGAAAATGTAAGCCAGCGGCAGTGACGGCTGACACTCCTCTCTCATCACCCACTGTCAGATTGCGATAAAAGGCCTCAAACTCGGCCGGCCTAGGCTCAGCCAAGCTTCCATCAGACGGGATCAAGCATATGTCACAAAACTCAGTAAGTGGTATCTGATGGCTTTCAGCATATAAATCAAAGCCCACTTCAGGAGGATTATTTCTAGGCAAGAAAGTAAAGCTTTGAACAAAGATGTTTGTGGGGATTTGGTGCTGGTCACACTCATCTGCGATGAAGTCGGTGAGACGGGCGATAGCAATATATTGCGTGAACTCCTCAAGAATTCCAGCCTCCTGCAGGAATGGGGTGTGCGGCCATTCGCATTGTCGTACCTCCGCGAACCTCCAGGGGTGGAGATCAGTGTCAGAAGACTCCCCAATAACACCCTTGGAGTTCTTCTTAGAACCAAACTTCCTGAAGATATTCATGTCCGTGTACAATTTTCTGAAAATAAAATTTTTTGTAGTGACAAAAATTCGTCAACAAAACTTTGTAAGATTGATAGTAACTACTCATAGGGATACATAGAGGCAATAGCAAGCAATCAAACTACTTAGAACACTAAGAATTCAACATGCAAGCACATCTACAACAACACCAAGAGTAGCTAATTATTCAAAGTATAAGCCAATATAACAAAAACTAATTGGACAAATGATGGAGTCACACACCAAGCAATAATCCCCCGAAACAGTATCGGAAACAGAGCTTCGAGCAAAGAGATCGAAATCTGCGGGTTTGAGCTCAAGAACACGGGAGAGAGAGCAATGGGGATTTTTTTTCTAGATGTAAGTGATGATGTGGTATGAAGAGGTAAGTGAGGGGGCCCATGTAGGGCCCACAACCCACCAGGGCACGCCTAGGGGTGCTGGCGTGCCCAGGTGGGTTGTGCCCACCTGGTGCACCTCCCTCTGATGTTTATTGCACCAAAATTCTCAAATATTCAGAAAAAATCATATTAAATTTTCAGGGCATTCCGAGAACTTTTATTTTTGGGCCATTTTTTTATTGCACAGAAAATCCAAAAAAAGAAAAAACATGGCATTTTATTTTTATTTAACTAATAAAAAATAGAGAATAAAAAGTAGGGACAAAAAGTAGTGCTTACTAAATTCATCAACTTCATACCGTTCAAAAATGATCCATTAATAAGGTTGATCAAGTCTTATTAAGAACCACTTTTGATTAGCATGAAACCGAAGAATTTTCGTAAATCACCAAGTTACCTCAATGGGGATTTGCATTTCCCCAACAATAAGTATTTCATATTTCTTTTTGACAGTTGGTAGAGGTATTTGAAAACTTCCAATAGTGATTGTCGGAGATATTTCAATAACATTAATACCACTCAATTGGAATTCTTTCTTCGGAAAGTGCACCGTATGCTCATTGCCATTAATATGAAAAGTGACCTTGCCTTTATTGCAATCAATAACAGACCCTGCAGTATTCAAGAAGGGTCTACCAAGGATAACCGACATGTTGTCGTCCTCGGGCATTTCAAGTATAACAAAGTCAGTCAAAATAGTAACATTAGCAACAACAACGGGGACATCCTCACATATACTGATAGGTATGGCAGTTGATTTGTCAGCCATTTGCAAAGATATTTCAGTAGGTGTGAGTTTATTCAAATAAAGTCTTTTATATAAAGAGAAAGGCATAACACTAACACCAGCTCCTAAAATCACACAAAGCAGTTTTCACACAATTCTTTTTGATAGAGCAAGGTATAGTTGGTATTCCCGGATCTCCAAGTTTTTAGGTACTTCATCTTTAAAAGTGTAATTAGCAAGCATAGTGGAGATTTCAGCTTCCCATATTTTTCTCTTATTTGTGATGATGTCTTTCATATATTTTGCATAAGGAGGCATTTTCAAGATATCAGTCAAGCAAGTACGCAAAAAGACTGGCCTCAGCATTTAAGCAAAGCGTTCAAATTCTTCATCGTCATTCTTTTTAGTTGACTTGGGTGGAAAAGGCATAGGTTTTTGAACCCACAGTTCTATTTCTTTACGTTGTTTTCTAGCAACAAAGTCTCTTTTGTCATATCTTTTATTTTTAGGTTGTGGGTTATCAAGATCAACAGGTGGTTCTACTCAACATCATTGGTTGGTTGAGAGTCATTTTAGGTTGTTGGTTTTTCTATTTCAGGTTCACTAGAAGTGTGCAAAGTCCTATCATTTTTCTTTCTAGAAGGACTAGGTGCACTAGTGTTGGCTCTTTGTGAATCATGTTCAATTGTTTTTGGGTGTCCCCCAGGATAAAGTGGTTGCTAAGTCATTTTACCTCCTCTAGTTGCAACTCTAACAGCAATGTCATTCATATTATTATTCATTTCATCAAGAAATTCTTTTTGAGATTTAGCAACTTGTTCTAACTGAGTTTGAACCATAGAAGCATGTTTTCCAACACCTCTAACATCATTTGATATTCTAAATAACAAGTCACTCAAGCAAGCAATCATATCAGAAATATATTTCAATTATTTCATAACATTTGCATTGAAATGATCTTGTTTTCTAATGTAGTTTTCAAACTCATAAAGGCATTGACTAGGATGCATATTGTGAGGATTATCATTATCATTGAACTTCATAAGAGAATTTACCTCTACCACCTTAGGCATTGGTGGTGTATTAAGCCCATGTATTTCTTCAATAGGAGGTAAAATTTTAACATCCTCAGCTTTAATACCTTTTCCTTCATATATTTCTTTGCCTCTTGCATATCTTCGGGACTGAGATATAATATACCCCTCTTCTTTGGAGTGGATTTAGGTGGTGGTTCACGAATAGTCCAATCATCATAATTTTTCAATATGTTATTCAATAATTCTCCAGCTTGTCCAACAGTTCGTTCCCTGAAAACACAACCAACAAAACTATCTAGGAAGTCCCTAGAAGCATCGGTTAGTCCATTATAAAAGATACCAAGTATTTCATTTTTCTTAAGAGGATGATCAGGCAAAGAATTAAGTAATTGGAAAAGCCTCCCCCAAGCTTGTGGGAGACCCCCTTCTTTAGTTTGAGCAAAGTTAAATATTTCCTGTAAGGCAGCTTGTTTTATATGAGCAGGAAAATATTTTTTAAAGAAGTAATAAATCATATCCTGGGGACTACGCACGCAACCAGGAGCAAGAGTATTGTACCAAGCTTTAGCATCACCCTTTAATGAGAAAGGAAATAATTTGAGAATAAAGTAATAGCGAGTTTTCTCATCATGAGTAAAAAGGGTGGCTATGTCATTCAACTTAGTAAGATGTGCCACAACAGTTTCAGTTTCATAACCATGGAAAGGATCATATTCAACCAAAGTAATTAACTCTGGGTCGATAGAGAATTCATAATCCTTATCATCAATAAAGATAGGTGAAGTAGGAAACTTAGGATCACACTTCATTCTAGCATTCCTAGATTTTTATTTATACTTGTGTAATACTTTTCTCTAGATCATCTCTATCATTGCAAGAAAGAATATCTCTAGTTGTTTCTTTACTCATAACATAACCTTTTGGTACCGTAGGCAATTCATATCTAGGAAGGCTAATTGTAGCAGGTGTATCAGGAGATTCTGTTTCAAGCTCATCATCAGATTCAACAACATCATGTTGTATAACTCTAGCAATTTGTTTATCAAGAAATTCACCAAGTGGCACATCATCATTATCAAGCAAGGTACTAGCATCATCATAAGCATCTTTCATAGTAGAAATAGCATCATCAATAAGTTGCGACATATCAGAATTAATAGCATGTGGGGGCGTTGCAAGTTTATTCGTAATACAAGGTGAATCTAAAGCAGAACTGGATGACAGTTCCTTCCTCCCCTCGTCCTTGAGGGAAATATCTTAGTCTTTGGATCCTTCAGATTCTTCATATTGATAATATGATAATAATCCCAAGTGACTCAACAAATATAGCTATGCTCCCCGGCAACAGCGCCAGAAAAAGGTCTTGATAAACCACAAGTATATGGGATCGCAACCGTTTTCGATGGTAGAGTATTCAACCCAAATTTATAGATTCCACACAAGGGGAGCCAAAGAATATTTGAAGGTATTAGCAGCTGAGTTGTCAATTCAACCACACTTGGAGATTAATTATCTGCAGCAAAGTGATCAGTAGCACAGTAGTTTGATAGTTTTGATAATACTGATAGCAGCAATAGAAATAGTAACAATGATAGCAGTAATTTTGTTGCAAGTGTAATAGTGATGATAGCAGTGGTAACTTAGCAGTAACAATAATGAAAAGTTCGTAGGCATTGGATCGGTGACTTGTTGGATGATATTCATCATGCGACAGTTATAACCTAGGCCGATAGGACACTAGCTCCAGTTCATCGATATAATGTAGGCATGTATTCCATAAATAGTCATACGTGCTTTATTAAAAGAACTTGCATGACATCTTTTGTCCTACCCTCCCATGGAAGCCGGGTCCATATTGGAAACTAAGAGATATTAAGGCCTCTGTCGGTGTCAAAACCGGCAGATCTCGGGTAGGGGGTCCCGAACTGTGCGTCTAAGGTGGATGGTAATAGGAGGCAGGAGACACGATGTTTACCCAGGTTCGGGCCCTCTCGGTAGAGGTAATACCCTACGTCCTGCTTGATTGATCTTGATGATATGAGTATTACAAGAGTTGATCTACCACGAGATCATAGAGGCTAAACCCTAGAAGCTAGCCTATGGTATGATTGTATGTTGTCCTACGGACTAAACCATCTGGTTTATATAGACACCGGAGGGGGCTAGGGTTACACAGAGTCGGTTACAAGGAAGAAGATCTACATATCCGTATTGCCAAGCTTGCCTTCCACGCCAAGGAGAGTCCCATCCGGACACGGGACGAAGTCTTCAATCTTGTATCTTCATAGTCCAACAATCCGGCCAAAGGCTATAGTCCGGCTGTCTGGAGACCCCCTAATCCAGGACTCCTTCAGTATCCCCTGAACCAGGCATCAATGACAATGAGTCCAGCGTGCAGTTTTGTCTTTCGCATTGCAAGGCGGGTTCTTCATCCGAATACTCCATTGAATACAAGGATAGTGTCTGGCTCTGCAAAACAAGTTCCACATACTACCGTAGAGAGAATAATATTTCCACAAATCTAATCTACTGACACGTTTTGCAACATGACATCATGCCATGGCCCAGTCATTATTCGAACCGTTTTTCTCAACCAGCACTGCACATATCGCGAGGCGGTTTTCTTGACACGTCTTGTCGAAGCAGAGATCGTGTCCCCTTATCACGGGATTCTCATCAATACGGGTATGGGTAACCCAACCGCGCCATCAATTACGACGTTCGGGGAATAAGAGATTTTAACAGGTAAGTGGGGAGGCGCATCGCCTCTTCTGCCCTTATAAAGGGACAAAGATTCACCCTTTTTACCCATGCCTTCTTCCTCCTTGCTTATCCATTCTCGCACACTCAAGCTCCAGCGCCCAAGTTCGCGTTTTTCTCCTCAAACCACTCCAAGCATGTCTGGAGCGGGAGGCAAGTGGATGATCTCCTCCGTCACGGAGGATAACATCACAAAGCTACGGAAAGCCGGATATCTGGCTGCGGATATCGCGCATCGGCTACCAGATGCGGGGCAGATCATCCCTACGCCCAAACCCCATGAGAGGGTAGTTTTCCTTATCCACTTTGTTCGCGGACTGGGATTTCCCCTTCACCCATTTGTCCGTGAGCTCATGTTCTACTACGGGCTGGATTTTCATGATCCGACCCCCAATTTCATCCTCAACATCTCGGTGTTTATCGTCGTGTGCGAGGCCTTCCTCCGCATCAGGCCCCACTTCGGCCTGTGGCTGAAGACCTTCAATGTTAAACCGAAGGTGGTGGTCGGCCAGCAAGCAGAGTGCGGAGGCGCCATGGTGGGAAAAATGCCTAACGTCACCTGGCTCGAAGGCTCCTATGTGGAGACCATAAAGGGGTGGAAAATGGGGTGGTTCTACATCACCGAGCCGCGCGACACCAACTGGGTGGCGGCCCCCGAATTTCGATCCGGAATCCCCACGCGGCTCACTTCCTGGAAAGAGAAGGGCCTGTCCTGGGGGTTCCCCAGTAGAGCTAACCGGACTCCAGACCTGCATCAGGAACATGTTGAGCAAGAAAATCAAGCTCGTCAACGTGGTCCAGGTCATGCTCTTCGGCCGGATCCTCCCGTGTCAACGACGGGCATTCAATTTGTGGGAGTTCGACCCAGCCAAGCACCAGACGCTGCGAGAGCTCTTCGACACGACGCACAAGGACGTCTGGAAGGTGCTGTTCAAGGGCGCCGAGGTACCTCCTCCCCTTACCGAGGACCGCGGACTCAGCACAAAGCGCCATGCCAATCCGGTAAGTTTTTATATCTCACAGGATATTTATTTGCCCCAGTTTAATCATGTGCGGGATCTAAGCTTCCATGCCATTAACAGGACTGGGTAGAGACAGCGGAGCAGCTCGATTGCCCAGCCCCCCTGCCTGAATATCCTGCAGATGCTCTCCTAACGGAGATGCTGGTTCCGGCGCCTTACCAGGTGCCGGTGAAGAAGGCCCAGAAGAAGGCCACGGGGACCTGAAAGGGTCTCCGGCGCAAGGTTATATCGGACTCATCGTCCGATAACTCTGAAGCGCACTCCTCCCACGAAAACTAGGAGGAGGAAGAGAAAAGTTCTCCCCCAGCCGGGGGAGATAAGAAAAGGAAAGCCGCCCCAACCGGGGAGGCTGAAGGGTCCAAGAAGGGAAGGACCCTCCTTCCGGACTCCTCCACGACGGCCGCCTACAGCGAGGACGAGTGGTTACCCAGGGACAAGCCCCTGGCGAAGCTGTAAGTATTTGGATACCATAGTAATTCATGGTACGTTTTATTGCACTGCTTCTCCTTACGCCGAATATGATTATGCAGTCCGTCCCGAGCTCGTCTTGACGTATCTTCGTTGGACGGTTCTTTGGACTCGTCGGATATGAATAGAGATTCACTTCTGACCGCCTCCACCCCTTTCCCTACGGACAACGTCGAGGTGTTGTCTCAAAAGGCACCGAGATGAGGGGAGGTAGTCCTGGGGGCGCCTAGAGGTGACCTTCCGGACCCTGGGCGGAAAGAGAGCAAGACCCCCACGGGCTCCAAGTTCGGCCCCCAGCCGAACACTGCGCCGGAACCTTCGATGGTTCCGGACTCCGGCAGGCGATCCCCTATTAAGGGGGGCAAGCCGCCCGTGCAGGTGGCCTCTATCCATCCAGAGGCCCCGGACAACTTGCTGGAAGCGCTTCGCAGCACTTCCATCGACTAAGAGCACCACACTATCATGAGTGCGGTGATCGAGAAAGTTCAGTCCACCAAAAATGGACTAACTGAAGCTTGTGCCAGCCTCCTAACAGGCTTTCAGGTAAGCAATAAAAATATAGAAAATATTACCACATAGACAGTAGCCCTGATGCTCTGTTTGGTGTTCGCAAAGAAAGGCCGAATAGAGGATCAAATAATGACTCACGAGTCTAATCAAAATATGTCTATGTGCATATGCAGGCATCACTGCTGGTCACTGCCGCACGTACTGCGGAGGTCGCTGCACTGAAGCAGGACCTTGAGCGGACCGAGGACGAGCTCGGCCTTACCAAGAGGCAGCTCGAGGAGAGCAAAGGTAAGCAGTACCTTGTCTATATATTAAAAAGAAATTCAGTTGTAAAGTAATAGGATCATCATGAATTTGCCAGGGGCCACGACCGAGGTGGCGACCCTGAAGAAGGCGCTGTCTGAGGCCGAAGACAAAGCGATCAAGGAGCGCATTGAGCGGGAAAAGCAAGAAGCCCGGGTAGGCGAGGTGCAACAAGAGCTCAAGGCTCTCGCCAAAAAACACGAGTCCTTGGAGCTTGACTCTAAGACGCGAGAGTCCGAACTTGCGAAGGCGCTTGAAAGCGCATGGAGCACTAAGGCTGAAGCCCACAAGGCCCTCCAGGAGATTGATGTGGTGAAGAAGATAGTAGCGGGTAAGGCATTCATTACGCAAAGCAAGCATGTGAAGGAAACTTCCCTTTTACTTACCCGAGTTCGGAGAACTCCAGGAGCGTTCGTAGATTTTCCCCGTAGTGTACTGGATGCCGTGGAGTTTTACCGAGCTGAGGAGGTGAGCTCGATGGAAAAGTTGTTCTGGTCTCAGTATACTGGGACCGAACACCCACTGCCCTTGAGCGACCACCTGAAGCAACTGGTCGAGCTTCACAAGGCGGCCGAACAGTCCATGAAGGATCTTATAGTTCGGATGTGGCCTGGCGACCCCCTGCCTAGCAGCTACTTCGGTCTGGTGAGGCGGCTTGTGGATGCCTGCCCACGGCTTGAAGTCATAAAGCGGTCCTTCTGCATCGAGGGTGCGCGCAGGGCTGTTTCCCGGACGAAGGTGCACTGGGCGAAGCTGGACGCCGTAAAGCTAGTGAAGGAGGGGCCGCCGGAGGGCAAGGAGCATCGCTTCCCCGAAATGTATTATGACAGTATCCTGAAGGGTTCCCGCCTTGTGGCGGAGGAATGTGCCAGAGATGTAATTTTTGAATGAACATGCTCATGTGATCCTGTAATGTGAAACAAGTTCATTTGCGCTATGCAAAGCTTTTTGAATTTAAAATATTACCTTCTGTGCGGCTGTTTATAAAATCTGAGAGTTGGCCAGTCGTCGGCTTCTGCCCCCATGTAACTAGTACCTGGGTGTTCGAGATAAACCTGAGCACTCTTTATCCCAATTTTGGGTCCTTCGAGGGAGATGTTCAGCACAACGAACCAGGCAATCGGACTATAAGGCTTTATCACTCTCAGTTAGCCATAGAAGTCTACAATTTTAAATTTTTGCGAAGCCCCTAGTATTCGGAAGGTCG